>NC_090649.1:412522413-412822413 GCF_040937935.1 Hyperolius riggenbachi | reverse complement strand
CCTGTGTCCCCTTCTGTCTCCAGTCTGTCCCCAGGTGTTCCCTTCTGTCCCCTGTGTGTCCCCAGGTGTCCTTCCTTCTGTCCCGTGTGTCTGCGTGTCTCCGCTCCCTCCCCTGTATCTCCCACTTCCCCGTATATGTAGTGGTGGAGTGCAGCGGCATGGCTTAACTAATCCAGCGGCGCCCGCAGGGATCACGACTTCTTCACTTCCGCACTTCTCTCCTTAGTGACCGGCTTGTGCTGACGCGGCCACACGTGGACACAAGGACACGCACTGGAGACAGAAGGGTCGACTATGCAGGGAATACCCAACAAGGCAGCGGGTCAGCGGTTCTATCGGTGGGCATTCGTAAGTCATGGATTCCCAGCCTTTGCCATATAAGACGCAGGGACTTTTTCTCCCTATTTTTGGATGAGAAATAGTGCTTCTTATATGACAGGAAATACGGTAATATCTGCTAGACTGATCTCAGAGCAGGCCATGAACTGAACCCATCAGTACTATAACTATCCTTTGCTCAGTAGTGCATTCTTGTGACACCATATAGTAAACATGAACGAACTACTTGTGTGTAAAATGTTATCTGTACCTGATTAAAATCTTTTTAGTTCTCTCAACTGGTGCACACATCCAATTTTGTTTAGCCAATCACTGACCAATTTTACCACCTCCATGTAGTATGAGGGTTTACCTGTACATTCTGTTCATAGTATCTCAAATCTGTTGGCTCTTATACTACTATGGGTATCATTCATAAAAGTGTTGTCGGTAATGAGAATCAGTGCGGGAAAACCTGAACCCAAAAAAAAAAAAAAGAGAAGGAGCTGGGTCCAAAGGAAGCCACCCTAAGCTTTTAAGAATTTGTCTGCACAGCATTAGTTTATGCTCTATATTCAGAGATGTGCTTTAAAAACGTTTGGGAAACATTGTGGACTTAATTGCCATGAGAGAGAGAGAAGAGAGAGAAAGAGAGAGAAAGAGAGAGAAAGAGAGAAAGAGAGAAAGAGAGAAAGAGAGAGAGAAAGAGAGAGAGAGAGAGAGAGAGAGAGAGAGAGAGAGAGAGAGAGAGAAATATCAGAGCTCAGGGAGTGGAGACAGGAGGGAACACACCATCTTGTCCTCATTGAGGCTGGGTGCACACATAGAAGAAACGCTAGCGTAGCGGCAAACGCTGTGTTTTATGCAGCAATGTTAGTCTATGGGACGCAGAAGAAGCTGCATTGCACTGCGTTTATACAGTATGCGTTTCGCAAACGCTGGTAGTGTTGCATATTATGCCGGATGGCTGCCAAAAGGCACATAATGAATGTGTGTGGTAACGCATATGCATAGCGTTTTGTATCCATTTTTTAATGTGTTTTTTATTAAAAAATAAAGATATCTGATGTGTTTCTGCTTCCTGTTGTCTTCCTAGTGATTTGCCTAAATTTATATTTTAAAAAATGCATACAAAATGCATAAGCGAACCGCAAACGCTTTAAAGCGCACGCAAAATGAATGAAAAATGCATCTGCGTTAAATAAAAAAACACAAATGCAAAACGCACCAAAAACGCAGTAAAAACACAATAGAAAATTGCAAACGGACCATCCTAAAATGCTACTTTTTCACCATATGTCATAGGTGAACCCAGCCTAATATATATAGTCTGTGGGAACAAGACCTTCAGGCCAAGTCCTGGAGCTCCCTCTAGTGTACAGGACACAATACTGCATCTTCTGTACTAATGAAATTCTGAGGCAAGGGAACCTGAAGTAAGAGGAACATGGGATATTTATTTCATTTTAAACAATTCCAGTTGCCTGGCTGTCTTGCTGATCCTCTACTTCTAATACTTTTAGCCATAGACCCTGAACAAGCATTCAAGTCAGGTGTCTGTGACAAAAATCAGACAAGATTAGCCGCATGCATGCTTCTGGAGAGTGATTCAGACCCTACAGACGCCAAAGAGATCAGCAGGACAGCCAGGTAACTGGTATTGTTTAAAAGGAAATAATGAGGCAGCTTTAATTAATGTTCCCTATAAGGGCTAATTTATACTATGAATGCAATTTCATGCATGCGCTGCAATATGCTATATTACATACACTCACCTAAAGGAGTATTAGGAACACCATACTAATAAGGTGTTTGATCCCCTTTCGCCTTCAGAACTGCCTTAATTCTACGTGGCATTGATTCAACAAGGTGCTGAAAGCATTTTTTAGAAATGTTGGCCCATATTGATAGGATAGCATCTTGCAGTTGATGGAGATTTGTGGGATGCACATCCAGGGCACGAAGCTCCTGTCCCACCACATCCCAAAGATGCTCTATTGGGTTAAGATCTGGTAACTGTGGGGGCCATTTTAGTACAGCGAACTCATTGTCATGTTCAAGAAACCAATTTGAAATGATTTGAGCTATGTGACATGGTCAGGGGCGTAACTAGAAGTCTCCGGGCCCCCCTGCAAGAATTTGAGCGCCCCCCCCCCCCGGGGCCCGCTCATGGCCATTTTGGGGGGCAGGAGGGGTTGCAGCATGAGGGGAGAGCTTTGCACATTAGCGGGGAGGGGGTCAGTCCCCCCTCCCTCACCTCGGGCTCTCCCCTCTGCATCTATCTAAGCGGCAGCAGCGGTGGCGGCAGCTATAAATGCCTCCATTCACCACCGGAGGTCTCCGATCTGCAAGGGCTTCACATTACTTCCTTTTAACAGGAAGTAATGTGAAGCCCTTGCAGATCGGAGAAGCCCTTGAAGATCGGAGACCTCCGTGGTGAATGGAGGTAATTATAGCTGCTGCCGCCGCCGCCACTGCTGCCACTTAGATAGATGCAGGAGGGGGAGCGCAGAAGGGAGAGCCTGGGTGAGCGGAGGCTGCTTCCCCTATTGTTACGCCAGTGGACATGGTGCATTATCCTGCTCGAAGTAGCCATCAGAGGATGGTTACATGGTGGTCATGAAGGGATGGACATGGTCAGAAACAATGCTCAGGTAGCCCGTGGCATTTAAACGATGACCAATTGGCACTAAGGGACCTAAAGTGTACCAAGAAAACATCCCCCACACCATTACACCACCACCAGCAGCCTGCACAGTGGTAACAAGGCATGATGGATGCATGTTCTCATTCTGTTTATGCCAAATTCTGACTCTATCGAGACTCATCAGACCAGGCAACATTTTTCCAGTCTTCAACTGTCCAATTTTGGTGAGCTTGTGCGAACTGTAGCCTCTTTTTCCTATTTGTAGTGGAGATGAGTGGTACCCAGTGGGGTCTGCTGCTGTTGTAGCCCATCCGCCTCAAGGTTGTGCGTGTTGTGGCTTCACAAATGCTTTGCTGCATACCTCGGTTGTAACGAGTGGTTATGTCAGTCAACGTTGCTCTTCTATCAGCTTGAATCAGTCGGCCTATTCTCCTCTGACCTCTAGCATCAACAAGGCATTTCCGCCCACAGGACTGCCACATACTGAATGTTTTTCCCTTTTCACACCATTCTTTGTAAACCCTAGAAATGGTTGTGTGTGAAAATCCCAGTAACTGAGCAGATTGTTAAATACTCAGACCGGCCCGTCTGGCACCAACAATTATGCCACGCTCAAAATTGCTTAAATCACCTTTTTTTCCCATTCTGAAATTCAGCTTGGAGTTCGGGGGATTGTCTTGACCAGGACCACACCCCTAAATGCATTGAAGCAACTGCCATGTGATTGGTTGATTAGCTAATTGCATTAATGAGAAATTGAACAGGTGTTCCTAATAATCTTTTAGGTTAGTGTACGTCGGCGTCTCAATTTCGATAAAAAAAAATGCATGAAAACACGTGCGTCATGTGCTAGGATGTTCCCGCCTCAGTTATAACAGCTCACGGGAATGCACAATGTAGTGCACTGTAGTGAATTCACCGCTTGTCAGCTGCCCGTGTGAAAGCGCCCTGAAGCTAGGTATTCAACTCTGTAGCGGTAGATCAAGTAAATGATTGATACTCTCCTGTTATTGAATATTTACCAGGTCTAGCAACTTGCACCAATAGATATTGTCAGACAGTCTTTTTCCACTGCATACATTCCAATCCAATTTTCAGTTTGAATACAGTTTGTGATTGCGCCGCCAAGATAATGTAAATTGCGGTGTGATCCAATTCTTGCATTTTTTTTCCTGTGATTACATTTTTGCCTTATTCAGTTTACTGTTGCAATCACACTAAAACCAAATGTCGAGTGGTCAGGAAAGACAATTGTAGAACGTATTTGTCTTTCCCGTGTGCTTTGCATTTTTCTGTGGAAAACGGCCTGGCTTTATTCACATTATAAATCACCAGCGCTTAGCGATTTATACTGTGATTTTTGAAGAGCTTTTCCCTGTGATTTGAGCACTTTGCTCAGCAATGATTTTTTCACTTTCTGACGTCAGTCAGGAAGTGAAATCTTTCACCCGGAAATGAATAAATATAAGCATTTCGATTTCATTGAAATTGCAAACACGCCACATGTACCATTTTCTAAAACGCTTTGGCTCAATGAAAGGTATAGGAAAATTGCAAAGCGCTTTAAAAAGCACTTTGTATAGCGATTTCCTGAGCGTTTTTATGAATAAATACAATGGGCATGATTCACAAAACTTTTTCACCTGTTGTACTCTGTTTTAACCACCTTAGCGGTATGGACGAGCTCAGCTCGTCCATTACCGCCAGAGGGTGCCGCTCAGGCCCTGCTGGGCCGATTTTGATGAAATAAAAAGCAGCACACGCAGCCGGCACTTTGCCAGCCGCGTGTGCTGCCAGATCGCCGCCGCTCTGCGGCGATCCGCCGCGAGCAGCGGCAAAAGAGGGTCCCCCCAGCCGCCCGAGCCCTGCGCAGCCGGAACAAATAGTTCCGGCCAGCGCTAAGGGCTGGATCGGAGGCGGCTGACGTCAGGACGTCGGCTGACGTCTATGACGTCACTCCGCTCGTCGCCATGGCGACGAGGAAAGCCAAACAAGGAAGGCTGCTCATTGCAGCCTTCCTTGTTAGTTCTGCTTGCCGGAGGCGATCGGAAGAACGCCTCTGGAGCGCCCTCTAGTGGGCTTTCATGCAGCCAACTTTCAGTTGGCTGCATGAAATATTTTTTTTTTTAATTAAAAAAAAACCCTCCCGCAGCCGCCCTGGCGATCTCAATAGAACGCCAGGGTGGTTACCTTATCTAAGTTACTTTATTAAGCTCCCAAAGATCAAAACTATATTATAATTAAGGTAAGAAAAGTAATATTGAAATGAAGTTCATCAACTTACTTTAAAGAAAACCTGTAACTAAAAAAACCTCCCCTGGGGAGTACTCACCTCAGGTGGGGGAAGCCTCTGGATCCTATTGAGGCTTCCCACATCCTCCTCGGTCCCACGGCGGCGGAGATAAAGCTCCCTGAACAGCGGGGATGTAAATATTTACCTTGCGGACTCCAGCGCAGGCGCAGTATCGGCTCTCCGCCTCGGAGATAGGCAGAAATAGCCGATCGCTGTCGGGCCGCTCTATTGCGCAAGCCCAAGTCTCCTACGCCTGCGCAGTAGAGCGGACCCAATGGAGATCGGCTATTTTCGCCTATTTGTTTTTTCACTTCCTGACACAAGTCAGGAAGTGAACTCTTTGACCCGGAAAAAAATAAGGCCTCTTTCACAGTGCGACGTTAAAGTCGCACGTTAAAACATTAAACGCAGAATAACTCGCTGCAATGAAAAATCAATGCCCCATTCACAGTGCACACATTGCGTTGGTGACTTACACTGCACGTTAAGTGAAAGTACTGCATGCAGTGCGTTATACGCGTTATTAGCTGCGCTGGACTCTTTGCACATGCTCAGTTTGCACAGCTGACTTGGAAACATACTTTCCTGCAGTTGTCATGGCAGCACACGAATGGGTAACCCCGCCCCCCAGCTTACAGGTCCTATAGCTATAAAGTGAAGACAATCCCCTCCCTCTGTGCTTTTTTTCTTTCTGTCCGCCGCTACAGGTCTGCCCCATCTTTTGGGAAGCAATTTTTTTTTTATTTTTTGCCCTTACCTTGCTGTGTCTTCACAGCAGTCCAGGCAGGTTATCTCTCTCCTGCTCTGAAGCCCCGACATAATGCCCAATGTGGAGCGCGGTTTGGGGATCCCTATGCTGGAGGGATAGGTGTCATGAAGGTGATAGGTTACCTGGCCAAGCGGCAGCATGATGTGTTGGGCAGCAGCCGTATAGTCCGGAGCGCCGAATCGGCGGTGTGGTGCGCGTATAGCACTTCCGGGTTAAGAGTTCAGCCTCTCTTGCGCTCCATCAGGCGGAAGTACGCAGGACCAAGGGGGAAGGAACGGACTATTTAGCCCCAGTGCGCGGGGAAGTGTTTGCTGGATGCGCACTGGTTCTCAGGCACGGAAGCGGAGGCAGCAGTCAGCGTGGACGCTATTCAGCTTGATTAAGGTAGGAAGCTGGTTTAATTTTATGGTTTTCTAGGCTGCGATCAAGCTGGCAGCACTATAGGACATTTACCTTGTGGGGATTGTGAGGTCCCACATCTTAGGTGCCCATGGAGTTTGTGGTTAATATAGCTGTATTGTGTTTTGGTGTTTTGCAGGCAGAACGCAGCCAGCATTGAATTTGTGTATTCTTGGAGATCCATCTTAGGCAGAGTTTTTGGTAGGTTTGCAATCTAGTTGGTTGTCTGTAGGGGCAGTGGGGATAACTTGTGTATTATTGACATTGCTCCTTTTTTGGCAGCCATTACGGTAGAGTATGGACACCGACCTGCAGGAAGGTAGCCAGCATACTTCGGATGGGTAAGGGCGTGATGATGTCACACAGTTTTAAAAATAGATATATAAAAGAGTGCATTTAGACAATTGATGTAAATATGCTTATTTAAGCAGATTCCTCCTTTTGCTTTTGTCTTCTCAGACCTCATACTTCTAGAGATTCTAGAGAGTCTAAAGACAAAACAAAAAGGGATACCACACATAGGAGTGGAAAAGCATCTAGCAAGACTAAACACACAAACCCCCCTGACAGAAGAAAATGCTGGGCCTGTGGAGATAACTCTCTGCCAGATAAACTTGTGTGTGCCAATTGCCTATACTCACTCCCTATTTATGAGGAAGAGGAGATGCCAGATATACAGGCACTTGTTAAACAGGCGGTTGAGGAGTCTCTTACTCAGAGACACTTACTAGCTCAGACCTTGCCAGCTAGTACTAATGAGGAAATCACTGAGGGAGAGACCATTAATTTAGGATTTGACTACGCTATGGTCCCACATCTTATTAAATCAGTTAAGGAGGCCATAGGTTGGGAGGATGAGTCGGAGCCACCAGCCAAAAGACCGAAGTATTACCCACATTTGAAAAAGGAACTACCTATGTTTCCAGTAATGGAGGAAATAGAGGAGTTAGTGAAGGAGGAGTGGTCGAAATTTGAAAAGAAGCCGCAGTTGACTCACAGATTTTCAAAGTTATACCCTCTAGGTGGCGCTCTGCCCACTAAGCTTGAGGCCCCTCCAACGGTAGATGCATCCATTATTAGGTTGGCAAGACATGCCACGTTGCCGCTTGAGGACTCGGTGGCCTTCAGGGACACCCTTGAGAGGAGGATGGATACAGACTTGAAAAGAATGTATACCACTATGGGAGCCTCCTGTAAACCAGGAGTGGCACTAACCTCAATTGCCAAAGCCATTAATACGTGGACTGATAATATGGAGACAGGTATTGAGGAGTATGATAAAGAAATGCTGTTGGCAGGATTACAGGAGTTTAGAATGGCAGGAGACTTCATTGGAGAGGCCGGCATAGATGTGATAAGGTGTGCATCTAGATCTATGATGTATTCGGTTACATGCAAGAGGGCTTTGTGGCTTAGGCATTGGGCAGCGGATAATAATTCCAAAGTAAATTGGTGTAAAATTCCGTATGATGGCAAATGTCTATTTGGCGAGGTAATGGATACCGCGATATCTAGAGTGACAGGTGGTAAGAGCGGATTATTACCACAGGAAAGAAGAAATAAAAGACAAGCATATACATCGGACCGAAGGTCCTTTCGCTTCAGAGGTAGAGATAACTCAGCTGTCAGGGGGGGAAGAGGATTCAGAAGATCATGGCAAGGAGCTCAAAGTGCAATGTCTAAGTTCGGCAAGCAAAGAGGAAATCAGCCCGGCACACAGACCCCAAAGTCATTCTGAAGGTCTGCCAGCCCACACTCACACAGTTGGAGCACGTTTAAGATCGTTTCTCAGGGTGTGGGTGAGGCATATAACGGATGCGTGGGTGTTACAGACGATAACAGAAGGTCACAAGTGGAGATTCACAGAGGCACCCCCACAGAGCCTGTTCATACCAACAAACATCCCTCAAGACAGGAGCAAGTTCAGGACACTCATATCTTATGTACAGGAACTATTAGTAAAAAGAGCGATCGTGCAGGTTCCCAGGGAGGAGAGGTTCAAGGGAGTTTACTCCCCCCTCTTTTTCGTCACAAAAAAATCAGGGGAACTGAGGCCGGTCTTGGATCTGAGACGATTAAACTTAATAATAGAAAAGCAGAGTTTCAAGATGGAGTCTATATACACAATCACAAGAGTCATACAGCCGGGAAATTGGTTAATTTCCATAGATCTGTCCGACGCGTACCTACATGTACCTATACATCAAGACTTTACGAGATACCTCAGGTTCTTGATAGGACGCGATCATTATCAGTTCACCAGTCTGCCGTTCGGCATTTCTACGGCTCCACGTACATTCACAAAAATATTAGTCACGGTCATTGCACATCTGAGATGTCAAGGAATGATTGTGCACCATTATCTGGACGACATACTGCTGGTGTCAGACAACAGAGAGACCATAGTCAAACACAGAGACCAGTTAATTGCAACTTTGCAGGAGTTCGACTGGCTCATAAACTGGAAGAAGAGCCAGCTACAGCCCACACAAACACTAGTTTACCTGGGAGCACAATTTGCAACACAGGAGAATGCAATCAAGCTACCGCAGGACAAGATAACAGTGATAATCTCAAGAATACAGAGGTTCTTGCAGAAGCAGTCTTGGCCAGCACAAGAATGCATGAGACTCATGGGGACACTAGCTTCAACGATTCCCATGGTCAGGTGGGCAAGATGGCACTCCAGGATTTTTCAGAAGGAATTTCTTATACAATGGAGAACTGTCAGCTATTCGCAGAAGATACATATCACAAACCACATGAGAAGAGAATTGGAGTGGTGGTTGCAACCACACAATCTGAGGAGGTATCGTCCCTTGGTCATTCCTAACTCAATAGTACTCACAACGGACGCCAGCATGTCAGGCTGGGGAGCATGGATGGACAATCTGTATGTGCAGGGTCAATGGAGATTTGCAACACATACTCTGACAGCGAATGTATTGGAGCTCAGGGCAGCCCTCCTAGCACTAATTCATTTTACGGAACACCTGAGAGGAACACACGTGATTCTAAGGATGGACAACGCGTCTGCAGTGGCGTACATCCAGAACCAGGGGGGAACTAGGAGCCAACAACTACTCAGAGAAATAAGGCCAATAATAGAGTGGGCGCAGAGCACGGTACAGTCATTACAAGCAGTGCACATCCCAGGGAGCCTGAACCTCAGGGCAGACTACCTGAGTCGAACCCAGATAGACAACAACGAATGGTCACTCAACAGAGAAGTGTTTGCACAGATCTGCAGGACATGGGGGACTCCGGAGGTGGATGTAATGGCGACGGAATACAATCACAAATGCCCCGGCTACTTTGCGAGGTACAAGGACAAGAAGACGGAACAATGGGATGCACTGACCTCTCAGTGGAACTTCACCAGGGGGTATGTGTATCCTCCAACACCTCTAATAATGAGGACTCTCTGCAAGATACAGCTGCACAGGGTCAATATGCTAGCAATAATCCCGGACTGGCCGCGCAGGCCATGGTACCCTCTACTGAGGAAACTGGCCAGCTCAAAACCAGTGCAGCTGCCGAGGAGGAGAGACCTACTAGCTCAGGGTCCAGTGCTACACCCGGAACCGGAGCGTCTGAAGCTGAGGTTATGGATCCTGAACACAAGAAGCTGAGCGATCTAGGCTGTTCACAGGCAGTACAAGACACATTGATGCAAGCAAGAAAGCCCACTACGAATAATACATATAGATGCATTTGGAACAAGTTCAAGGAATTTATATTACAGAGGCAAGATAGTATAATGCAACCGAAACCTACTAATGTTCTAGAATTTCTGCAAAAGGGACTCGATCTAGGACTAGGAGTGAATACTCTAAAAGTTCACATATCTGCAGTGTCAGCGCTAACCGATATTAGATGGGCAACAAATCCCCTGATCATCCGGTTCATTAGGGCAGTAAATAAGATCCGTCCACCAAGAAGAAACATATTTCCCCAGTGGGATTTACCTTTGGTTCTTAAAGCTCTAACTAGGCCTCCGTATGAACCATTAACAACATGCTCCTTACAAAAACTCACGGACAAGGTACTCTTCTTGGTAGCAGTGGCGTCTGCCAGGAGAGTATCAGAGATTCAGGCTTTATCTCACAAAGAACCATATCTCACAATATTCAACGACAGAGCGGTGTTAAGACCGGTACAGCACTTCATTTCAAAAGTCGCTACAAGTTTCCATTTCAACCAGGAATGGACGCTACCATCCTTCGTGCTGCAGGACGAAGTAAACGTAGACACCCTGAATATACTAGCACTATTAGGGAGATATGTTGAGATGACAAAAGATTTTAGAAAGTCAGAAAGACTCTTTGTTATCCCTACGGGGGTAAGGAAAGGTGAGGCAGCCTCGGTGAGGACAATCGCAACATGGTTAGTCAGAACAATTAACTCAGCCTATAGGAATGAAGGGAAAGACCCTCCAAGAGAGATCAAAGCCCACTCGACTAGATCAGTGTCAACATCATGGGCAGCTTATGCAAAGGTGTCGCCGGAAGTCATCTGTAGGGCAGCTAACTGGGCATCAACTAACACCTTTCTGCAGCATTACAAAGTGGACCCAGCAGTTAGATCTACCAGAGACTTTGGAACAGCAATTCTTAGCTCTGTCCTGACGACATAAAAAAAGTAAAGTAAAGTGAAGAGTAGCAAACAGAGTATAATATAACGTGAAGTAGGACATAAGAACTGTCATTATGTTTCCTTCATTCATGTACGGTCAATTAAAATGTATATACGTTAAGATAGTTGTGTTCAAGAGCATAGATGAAATGCTGTATAGTTTGAATAAACTGGAATTTTTCTTTGGCACAAGTGGAATTTTCCCGCCCTTTCTTTATATGTATTACGCTAGTTAATACCCATTCGTGTGCTGCCATGACAACTGCAGGAAAACGGAAAATTGTATACTTACCTTCCGGTAATTTTCCTTTCCTGCTGTGGTCATGGCAGCATACGGATGCCCACCTCATTACACCAAGAGATGTATACACACTCTACTTCGAGACAGGCAGGAAAATCATTTACAGGGGGATCCTTTCGCTTGGCTAGAAACAAAAAAGCACAGAGGGAGGGGATTGTCTTCACTTTATAGCTATAGGACCTGTAAGCTGGGGGCGGGGTTACCCATTCGTGTGCTGCCATGACCACAGCAGGAAAGGAAAATTACCGGAAGGTAAGTATACAATTTTCCGTTATTCATTGCCTGTATGCTCTACTGCAACCGTAATGGGGCATTAAGTTGTGTTGTGACTTTTTTGGGGCATTGCGCTGTAATTTGCATTGTGGCTTTAACGTCGCATCAAAACGCAACGTCCTACTGTGACAGAGGCCTTTGTGACCTTTAGCCATAGACCCTGAACAAGCATATGCAGATCAGGTGTATCTGACAAGATTAGCTGCATGCTTGTTTCTGGTGTGATTCAGATACTACTGCAGAGAAACAGACCAGCAGGGCTGCCAGGCAACTGGTATTGATTAAAAGGAAATAAATATGGCAGCCTCCGTATACCTCTTACTTCAGTTCCTCTTTAAAAGCACTGGGGAAATCGCTATACAAAGCGCTTTTTCAAGCACTTTGCATTTTGCTTGTAAATGTGCTGAAAGGTTATTTTTTATCCATTAGGTGATAAATAACGCATTTATTAGAAGTTTTGTGAATAGAGCCCATTGTATTTATTCATTTCAGAGTGAAAGAGTTCACTTCCTGATTGACGTCAGGAAGGGAAAAAAATGATCGCTGAGCAAATGCGCTTAGAAAATCAAGAGCAAAAGCGCTTTTCTAAGCTCAAATCGCAAGGAAAAGCTCTTAAAAAATCACAGTATAAATCACTCAACGCTTGCGATAGTGCTGGTGATTTATAATGTGCACAAAGCCTAAGGCCTGGAACCCACTGAAATCCGCAAACGCAAAACGCAACCGCTAGCGTTTTGTCTGAGCGGTTTGCAAGCGGATTC
Organism: Hyperolius riggenbachi; assembly: GCF_040937935.1. Lineage (NCBI taxonomy): Eukaryota > Metazoa > Chordata > Amphibia > Anura > Hyperoliidae > Hyperolius > Hyperolius riggenbachi. The sequence goes on along the minus strand of NC_090649.1, from coordinate 412,810,017 downwards.
ATGCGCATTTTCGGTCGCGTTTTGCAACAGTGTATTTTTTTGCTCAGCGGTTGTGTAGCATTTTGCGTTTCGCGTTTTTATCCTGATTAGTCCTGTGAATTATTTTTAATTTTGTTACAGTGTGCAGAACCGCAAAACGCTAGCAAAACCGCTCAGTTTAGGTTTTGCTGAGCGTTTCCGCTAGCGTTTCAATACTTTACATTGAAGCGCTAACGCTCCCAAAATGCTGCATGTCCTGCGTTTGCGTTTCTGGGAAACGCAAACGCTCCTGTGGAAGTTGCCCCATCCATTAACATCAGCTGAGCGTTTTGGCAAAAAGCTAGCGTATCGCAGCGCTGCCAAAATGCTCAAAAAAACGCTCTTGTGGGTTCCAGCCCTCAGGCCTCTTTTCCACAAACAATTGATAAGCAGTAAAATGCCTCTCAAAGTCTCTCACAACTGCTCGCTGCTGCCTAGCAACTGCTTGCTGCTGGTTGATAACTGCTCACTGCTGCCTGATTTCTGAGCACACAGTTCGGGCTGGTGCACACCAGAGCGGTTCTGGAGCGTTTTTTAAAACGCTTGCGGGGGGGGGGGGGGGGGGGGAGCTTGGCTAATGAAAGTTAATGGGATGGTGCAGACCAGAGCGGTTCGTTTTTTCCACAAACGCAAACTCCTGGGCTTTTTAGATTTCTGAGGCGTTTCTGCCAGGGGCGTAACTAGAAATCACTGGGCCCCCCTGCGAATATTTGGATGGGGCCCCCCCCATAGGTGCCAAATAATCGTAATGGGGCAGCGTTTCACTGTAAATTAATTGTAAAGTGGGCAGCATTTTACCAGACAATCGTAATGTGGGCCAGAAAATCGTAATGTGGGCAGAGTTCACCAGAAAATCGTAATGTGGGTCTTTAGAAAATCATAATGTGGGCAGAGTTTACCAGAAAATCGTAATGTGGGCAGAGTTCACCAGAAAATCATAATGTGGGCACCAGTCACCAGAAAATCGTAACGTGAGCAGCAGTCACCAGAAAATAGTAACGTGGACAGCATTCACCAGACAATCGTAATGTGGGCAGCGTTCACCAGAATATCGTAATGTGGGCCAGAAAATCGTAATGTGGGCAGAGTATACCAGAAAATGGTAATGTGGGCAGCGTTCACCAGAAAATTGTAACATGGACAGCATTCACCAGACAATCGTAACGTGGGCAGTGTTCACCAGAAAATCGTAATGTGGGCCAGAAAATCGTAATGTGGGCAGCGTTCACCAGAAAATCGTAACGTGGACAGCATTCACCAGACAATCGTAACGTGGGCAGTGTTCACCAGAAAATCGTAATGTAGGCCAGAAAATCGTAATGTGGGCAGAGTTCACCAGAAAATCGCAATGTGGGCAGCAGTCACCAGAAAATCGCCATGTGGGCAGCAGTCACCAGAAAATCGCCATGTGGGCAGCAGTCACCAGAAAATCACAATGTGGGCATCAGTCACCAGAATATCGTAATGTGGGCAGCAGTCACCAGAAAATCCTAATGTGGGCAGCAGTCACCAGAAAATCCTTATGTGGGCAGCAGTCACCAGAAAATCCTTATGTGGGCAGCAGTCACCAGAAAATCGCAATGTGGGCAGCAGTCACCAGAAAATCGCAATGTGGGCAGCAGTCACCAGAAAATCCTAATGTGGGCAGCATACACCAGAAAATCCTAATGTGGGCAGCATACACCAAAAAATCGTAATGTGGGCAGCAGACACCAGAAAATCGCAATGTGGGCAGCAAACACCTGAAAATCGCAATGTGGGCAGCAGACACCTGAAAATCGTAATGTGGGCAGCAGACACCTGAAAATCGCAATGTGGGCAGCAGACACCTTAAAATAGTAATGTGGGCAGCAGACACCTGAAAATCGTAATGTGGGCAGCAGACACCTGAAAATCGTAATGTGGGCAGCAGACACCTGAAAATCGTAATGTGGGCAGCAGACACCTGAAAATCGCAATGTGAGCAGCAGTGACCAGAAAATCGTAATGTGGGCAGCAGACACCTGAAAATCGTAATGTGGGCAGCAGACACCTGAAAATCGTAATGTGGGCAGCAGACACCTGAAAATCGTAATGTGGGCAGCAGACACCTGAAAATCGCAATGTGGGCAGCAGACACCAGAAAATCGCAATGTGGGCAGCAGTGACCAGAAAATCGTAATGTGGGCAGCAGTGACCAGAAAATCGTAATGTGGGCAGCAGACACCTGAAAATCGCAATGTGGGCAGCAGACACCAGAAAATCATAATGTGGGCAGCAGACACCTGAAAATCGTAATGTGGGCAGCAGGCACCTGAAAATCGTAATGTGGGCAGCAGTCAGTCACCAGAATACCGTAATGTGGGCAGCAGACACCTGAAAATCGTAATGTGGGCAGCAGACACCTGAAAATCGTAATGTGGGCAGCAGACACCTGAAAATCGTAATGTGGGCAGCAGACACCTGAAAATCGTAATGTGGGCAGCAGACACCTGAAAATCGCAATGTGGGCAGCAGACACCTTAAAATAGTAATGTGGGCAGCAGACACCTGAAAATCGTATTGTGGGCAGCAGACACCTGAAAATCGCAATGTGAGCAGCAGTGACCAGAAAATCGTAATGTGGGCAGCAGACACCTGAAAATCGTAATGTGGGCAGCAGACACCTGAAAATCGTAATGTGGGCAGCAGACACCTGAAAATCGTAATGTGGGCAGCAGACACCTGAAAATCGTAATGTGGGCAGCAGACACCTGAAAATCGCAATGTGGGCAGCAGACACCAGAAAATCGCAATGTGGGCAGCAGTAACCAGAAAATCGTAATGTGGGCAGCAGTGACCAGAAAATCGTAATGTGGGCAGCAGACACCTGAAAATCGTAATGTGGGCAGCAGACACCTGAAAATCGTAATGTGGGCAGCAGGCACCTGAAAATCGTAATGTGGGCAGCAGACACCTGAAAATCGTAATGTGGGCAGCAGACACCTGAAAATCGTAATGTGGGCAGCAGACACCTGAAAATCGCAATGTGGGCAGCAGACACCTTAAAATAGTAATGTGGGCAGCAGACACCTGAAAATCGTAATGTGGGCAGCAGACACCTGAAAATCGTAATGTGGGCAGCAGACACCTGAAAATCGCAATGTGAGCAGCAGTGACCAGAAAATCGTAATGTGGGCAGCAGACACCTGAAAATCGTAATGTGGGCAGCAGACACCTGAAAATCGTAATGTGGGCAGCAGACACCTGAAAATCGTAATGTGGGCAGCAGACACCTGAAAATCGTAATGTGGGCAGCAGACACCTGAAAATCGCAATGTGGGCAGCAGACACCAGAAAATCGCAATGTGGGCAGCAGTAACCAGAAAATCGTAATGTGGGCAGCAGTGACCAGAAAATCGTAATGTGGGCAGCAGACACCTGAAAATCGTAATGTGGGCAGCAGACACCTGAAAATCGTAATGTGGGCAGCAGGCACCTGAAAATCGTAATGTGGGCAGCAGGCACCTGAAAATCGTAATGTGGGCAGCAGACACCTGAAAATCGTAATGTAGGCAGCAGACACTAGAAAAAAAAATGCACCTGTGAAAAAAAAACAATTCACTTACCTGACAGAAGTCTTCTCCTCTCCCAGCATCTGGCTCGCAGCTCCCCGAGTCCTCCTGCAGCACATCTCCCGCGCTGACAGGCAGAGTGCAGGGCTACGGCAAGATGGCTGCCGAAGCCCTGTACTGGAGACACAAATAGTCTCCAGTGTAGGGCTTCTTCGGCGGCCATCTTGCCGTAGCCCTGCTCTGCCTGCCGGCGGAGACTATGCAGGCTGCTGGAGCGGGGCTGCGGGGAATGAAGCACTTTGCTGGGGGGGTCCAGAGCAGCGCTCCCCCCACGCACAGTGAGCGGGCCCCAGAGCAGCCCCGGGCCCCCCTGCGGCTGAGGGGGGTCGCATCCCCGGTAGGTACGCCGGTGGTTTCTGCCTCAATATTAAAGAAAAACGCTAGATCAGAGTGGTTTTCCAGGCGTTTTTGTTATAGAAGCTGTTCAGTAACAGCTTTACTGTAACAATATTTGAAATCTGCTACACAAAAATGCTAGGCATGTCTAGAAAACCTCTGCCTACAATTGCTCTGAAATCTGCTTCAAAAACCTCTAGCGTTTCGCGGATCTGCTAGAGGTTTTTGGTGTGCACTGGCCCTCTAACTGTCCATGGAAAAGATCCCTCATTGGCTATCATTCATAAAAGTGTGGTCGGTAAAGTAAATCCATGCGGGAAAACACAGCTGTCGGTATTTTAGACTTCTGGCTGCTCATTCATAAAAATGTTGCTAGTTGCGATAGCAGTGCGGAGATTTCCCGAACTAGGCTGTCGGTAGGCTTGCGGAGACACGGAAGCTGCCGAGTTGATACATTTCTCCGTGTTCCGCTCTACTGCAGCTGCCTGGGAGGTCTGTGTCTCCATTAACTTAAAATGGGTATCGCCACATCCAAGGGAGCGGTATTTCCCGTCCTCATACCGCTTGCATAAATATTTATGAATTAACATTTTGTTACATTTGTTACGATAGTCACCACACAAGGCGGTGATTTATCGCTCTGCTTGGTAATGTCAGCTTTTCATGCGGAGAGAGCCTTTATGAATGAAGATCTTGCTATGTGTTCGGTAAAGTCGGCTGTTTTCAGCATTTCCGCATGCGGGAATGCTTCATGAATGATAGCCATAGTGATCTCACCAAGGTATCCATGAGCCTTTTTTCTGACTAGGGTTGGTCAATAAGATGCAAATAATTCCAAGTTGATGCAGGGGCAATCAAATCCTACCAAGGTGGAATTTGTTTGGTCCATGTTGCATAAATTTGCATACAAAAATTGTATAATTCTTCATCAATTTGCACCGACTATGGACGGCCAATGAGATGTAAATAATTCCAAGATGATGCAGAGATATGCAAATTTTGTATGCAAATATATGCAGCTTGAAAATGGACCTATCGAATTCCACCTTGGTAAGATTTGATTGGTTCATTTTTAATCCACTCCTCAACTCGGAATTATTTGCATCTCACTGACTATCCCTAGAATTGTGGTCTGACATGTCTATAGAAAATATTTCATAAATCAGGTCCAGACTTGCAGGACCATTTGTGTTCTCTGGCCAGGGGGAAACTTTGGTAAATATGGTCCGGTAGTTGTAGTTCACTGCTATTCTTCACATCTGGGAAGTGAGGGGTTAAGCCATTACATCAGCTGGGTTAGGTGTGGTAGCTGAGGAGGTTTTCTGTGGAGCTCAGTAATGCCATTCACACAATGAGACAAAGCATGGGAAGTCATCTATACATGTAAGTAGAATATCACTAGCAATATATGACTCTCATTCAAACCTATCATGTATCAACACTTTTAGCTATTTATTCAGATGTACCTAAGCATACAACTGCCTCTCAAACATGTTGAGTTAGGCCTCTTTTCCACGGACAGTTGAACTGTGTGCTCAGCAAGCAGTTACAAGGCAGCAGTGAGCAGTTATCAGGCAGCAGCAAGCAACTGTGAGAGTGCAAGAGACATTTCGCTGCTTATCAACTGTCTGTTAGAAAAAAAGATTTGTTCTATTTAATTCTGGGCCAATGCACACCAAAAATCACTAGCAGATCTGAAAACGCCAGAGGTTTTTGAAGCGTTTTTTCAGCGTGATTCTAGGCATGTTTAGAGAGATTTTCTAAACATGCCTAGTGTTTTTTGGAGCGTTTGTGTAGCAGATTTACAGTAAAGCTGTAACTGAACAGCTTCTATAAAAAAAAAATTGGAAAATCGCTCTGACCTAGCGTTTTTGTTTTACAGAGCGGTTTTCCACTTTCCAATACTTAACATTAAGGCAGATTTGCCTCAGAAATCAGCAAAAATGCTGCAGGATTAAGTTTGCATTGGTGGAAAAAACGAACAGCTCTAGTGTGCACCATCCAATTGAAATACATTAGCCAAGCGGTTTTCAGCCCGCAAGCGCTTTAAAAAACGCTCAGAACCGCTCTTGGTGTGCACCAGTCTTAGGCCTCTTTTACACGAACTGTTGAGCTGTGTGCTCAGCAGGCAGCTGCAAGCAGTTACCAGGCAGCTGCAAGCAGTTACCAGGCAGCTGCAAGCAGTTACCAGGCAGCTGCAAGCAGTTACCAGGCAGCTGCAAGCAGTTACCAGGCAGCTGCAAGCAGTTACCAGGCAGCTGCAAGCAGTTACCAGGCAGCTGCAAGCAGTTACCAGGCAGCTGCAAGCAGTTACCAGGCAGCTGCAAGCAGTTACCAGGCAGCTGCAAGCAGTTACCAGGCAGCTGCAAGCAGTTACCAGGCAGCTGCAAGCAGTTGTGAGAGTTTGAGAGGCATTTCACTGACTGTAAACAGTTCGTGGAAAAGAGGCCTTAAGAAGGCACAGCTACTAAGCAGCCCATTTGAGTATTTCCCATCTTGAGTAGAGATCATTTTATATCTATTCTACCAAAACCTGAGGTGACTTTTCTCAGGAAAAAGAGAGTATCACATTTTTAACAACCTTGTGTAGTCACTATTGTCCCTTCAAACTAGAGCCTGGTACACGCCTTCAATTTTGAATTGCCAATTTTACCATCTTCATGTAGTATGAGGGTCAAGAGATTTTGAATACTATGAGCAGAATGTGTTGGTAAACTCTCTTACTAAATGGAGGTCAGTGATTGGCCAATCAAATTTGAAAGTGTGTATTGGGCCTAACAGTCGTGGAAGATGTCTGCCCATTCTTTACACCTCCTTTCCCTCATACAGAAAGCTGGAAATCTACCTTTAGGCCTCATTAACTAACTAAACCTTGGTACAAACTTTCAATTATGTCTGGCCAATTATAATTGAAAGGGTCTCACTTGTTAGTCTGGAAACTAAATGCATTTGTTAGCATGCAACTTTTTGCACACTCTACCGCGTATGTTATTCTTCAGTAGATCATGACCGTCTGTGTGAAAACTCTCACATGATGTGTGAGATTATGTTGCATTTACTAAGGCTAGGCTTGCAGTGGGAGTTGCATTGCGTTTCCTGTAAAAACAGGAATGCAACAAAATGAAAAAGTTGCACCTCACCGACCTGTCGCAAACCGTGAAGCATACTGTCAATGAAAACCATGCTGCACTAGTATGGTCGAGGTGAGCCAGTGTGAAAATCCATAAGGAAATTCCGCTAAAGTGATTGGGTGGACAGCACCCTCTCAAACTGCTAGATTTCAAGATAGGTTGTAGTAATAATACATCCACACTATTCGGCCAGTTAGAATGCTTCAAGATATAGATGTTGCTGTGATTGGAGAACTTGCTCCCTGTGGACCTTCACGCTGGCTCACCTAAACCATACCAGCTCCAATTCCTCTTTCACTGCCTCTGATAAAGTGCGTGTTATGCAGTAATGCACTGCATTAGGATACTGTCGTCTGTTGGAGCACACCACATGCACTGTGAATGTCACTCACATAGACTTACTATTGCTGTGCAACTTTCTGCGTTAAGAATAATTTGATTACAGTAATAAATGTGGGTTGAAAGCCACTTTGATTTCTTTGGAAATCTGTAACAATTGGGTGCTAAGGTTTACACTACCCTTTTAATTTCTTGTTCCAGCATCTCTCACACACAGTTGGACTGAGTAGTGTGGCATCTGTCCCCTGCAGGAAGTGACATCACTGGCCACTAGATGCCTTAGGAGAGGCACTGGTATTGCCAGCAGCATATTCTGGAAACCCATTTTCAACACATTCTCTAAAGGTTCTTCGTATCTCCATCTCTGTGGGGGCATAGTTACCAAATACATCTCTGTGACCATGTAAGTATTGTATGCTGCCCTGCCCAGTCATATCTATAGTAAGGGAAGGATTCCTCAGTTTATCATCAGCAGATATGGAAATGGTAAGCATTTTTGCATTTATGCAGCTTGGAACTAGACCAATCAAAAGTGCAGTAGCTGATGATTTTCTGTGTTCTTCCCAGAAATTTTTTCCAGCCGGGTGGCATTAAAACGTAGACGGGTGGCAAGCAAAATAGCTGGGTGGGGTGAGATGAGAGAATAGAAGGCCGGTGCTTTTCTGCACAACTCTGCTTACAGCATAGGAGGAGGTGAGACGCTGATAGCCGGGTGCTCATAAAAACTAGCCGGGTGGAGCACCCGGCTAAAAGAGCCTGGGGACAACACTGATTTTGATTGGTTCAGCTCCCACCTGCTTACATTTTTTATAAAGGTAACAAAATTAGCATATGTATATAACATTTTTAATAACACTACTAAAGAGAATAAGGCTACTTTCACACTGACGCAGCGCCTTTCGCCACACACAATATAATTGCATAGCAATCGCAAAGCAACTATATTGTTATGGTACGTTCACATCGGCATGCTAGCAAGGCATTGCGGCGGAATCCAACTCAGTAGTGCGAGAGAGGCATGCAGTGCGGTACCAGGTAATGTGGCCAGGACCTGAAAGTGCCCACTTTAGGATCTGGCCAGCCAATGTGTGAAATGGCCAACTGATGCGGCTAATATGCAAGCTCAAGTTCTGTTTAGCATGCGTTTTTAGACTTTGGCCGGCCAGAATGCAAAATGACAAGACTCGGCCAGCCATTTCCCTAAAAAAGCTGACCTGTAGCAGCGGTGAGTGAGTGCAGAGAACAAGGTGTGGAGGATCTTGCTGGGATTCAAGAGAAGTAGGGTTCTGATGTATATCTGCACAAGAAGATAAAAACACAGGGAGGGAGCCCTACAGTGTAGTGTCGTGTGTCAAAATAGGTAGAAAATGAAGTTAGAAGGAATTACAAGAAGGAGACTCCCATAGTGTAATAAAACTCCTAAAGGGAACCTGAAGTGAGAGGTATATGGATTTCCTTTTAAACGATTCCAGTTGCCTGGCAGTCATGCTGATGTTTCTGGTCAGAAGTGTCTGAATTGCACACCTGGAACAAGCATGCAGCTAATCTTGTCAGAAACTTGTAATGTGCATGCTTATTCAGTTAGAAACAAAATCTTATCTCAAGGTGGCACTAAAAATATTTATGAAAGATACAAATGACAACACGTTTCTCAGGTTATACTCGCTTCATCAGGTCAATACTAGGAATGGTCAATGAGATGATAATTTTGAGTTGATGCAGCATTATGCAAATGAAGTATGCAGCTTGAAAATGAACCGAAATCAAATCCTACTGAGGTAGAATTTGGTCCATTTTCAAGATGCATAAATTTGCATAATCCTGCATCAACAAATTATTTTCATCTCATTGACCATCCCTAGTCAATACTGTATCAAAAGTAGTCCTACAGTTTGGCTCAGGAGTACCTATATATATATATATATATATATATATATATATATATATATATATATATATATATATATATATATATATATATATATATATATATATTCGATTAGAGGCACCTGCACTCTATCCCCTATGCGTTGTCAGATTGCTTTTTGAAAAAAAGTTCCAGTTGAACTGGTGTCTATCTTCTGGAGAGGTAAGCAATTACCTCTCTTTTTATTATATAATTTTTATTTGTATTTTAAAATACTAAAATAGAACACCCATTGGGCGCCTCCATCCTACCCATTACCAGTCAGACCTCCTTTGGAAGTAATAGCGTTGCAGTTTTTCTGGAAAGTCTATTGTACTACTGGAGAGCGACCATCCAGTATCCAGCAGGACCTGGAGTACCGAGCAGGGACGGTTAATTCCCTGCAGGCCTATACAGTGGTTGCAGGAACTGTGAGTATATATCTATATAATGCTATCTTCCCTATACCTGATGATACTGCACCATTGTGCTCCCGGTCTTTTCCTACTTCTCACCTAGGTATTCTTGGCCCTTACAAGAGTCTCACTAAAGAAAAAAAATGTGTATATTATTTTTAATGCCACCTTGAGGTGGGAGGGTCTTTTTGTTTGTTTTTTTAAGTTTTATTACACTAGTGGCACCTCATCCCCATGCAGTGTTTGGATTCAAGAACCTCTGTTCTCCCCTCCACTCTTCTTTCACCTCTGTTCCCTTTGGTCTCAGCTCTGTGTCCTCTGTTTCCCTCAATTGTACTCTCACCTGTCCCCTACTCTATCTATGTCCTCTCAGAATTTCCCCTCTCTCCCCTTGCCATTGCTGCTTCAGGACTTCTGCTCTCCGCTCTTCAGTCATCCCTCAGCTGCCTCTTGCCTGCGCTCTGAAAAAGGCTTCAAGACTTGGCTGGCCGGGTCCTGTCCTTTCACATTCTGAATGATTAGAGTGCAAATTTTGTAAGCTTAAACACAAGTTGTTCGCGTATAGAACTCACTAGTTGCCCACTTTGCACAATGGCCAGCCTGATCCTTAAGTAACCAGCCTTTCGGTTCTGACCGTAACATGCGCATTATTCAGTATACAAAGACACAAAGAATTTCAAGTTGATGTATGGTTAGGCAAATGTTAATGCAAATTTTTGCAGCATAAAGTTTCATAAAAATGTCTGTAATCCTGCATCAGCTCTGAATTATTTTCATCTCATTGACCATCCCTACTATTGAGGAATTGTTCGATTACCTCTGAATACAGGTGATAAGAGCATTACAAAAAAAGTTATATTTACACATATATACTACTTTTCGGTCAAAGGCAAGTTGTATAATTTGTATAGATGAATTGACTAATAGGCTTTTGTATGTTAGCTTGTCGTGCCACAATAATTATTGGACGATGCAAAACTTTATGTATAAATAATACTGTAGAGACATTGAGAATTTCTTTACATTCACAAAATGTACATTTGCTTTAGCCGATTTCAGCTTTTCATGAAGAACCTCAAGGATCTTCGCTATGAGATCATGCTTAGTGATGTGTCAGTTGCTGCTTTTATTTCTGCTGGGAGGACAAGCTAATGAAGTCAACGCTGGGAGTCTGGAAGATGAAAATCCTAAAAATGTAAGTACTGAGTAAAGTACTTTAGATACTGAAGATGTTTAAATACATAACTACAAATTATGCTCCAACACTAGCAATACTTTTATGGGGCCACACCATCCAAGATATGAAATTCTTACAGAAAACACTTTTTTTTTCCAGAAATGTTCTCATGAAATTTTATAAGCAATAACTTTTTTAAAGGTTGATTGTTATTTATGACTTACTCATTCCACTTCCACTAAAATTCTTATACTCAATTATTCAGTAACGTTATAAAAACTCCCCTTTCTAGTCTTTTACCTCTCTATCGCCTTAGTAGCGGCTTTCTTCTTATGCCCTCAGGATTGCATTGTTCATGTCTATATGTTTAGAATCGGGGGGATGTTTTGAATCACAGAGATGTATTACTATAATTTCTTTTTAAGATGTACTTTTCCTTCACATGATAGCTGATTACAAAGGATTAGGAGGTTTTTAATGTCATCCTTCACAGGTACCATTTAATTCCCAACTTGAACACTAGAGGGAAGCATAGCATCAATAATAAAGCAGTTCAGGCATCTGTAACCTCCTTGGACACAATCACCAGTTTAAAGAGAACCCGAGGCTTATACTGCAATCCTAATTGGACCCAGAGGCATGTCATGTGCACAAAGACATGCCTCTGGGTCATTGTACCGCGGCTGCCAGCCCCTACCCCCCCCCCTCCCCCGCACCCCCTTAAAAGATCGTCGGCCTAACAATAATCTGCTTGTCGCTAGCTGGCATTATTTATGTGAGGTTGTCAGTCAGCCTCGTAGCATCTGCCCCTGAAAACGCACTCCTTCCCCCGCCGCTCTCCACCTCCATTAGCTTCCTCCAATAGGAAGCCAAGCCGCGACCCAGGAAGCCGTGGCCTGGCTTCCTATTGGAGGAAGCTAGTGGAGATGGAGAGCGGCGGGGGGAGGAGTGCATTTTCAGGGGCAGATGCTGACTGACAGCCTCACATAAATGCCAGCTAGCGACAAGCAGATTGTGGCTAGGCTGACTATCTTTTAAGAGGGAGCGGCGCAGGGAGGGCCGGCAGCGGCGATCGGGGCCGGTTCAAGGGGTCCTGTGGCCTTGGGGCAAACTTCATCATGCCCCCCCCCCCAATCAGCCCTCTGCTCCCCGGGGCCCTGCTGCAAGTATATTAGCAGCCATAATCACCTTATCTCCGTCGGGTGAGCGGGCGGGCAGTGGCTGCACTCTGAGACATTCTGTCTCCCTCCCACTCTATGACCCGGCGCATCATGTGTAAACACACGCCGGGTCATAGAGTGGGACTGTGGGAGGGAGACAGTGTAGCCGCTGCCGCCCGCTCACCCGATGGGGATAAGGTGACCATGGCTGCTAATATACTTGCAGCAGGGCCCCGGGGAGCAGTGCGAGCAGGAAGGGGGGTTGGGGGGGGGGGGGGAAGAAAATATCACGGGGTCGGCGCTGCTGGGGCCCAAGCAAAGGTCCTTTTGCCTCTATGGTAGTGCCGGCCCTGGCGGCGATACAGTGACCCAGAGGCATGTCTTTGTGCACATGACATGCCTCTGGGTCCTATTAGGATTGTAGTATGCCGCCTCGGGTTTACTTAAAAAGCATACACTATATATGCCACTTCCAATCCTCCACTAGTGACTCTTTCCTGTAATCTCTGTTACCTCATGAGTAGGCACAAAAAGAACAGCAGCAGCAGCAGCTTAGTGAAGCAGGAAGAAAAGGGCACAATTTACTACTGGGACCTTGACTCGAGTCTCATTCTATACACATAAAAAAAAATTGTAAAATAAAATTTACTATAAAGCCAGACTTAAAGCATTTATAAAATGTCAACATATACAAAGTTTTCACTGGTTTGCTTCACCAGATTTGGGCACAAGGTTATAAAGTATATTACAGGACTCTTTGTAGCACAATGCGAGTCCCCTGAGATGCAAGTTAAACTGAAAAAAAGCCACCTTGTTTTATGAAGCTGATTAGATTAGGTAGGTGCCCCCCAGTGTGGTTAGATTAGGTAGGTGCCCCCCAGCAGAGTCGGACTGGGCCACAGTAGTACAGTTTTTTTTTTTGTTTTTTTTTTCCCTCGGTGGGCCCCACCTCCAGGTCTCTGGTGGGCCCCCCCTCCTTGTCTGACAGAGCTCCAATTGCTGCCTGCAGCACAAAAATTATCTTCTCAGTGCTGTAATCACTCATGCTGAGAGCAGTGGCGTAGCTAAGGAGCTGTAGGCCTCGATGCTAATTTTACAATGGGGCCCCCCAAGCACTCTATACATAATTGTTACGACGCACCAAAACCTGCCAATGGCAACTACAGTGTCAGAGGTGCAAGTAGGGGATGGGAAATAACTTGTTAATGATTACCACTGTTCAAAGTATCTATAGAAGTGATTATTATGAGCACAGGACCAATAGAGAAGTAATACTGTAGTTGAGGGAGGGCCCTTTGGCCCAAGGGCCCTGATGCGGTTGCAACCTCTGCGGTCGCAACCTCTGCAAAGTAGGACATTACTTTATATTGAAGGAGGGGATTCTATGTAAAGTTTTGCTGGGCAGCAGTGTCTCTGAATTACAATGCTGCTAAGATCATGTACATTTGGCCCTGTCCATAATACATCATGACCACACCCACCTTCCGGTGCATGGTCACCCTTTTTTTTTTTTTTTACTGCAATCATGGGATGTGTGGGCCCCAGGTTGAAATTTCTTTGGTGGGCCCCCAGTGTCCCAGTTCGACCCTGTCCCCCAGTTTGGTTAGATTAGGTAGGTGCCCCCCAGTATAGGTTAGATTAGGTAGGTGCCCACCAGTATGGAGGGGGGAGTCAGCCGCGGGGAGGGCAGCTCGACCTCTCCCTCCCTTCCTCGCCGCGGGCCGCCCTCCGTGCTCCCCCCTCCGAGTCTGACTGCAGGGAAGCGCTGTGTAGGGAGGGGCAACTCGCCTCCCTGGTTCCAATCGCCGAACACCTGTCTCCTCTTCTCTTCATAGCCGCTGATACACAAGCTGCTTCCTGTTTAGCCGGAAGCAGTGTGTGTATCAGCAGCTGTGAGGAGAAGACAGAAGAGGAGACCGGTGGCGATTGGAACCAGGGAGGTGAGTTGCCCTCCCTACACAGCGCTTCCCTGCAGTCCGACTCGGAGGGGGGAGCACGGAGGACGGCGAGGAAGGGAGGGAGAGGTCGGGCTGCCCTCCCCGCGGCTGACTCCCCCCTCCATTACAGCGCCCACAACTCCTTGGGCAGCCGCACGGCCCTAGAAACGGGCCTGCTCATTTATTTGCAGTCTGTGTGTTTGTGGTTTGAAAATCTCCACAAATACAAGCTACAGCAGGCTGGATTGTAGTTGTATTATAAAACAAGTCTTTCTTAAAGTGCACCTCCAGACTAAAAATCGAGTCAGCAGCACTGAAAAGGCCTGGTGTTTCTTTAACAGTTTCACAGCATCAGAACTTTGTTTCTCTTATCCAAGCCTCATTTTTAGCTGCACAGAAGAAAACTGCCCGGGCTTTTTTTTTCCCCTGATGCTGTGCAAAGCATGATGGGATTTCTGATGTTGTTGCTCTCGTTCTGCTGTTTTGGTGCACATTTTTTTTTTTTTACATTTTGAATTTGACATTTGAAGCCTAGCGGTGCAGCTGGGAGGGGTTATCAGGACACAGGACAGTTGGAACTGTGTCTCCTGCTCCTTGTCACCTCCTTCCAACCAAAAAGATGGCTGCCCCCATAACAAAGATGGCAGCCCCCATGAATCACAAACATTTGCCTGTTCTTTTAAAACAGGGTGGGTAAAAAATTATATTACCCATCTATTCTAATTAACATAACTTATGTAACTTAATGACAGTATGTTTGTTTAGGCTGAAGTTCCCCTTTAAAGAAGAACTGTAGTGAGAGGTACATGGAGGCTGCCATGTTTATTTCCATTTAAGCAATACCAGTTGCTCGGCTGTCCTGCAGATCAATGTGGCTACAGAAGTGTCTGAATCACACCAGAAACATGCATGCAGCTAATCTTGCCAGATCTGAAAATGTCAGAAACACCTGATCTGCTGCATGCTTGTTCCAGGTTGATGGCTAAAAGTATAAAGGGGCACATACACTGGCCGATTTTAGCAATCGATTCTATCAAATTCCCCATTCCATTGATTTGTGGCCGGTTTTTCAATCAATTTGATCGATCTGACAGGATGGAAGATCTAGGTCGATCTGCTGATGGCAGATCGATGGTCCATAGAGTTGCATTAGATCTAATGGTCCAATAATGCATTTAGATAGATTTCCAATAGATTTCCTAGTGTGTGGCACACATCAGATAGATTCCTGTCAGATTCGACTTGACAGGCATCTAACAGAAATCTATCTTATGGTCAAATCTGCTGTAAATCTATAAGTGTATGGCCACCTTTAGAGGCAGAGGATTAGCAAGATAGCCAGGCAACTGGTATTGTTTAAAAGGAAATAAATATGACAGCCTCCATATTCTTCTCGCTACAGTTGTCCTTTAAGACATGCCAGTTCCCTGGCTATCTTGCTGATCCTCTACCATTTATAATTTTAGCCATAGACCCTGAACAAGCATGCAGCAGATCAGTCTATTTGTGTCAGATTTCTGACAAGATTAGCTGCATGCCTGTTTCAGGTTTGATTCAAATACTACTGCAGCCAAACAGACCAGCAGGGCTGCCAAGCAACTGGTTTTGTTTTAAAAGAAATACATATGGCAGCCTCCATTTCCTCCCTCACTACAGTTGTCCTTTAACCATGGTCGCAGTGTCCAAGCCGATGTTCGAATGTTTATTATTTGTACACTGCCAGCTTCTCTTCCCCCCCCCCCCCCCCCCCCGGGCCACTATTTATGGGATATGTACATTGCCTGCTTCTCCTGACTTACGGGGGTGATGGTCACTCTGACCGAGCTGCTGCTCCCTGGTACTGTAATAATACGGACACGTGCACTTCATATAATTTTTTTTTTATTCAAATCACTGTGTATATTGAGGCATTTAACAAAAAAAAATATATAAATGTATACTTTTTTTCCTATCGTAACGTCAAATTTGATTTTCTCCAAAACCTATAAGGTCTTTTTGAAAAATTTATTTTCCCCCCTTATACACACTGTTCTCCATAACCTACTCTGCTAATTTGGTGATTCTAGCTTGTAAGGGGACTTTGCAATTTACCACGAAAATCGCAAACATTAGGCAAAAATAAATGCTAAAATATTCGGGCGAATTTTCGCTTGTCGAATCAAATTGTACTTCGGCGAAAATTCTGCGAAAAAAATGCTCATTACTGCTCTCTAGTTAATCCCAAGTGGCCCGCAAGCTGTAGCTGTGGTGCTGCATGCAGGGGCCACCTTTTATTGCCACTGTGCCCCCCCCCCCCCCCCCATAGCTCGCCTGTAGGTTATCGGCCACCACTGTAGCAGCTGCCACTATGTAAACAGCCACTGATCAGCAGATGCCACTATGCCAACAGCAGTAGCAGCCACTGATTAGCAGCTTCCACTGTGCCAACAGTAGCAGCCCCTGATTAGTAGCTGCCACTATGTCAGCAGCAGTTGCAGCCACCACTGTGCCAGCAGCATTAGCAGCCACTGATTAGCAGCCAATGCTGTACCCGCAGTAGTAACAGACACTGATTCGCAGCTGCCACTATGCCAGCAGCAGTAACAGGCAGCCACTGAATAGCAGCCAACACTGTGCCTTGTTAAAGGAAAATTAACTTACACATGAGACATCTCCATTAAGTGCCAAAAACGTAGAAATCTTTATTACTTGGCCAAGGCCTTTCTAACAGCCAGCATTTAGAGTCTGCAACTAACACAGGCCCTGCACAGCAGTAGAAAGTGAATTTCTCCTGGGTGCAGGGACCTTTTAAATCCTAATTAATATAAAATATTCCTCCTTTTGGGCAGTCCTTTCTGGTAAAAGTCCAACCAGCATATTCAGTTCTCCTTTTGGGTGGGGTCGCTTGACTCCTCTCTGTCCTGAAAGTCAGCCTTTCAAGGAGGTCCCCTGAAGCAATGTTCTCAGTTTCGTTTCCTTCAGTCACCCCCACCTTCAGAAACTGGCTCAGACTGCTTCTTCCAAATTGTTTCTTTTGTGCCTAGTACACCATGACACTGAGGGGGAAGGGAGGTGTTCTGGAATTTCACTGCAAAGGACATAGGAAACTGTGCACAGTAAATGGTTCAAAAACATATATAACATATATTCAGTGATCTTGTGATAACTCTTAGGGTAATAATAATTCCATTACTTAAAGTGTCACTCTAACACACTGGTCTGATTCTGTGCATGTGGTCCTTATAGCCACGTGAGAATATAAAGGATATACATAAAGATTAATTATAAATCTACACAATTCTTTCCACAGCCTGCAGTAGTAACAGCTACTGATTAGCAACTGCTACTGTGCTAGTAGCAATATGTCTGCATACTGAAAGGGATATGCTAACTGTACACAGTATATGGGTTATTTCCTGTGGAATGTTTTATTTGACAAATAGCCACAGGTATAGTGTACCTAATCAGCAAAAATTGTGTTAATTACGCTAGTTCGGCTCACAAGGCGCTGTCAAGAACGGCGATATGGCCCTTGTCCTAAAAAAGTTTGGGCACCCCTGATATAGACTGTCCATACTGGTTGACGTTTCTATTAACTTGTTCTGTAGACAAATTCAAAGATCAGAAATATTTACTCTTCTTTGGTGGTCTGACTACATTTAAACTAAAATCTTGCTGGTTTCTGCACTTTGTCCTATCTAATGCTATATTTTCTTCTCTCAAAGGACAACCAAGGCATTGACTATTTAAGCAAAGTTCTAGTAGGTAAGTATGTTTTTCTTTGTAATTAAAGAGAGTCCGAGGTGGGCTCATAAAATAAGAAAAATAAATAGGCTACCAGAACGCGGGGCTGTGTGGAGCAGGTAGCCACCAAAACCACTGCTTCTGTGGCCCGCACTGGCCCACTTTCACCTCCGTCACGACACTGGGAAGAGATTTAATTCGGTCTCCCAGCGTGCGGGGGGAGGGGGGGGGGAGCTGCAGGAGGCGCAGCCAGGGAGAGAAAGCTGCCATTGCCCCACGGAAAGACCCTGGCGGGAGTTTTGAACAAGAAATCCCTCTCTCCGATGTTCATCTCCGGGATAGTCGCTAATATTGTCGCTAATCTCGGGGGTGGCCATAGTGCATGCAGGTGGGGTGGGGGGGTAGAGAGCGACGGTGTGGGGACACAGAGGCCTCCCCCCACAAACTGCCTCAGGTTCTCTTTAAGTAATTAAAACTATTAATTACCATACATTAATAATTTTGTCTTAAATTGTTTTTCATTGGAAGCTTCACAAATAAAACCAGATAAGTAATAATTCTTAATCTGACCTATTTCCATAACAGGAAACTTGTAAGGGGCATGGCTGAAAAAAAAAAGTGCATCCTAAATGGCAGCTGTCTACTGGATTATTTGTTCTGCAGCTGTTTCCCTATGGAAAGAACCCGCAGAGAACTATAGAGAACATGAGCTTGCTAGCCACCAATCCAGAGCTGGTTCCAAGCTCTACACTTATACAACTGGTGGCTGATAAATACAATAACTCTCCTTTTGCTTCCACGAGGCAGCATCAAACGAGCTGCCATTACTGCCAAAAATCTGTAAATAATTCCTGTCCTTATGACAGCAGATTAGTAGGAGCACCACTCCAAGAATAAGATAAGAATGGTGTGCCACGGTCTCAGGCTGGCCACTGACGATCTAACCTTTTTCATCCAATCTTACCAAATCTATGTAGTAGAAGAGTAAACTGATGGAATATATTAATTGGGATACTATAGGCAGTTCTCTTTTATTAGATAAAATTGTAAGATTGGATGAAAAAGATTGGATCATTAGTGGCCACCATTAGTCTCCGTGTCCCCAGAGACTTGCAATAGACTCTCTTCCAAAGGACAGGCACCACACTTGAAATGTAATTAAAGCTCTTTTATTGCATCAAACGTGACAGCAAGACAGACGCTGTTTTGGGCTGAGCCCTTCTTCCAATTGCACAAGCCACAAAGTAACACAAATCAGTGCCTTAAATACCCCACCCCCAATACCCCGCCCCAATAAAAAAAAACCTATCAGGTGTCCGTTTTGGGGCTGTGCTCTGAGACTCTGGAGAATTGTATGCATTCGGTATTTTTTTTAATATATTTCTGTATTTTAATGATGGCACTTATTCTTCTACCATGTGCTCCATGTCCTGTGGCACGCACGGTGCTGCTGTGAGAGGAATACCTCCTCTCTGGTGCTATTGGTTGGCTTGAGGTCATGTGACCTATGACGCTGCAAGAGCCTCAGCTGTTGAACTGAGTGAGGGTGGTGGGCGGGACAGCACGCTTCATTGGCAACTGATTATACGCGTCCTGAGTCGCATGTTGCCATTGGCGCTGCTTGCGCCTCTTTGTTTGGCCAGTAATGATTGGCTCTTTGTATGGCCTAGTGCACACCAAAAACCGCTAGCAGATCCGCAAAATGCTAGCAGATTTTGAAACGCTTTTTCTTATTTTTCTGTAGCGTTTCAGTTAGCATTTTGCGGTTTTGGGAAGCGTTTTTGGTGTAGTAGATTTCATGTATTGTTACAGTAAAGCTGTTACTGAACAGCTACTGTAACAAAAAACGCCTGGCAAACCGCTCTGAAGTGCCGTTTTTCAGAACGGTTTGCGTTTTTCCTATACTTAACATTGAGGCAGAAACGCATCCGCAATCCAAAATCTGCAGCAGCCCGGGAGTATGCGTTTCTGCAAAACGCCTCCCGCTCTGGTGTGCACCAGCCCATTGAAATACATTACCCAAGCGGATCCGCTCCCGCAAGCGGGTCGCAAACCGAAGCCGAAATGCTCTGGTGTGCACTAGGCCTATGAGCCAATCCTTACACAGGATATGACGTGCTACATAAGCGCTCCTCTTTCTGCCCACGGATGATGCCATCTGTTACAACTTTTGTGTAAATGACGTTTTGTGTTTTGTTTGATATATTTGCATATTACTGCTACCTGTTCCCCATCAGGTCTGCCAGTTGTCCCGCCCAGACTGACAACTGATAGGTATTTTTATTGGGGGTGGGGTATTTAAGGCACTTGTTTGTGTTACTTTGTGGCTTGTGCAATTGGAAGAAGGGCTCAGCCCGAAACAGCGTCTGTCTTGCTGTCACGTTTGATGCAATAAAAGAGCTATAATTACATTTCAAGTGTGGTGCCTGTCCTTTGGAAGATGGCCTTATGACAGGAATTTTCTTGATTAGCAGCATGACAGGAGGTTGAAGCTGGACTTTAGGTCAGTTTAGAGTAAGGTTATTGGTTAGAGAAAGTTGTCTGTTTCTGGTAGGATTGATAATACATGGGTACATAATAAATACATAATAAAACATGGGTTAGTTTTGGACACTGAAGGCTCTGGGTTAGCTTTGGTTGGTGGCCATGAGGTAGGGTTCAGCATTCGTACAGAAAATTAACGTATGGTGAAACTTAAAGGGATACTGTAGGGGGGTCGGGGGAAAATGAGCTGAACTTACCCGGGGCTTCTAATGGTCCCCCGCAGACACCCTGTGTTGGCGCATCCACTCACCGATGCTCTGGCCCCGCCTCCAGTTCACTTCTGGAATTTCTGACTTTAAAGTCAGAAAACCACTGCGCCTGCATTGCCGTGTCCTCGCTCCTGCTAATGTCACCAGGAGTGTATAGCAGAAGCCCAGTATGGTCTGTGTCTGTGCAGTATGCTCCTGGTGCCATCAGCGGGATCGAGGACACGGCAACGCAGGCGGAGTGGTTTTCTGACTTTAAAGTCAGAAATTCCAGAAGTGAACCGGAGGCGGGGCCGGAGCATCGGGGAGTGGCTGCGCCAACACAGGATGTCTGCGGGGGACCATTAGAAGCCCCGGGTAAGTTCAGCTCATTTTCCCCCGACCCCCCCCCCCCCCCCTACAGTATCCCTTTAAGAGGTAGCAGGAAGAAAGGTCAATGGCTCATAATAGGCAGGCACAGAAGAGGGGAAAGGCTATGGTTAAAGGGAACCTAAAGCGGGAGCTATATGGAGGATGCCATATTTATTTCTTTTTAAACCATACCAGTTGCCTGGCAGTCCTGGTGCTCATCAGTAGTGTCTGCATCACACACTTGAAACAACAAGCATGTGGCTAATCCAGTCAGACTTCAGTCAGAGCACCTGATCTGCATGCTTGTTCAGAGTCTGTGGCTAAGGTTATTAGAGGCAATGGATCAGCAGGACAGCCAGACAACTGGCATTTTTTCAATAGCAAATAAATGTCAGCCTCTTTATCCCTCTCGCCTAAGGTTCCCTTTAAGCATTTCACAGCAGTGAAACTGGGCATCATAAGGGACATTACAATCAGGAGCACGAGTGGTCCTGCAATGGATATCAATAATAAATTGAACTTCCTGAAAGTTATTTTGTATAGTTACCTCTGCGTTAATTTCTGCCTTTTTTTTTTCCTCTAGGTTTTAACCCATCCTCAATGTTGGCATTTGTACCTGTGAAGAGCTGCCATACCCAGCTTGACAAAGATTTTGGCACGTTTTCTCCTCCTGTGTTTTATGGGAATATGGATGTAAATTTGTGGTGTAACTGGACCATTTTAGCTGCGCCAGGAAAACACATAGTTATCTATATTGAGGGTTTCGGTACAAACACAGACTGCGAGGACAACCACGATGAAATAATTTTTGAAGGGCTCTCCTCACCAGTCGAAACCTCCATTGTTTATGCTTGCTGGAATAAACGTGCCCATGTTTTCGCAACTCAGGCGCTGGCCGTCAATGTTGTGTTATTGTGGCGACCTAATTCTTCTATTGGCTTAAGAAAATATTTTGAAGGAAGATATTACATTTTTGATGACCCTGCTGCTGTTTTAAGTTCTTACCCATGCAATTGCTCACTGAAGCCAAATAAATTCCCAACTGAAGTAAATAAGACCATAGTTAGTAAAGCAGGAACAAGTCCACCATCACTCACTTCTCCTGCAACTCCAAAAACAACCACTACCAAGATTGTTAAAGTTAGCTCCAACATTTCGGGATCGGTAATTCATAGTAATGGAGAGCAAAGTTTTACAACTTCTACACCCCACTCTAAATTACTTATGACTAACATTTTAACTACAGAGACTTCTGGCAGTAGCCTGCTGAAAAATGTCACAAAGGGACAACAATCTTCCACAACCTCCAAGGGTTTACACCCTACACCTAATGTTGTTCTAACTCCTAACTCGAATATCAGTATGATCCAGCATCAGAGTGGATTTCACTCTCCTAATCCCACCAAGATGTCTATACGTACTGACCATGCTATGCTCTTTCCTCACAAGTCCACTGTAAGTCTGGTTCATGTTCTTAAACAGACACTGAGCAAAGATTTCAGAAGTACAGAAGAGGTTCCTCTTACAGCAAGCACAAGTGAGCACTCCTCTCTTTATTATGGTTCCACAGACTTACTAGATGTGATGCCATTGTCAGAAAGCTCAGATTCCCATCTAGATGATCTTGTGTATGTACAGTCAGAAATAAATACTCTATCTGCCATCACTACAAATAGTGAGACTAGGCAAATAGTAACTACTCTTCCTACCACTGCAGGTAAAACCACCACTTCTCAGCACACCACTTCTCAAAGTAGAAAAATGGTACATGCTCAATCTACCATTGCTGTAACAACTAAAAGAAGGAAATTCACTTTTCTACCAGCCACTGCAGAGAAGTCTGAAAGTAGGAAAACTGCTTCCTCTCGACACGCCACTACTAAAAGTAAGACAATGCTATCTATCCAATTTAGCACCTCTGCATTTAATGAAAGTAGAATAGTAACTTCTCAACCTGTCACTGCAACAGTAGTTGAAGATATTAAAACTACAATGCCTCAACCTGCCCCTGCTGAAGGAAGGGTACCGGTAATCGCTCAGCCTACCACTGCTACAACTGCAAGTCAAAAATTTACTACTTGGTCTGCCATTGCTCCAACTGCTAAAGGTATGAAAACTGATATTGCTCAACCTACCACTGTTACAACTGCCATTGCCCCAACTGCTGAAACTAGGGAAACCAAAAATCCTAAATCTGCAAGTAAGGAAATGGTTACTGCCCAACCTGCTATTGCTGCGTCTTCTGAAAGTCAGGAAATGGTAAATGCTCAACCTACAACTGCAAGTAAGGATATAGTTCTTACTCAACCAGCCATTGCTCCAACTGCTGAAAGCAAGAACACCGTACATGCTCCACCTACAACTGTAAGTAAGGATATAGTTCTTACTCAACCAGCCATTGCTTCAACTGCTGAAAGCAAGAACATTATACATGCTCAACCTACAACTGCAAGTAAGGATATGGTTACTGCTCAACCAGCTATTGCTCCAACTGCTGAAAGCAAGAACACCGTACATGCTCAACCTACAACTGTAAGTAAGGATATGGTTACTGCTCAACCAGCTATTGCTACGACTTCTGAAAGTAAGGAGACGGTAAATGCTCATCCTACAACTGCAAGTAAGGATATGGTTCTTACTCAACCAGCCATTGCTCCAACTGATAAAGTCAAGAACACTATACATGCTCAACCTACAATTGTGAGTAAGAATATAGTTACTGCTCAACCAGCTATTGCTCCAACTGCTGAAAGCAAAAAGACTACACGTGCTCAACCTACAACTGCAAGTAAGGATATGGCTATTGCTCAACCAGCCATTGCTCCAACTGATGAAAGCAGGAATACTATAAGTGCTCAACCTATAACTACAAGTAAGAAAATAGTTACTGGCCAACCTGCCATTGCTCCAACTGCTGAAAGTAGGAAAACTGAAAATGTTCAGCCTGAAAGTAAGAAAATAGATACTGTTCAACCAGCCATTGCTCCAACTCCTGAAAGTAGTAAAATGACAACTCCTCGATCTTCCACTGCTGAAAGAAAGAAACCACTGATTATTCAGTCTACCACTGCTAAGAAGGTGGTTATTTATCAACCTGCTGGTGCTGAAAGTAAGAAAATAGTTACTTCTCTGCCTTCTACTGCCAAAAGTAGAAAATCAATAACCACTCATCCTAACTTTGCTAAAAGTAAGGGAAGTCTTTTTACAGAAAAAATCATAACAGAAACCTTAACATCCCAAGTGCCAGTTGCCCAGTTTCCAATACTAGTCACGTCCTCACCCAAAGAATATTATCCAGCAAGCCACAGAAGTACTCATGGGCTGAATATACAATCTTTATTTGCAAAAAGTACATCACTGAGTAATGACATTGAAAGTCGGACTACCAGTAAGAATCATAAACCATATCCAGATCTTCCATTTGTTTCATATGTAACTAAGCCTGGCGCAGTTAATTTGAAGCCTGCTAGGCCTGCAAGCTCTGTGTTGAGTTTTCCGACACTGGTGATTGGCAGGAACTACTTGACGAGCTCACCAAAAGGTAAAATGACAGGTGGTAGCCCATACCCGTATACTGATGTGGTTTCTGGTCAACTGGTGGTGCCTGAAGACTCTTCTTCTGCTTCACAGTTTCCTCTTAAACTTCTACATTCTGAGAATTCATCCCATATTACAAAAATGACTAACAAGATAAATATCAGAAATCAATATGTTTATCCTAAAGTTACCCATACCCAACATTTACCAGCTAAAACACACAAGCCTGCAGAATCGTTCACAAAAATCACAGGGCATTTGGGCAATCGGTCTGTAGCTCATAACTACTGGATAATGATGAATAAAAATGGTAGTGGGAATAAAATGGGCTCACAACCTGTGAAACTAACAACCATCGCCTATGCCTCGTCCTCTAGTCTGACATTAAAAAGCACTTCTTTCCCCATAAAGCCAAAAGATGGTGATATGCAAGGTGCTCTATTCCCATTCCATCCAACAGGAAAATCACCCCTGTCTGTACAGCAAATTGATTCAAAAAGCAACAAAATGACCACAGCTATCAACAAGAAAAGCATAGAAACCACAAGGATACAATCCAATGCAAACCATATAAATGTTCCTCTTGATCTGAACAGAGAAGATGAGAATTCAAGGAGTTATGAGTTTGGTAAGTAACTTGTTTGGTTTTTTTTGACAAGTGTTAAAGATGTAAGTCCCCAAAAAATCCAAATGACTGGTCACGCAAGAAACCATTAAAACTGTAATAGTACTAGTGTATATAAAGAAAGGCATCTTTTTCTTCTGTAAATGTGTTACTCTTTGTCTAATATTATGCATTGTCCGCCAAAGCCACATAAACCTTGTAGATCTTCTCAAGCTGGAACATTTCTTTGTGATGGCTTCAGGAGAGTATTTATAGGAAGCCCTTTCATGCTCCTGCAGAAGGGCACCACTCTGGCATAACACCCTCTACTTCACGCCATTAAAACTGTAATAGTACTAGTGTATATAAAGAAAGGCATCTTTTTCTTCTGTAAATGTGTTACTCTTTGTCTAATATTATGCATTGTCCGCCAAAGCCACATAAACCTTGTAGATCTTCTCAAGCTGGAACATTTCTTTGTGATGGCTTCAGGAGAGTATTTATAGGAAGCCCTTTCATGCTCCTGCAGAAGGGCACCACTCTGGCATAACACCCTCTACTTCACGCCGCCCCCCCCCCCCCCCCCCCCATCCCTAGAATACAACACTGCTTACCAAGGAACCAAGCATCATATCTGTATAGCACTCTTTCCCCCACAGCTGCCCACAATGATTTGGGTTTTGGGTGCCAGATCTCCAGTATGTGTACATAGCTGTAAAGCGACATCTTGTAGCCTTACCACTAAAAATGCAATGAGTGATTTTTCTAATATGCAGAGCTCCACTAACCCAAAAAGATGGAGCCATGTTTGGAGATGGAAACCACTAGCTGCAGATCAGAAGAATAACACTGGTGTAATTGATTTCTCTCTTTATTTTTTAGCAAGTGACTTTCATTTGCTAGCATGGCTTCTACTTCTGGGGTCAGTGGATATTTACATATTAAGATAAATATCCACCCATTCACCAACACCAATGCCTTTTTATTTCTAAATGAGGCTGAGGCAAACTATATCATATTGAGATGAGGTTAGACCTCTTGGTATGGAGTTCCAACCACAGCTATGTTCCCTCCATCATTTTGCCATAAACCTGCAATAAACCAGCCTCTCCTCCTATGAACAGTCAATACAACTACAATTGCTGCAGGTGAACAGGGAGTCCCAGACCCATTTTGCACAGTCTGTTTAGTGGCTGGATAGTGTACTGTTTAAGGGCATGGCCTCTTGACATAGGAAACCTAGGTTCAAATATTGGCTCTTCCTATTCTGTAAGCCAATACCTATTCAGTAAGGAGTCCTTGGGCAAGACTCACTAACACTGCTACTGCCAACCCTAGTGGCTGTAGCTCACAAGCACCTGAGTCTGACAGGAGAAAAGCGCTATACAAATGTTGGAATTACGGTAGTAGTATTATTGTTACTGAGGGTGGTAAAGTTGCATAGTACAGGAGCCTTATATGAAAATGCAAAATATTAACACAAAGTTGCAGGAATGCACACAGAAGGAGAAGTTGACTTTGCTGTAGATGCCATTAGAATATTAGCTTAAAGAGGAACTTTACCAAAAAAATAGTAGTACAGGACAAGAAATAAATAGACATTGCAAATTGAGAAGATAAAAAAAATAGAAGATGCATCAAAAAAATGATTCATACAAGCCGTGTTTTGTTCATGTTGTTTGATCCACTGTGAGCCTGCAGGTCCTCATCTTTATTGCTAGCAAACATGGGGAAAAAAATGGCCAGCACAACTTCCCTCATCTATAAACACACGCACTAACCATGTGATTGAGATAGATACTGCTTGCTTGGCAGATGGCAACTGCCGTTATCTCAGATAATGCAACAAGGTTAACAGAAAGGAAACTGCTATGGCCATGACTCACAATATGGGAGGAGTTTCAGCCACACAATAGTCCCTGATGGATCTATTTGAAAAAATTAAAACAAATAGATTTCTTTTTTTTTTTGGGGGGGGGGGGGGGGAAGTATCATCTGCTTACTGATTAGGATAAAGTTCAACCCTAATCATTTTAGATAAAATAAAAAACACACAAACAAAAAAAGCAGGATAATTCTTTGGATATTACGCATTTAGAAACCTACTGTTTTAAATATGATGTATTTTTTAAAGCTGGTTCTAATATTGCCTTCTCCCCTCCTAGAGGATCAGGATTCAATGAACACATACAGAATCCCTCCAAATCTCCGCTTTCCGCCTATTCCTGGATGTAAGTCCTGTACAATAAAGAAGATAACTGTCGTATGATTCTGTTAGGCATGGTTTAGCTCAAATCCAGGCATCAATGTATATATTGTTATAGTCTGGAGAAAAAAAGTATACACACTTTCATTTCTAGTGTGTGTGTGTGTGTGTGTGTGTGTGTGTGTGTGTGTGTGTGTGTGTACGCACGCACACCTCTTTTCCTCTGTTGTATCGGTACCTTGGTGACTCCTCCTCTTTAGTAAAGGTACCTAGATAACACCCCCCCCCCACCACCACCACCACCACCACCACCCTCCGTCTACCGGCTAGATGGCAACTCCCTCAATGCAATGCTAGCCAGTCTGTCATGGTCCCCATTCCCCGCTGTACTGTACTGCTCTGGGCAGGCAGGGCAGCTGAGGAGGGAATCCGAGGTGCCGCTCCACTACAATACTGCCGTGACTGTCTGTCACGTGGTGCCTCTCTACCGACGAAATAGCCTTCCCGTCAAATCCTCCTACATTAAGTGACAAATGCATAGGCAGGAGGGTTAGGGAGGGGATAGTAAAGTATATGGGATGTAGGTTAGTTCTACGATGTAGGCTATTTTGTTAGAGCACCGCCATAGTGGAGTATTGGGAAGCTTTGCTTCATCTTCTCCTCCATAAATGCTTTGATTGTGATCTCCAGCCGGCGCCTCTTTCACCCTCTCTCATCAGGTGACTTGCCGGTAATGTTCCGACATGTCACATGAGAGAGGGAGAGTCTGTCATGGTCCCCATTCCCTGCTAGACTGTACTGCACAGCTCTGGGCAGGCAGGGCAGCTGAGGAGGGAATCAGTTTCCACTCCACCACAATACTGCAGTGTTTGCCAGCCACAAGGTGCCGCCATAACGGAGTATCTGGATGCTCCAAGCTCAGACCGGGGCCACGTACAGGAAGTTGGGTGTTTCGGGGTCTTTGGGACAGCTTTTGAAAGAGAAGGCAGCTGAGCACCGGTAACTATAACTATCTTTTACAGGAAGCCGGCTAGGTTTTAATTTTAAGATGGTGATCTGCTTTAAGCCCTTATTCAATTTGCTTTTTCTTCTAAGTTTTTTTTTCTAAGGTTATATTTTTCACACCTTATCAATAAATTGGGTTTTAAAGGATACCTGAACTGAAGAGGTTATGGAGGCTGCCATATTTTTTTCCTTTTATACAATACCAGGTGCCTGGCTGAGCTGCTGATCATCTGCCTCTAATACTTTTATTTGTATAGCCTGAACAAGCATGCTGATCAGAGGTTTCTGACAGGATTAGCCACATGTTTCAGGTGTGTTATTCAGACACTACTGCATCCAAAGAGATCAACAGGACTGCCAGGCAACTGGTATTTTTAACCAGTTCCCTACCCTGGTCATTTTCACAGTTCAGCTCCACTATGATTACTTGGGCAATAACTTTATCAATAATTATCACAACTAAATGATCTATGTATTGTTTGTTTGTTTTGTGTGTTTTTTTTAAGGACAAATTAGGCTTTTTGTGGCTATTTGTTTTTAGTAATTACCATACCTTATTTTCTATGCATTTTAAAAGGAAAATAAGGAAAAAAGTGAAAAAAATACCCAATTTATCCTTACATTTATTATTATGATTATTATTTATTTATAAAGCGCCAACATATTCCATGGCGCTGTACGATGTAAGAAAACAAGGGATACATAATGATACAGACAATGATATACATCAAATATGAACACTGATACAAGATACAGCACTGCTGATTACAATTTGATTTAACATGATGACTAAAATGTATAAATGTCTAACAGAGTGCTGTAACGATTGTGGAATTCTCTCCGTGGTCCGCGCACAGGATGCGCGCTGACACTGCGGAAATCCTCCACTAGCGTATAATCTGAGAGAACCCAGCAAAAGGTGCAATGCACCTGTAGAGGGGAATTCCTGCCGGCAGATGGAGCCGTGGAGTGCAGAGGAACAGATCCTCTGCACAGCCACAGATGCCAGATAGGAATTGCACGGGGAAACCAAGTGAGAACGCAATCGCAAGAGCTGCGATTGCCAATGAGAAAGAGCACAGGGACAGAATGTATGTGTGCGCACCAATCTAGTCGACAACCCGCGACAGTGAGCACACAACAGCAGAAACAAAGTAGGAACGCATTCGCGAGAGAAGCGATTGCCAGAAGCGACACAAGACTGAGCAAGACAGAGCACGAGAGTAGCAAAGGCACAGCAAACAACAATGAGAAGATAAGGAAAATGACAAACGCTAGCTAAACGCGAACACCGCACTCATTCGCAACAGCGAACGCGTTTACGGCGCGGTCTCCACACGATTAGCGCAACAGAGACAAGCACGCCACCCTAACTAACCAACGCCACACAAACCTGAAACGGAGACCGCGAACGCTTGCTCAACGGTTACCCCACCGAGCCCACAGCGAGCGTTCATATCAGACAAGACAGAGAGAAGGAGCAGCCAGCAGCAACCGCAGCTCTGGCCTACACTCCCAGACAGAGTTCAAATGGAACTACCGCTAGAGCGAGTGCGATCCAGACAGACAAACAGGAATAGGACAAATAAGATCCACCGCTCTTCCGCCAGAGCAAGTGCGATCTAAGTTCAGAGACAGGACAGGAAGGATCCACTACTCTTTCCGCCAGAGCAAGTGTGATCCAAGTACATAAACAGAGCTTAGCAGGGTCCACTGCTCTTTCCACCAGAGCAAGTGTGATCCAAGTTCTGGAACAAACGATTCACCATCGCCCACCGCTGGCGACAGTGCAATCGCAAGGACAAACAGAAGACAGAACAGGCAATACAAATAATACAACCTGACTGTACTAGAGAGATGCCTAATGCAGTCCCCAGGAATACTCTAAGATAATCTTTAAGCAAACAATAGCAAGGCTGACACTCCAGGAGTGTTTCAACAGTAACAAACCATGACCAGCAAAGGATTGTGGGATCACATGGTATTTATGCTGCAAGCCTATAGGGAGGCAACTAGGCAATTTGCATAATCAGTATATGCAAATTCTTCAGCAGCAGAGCAGGTCTGAAGCTTGCAAAGCAAAGACAGGTCTATTATCCAGAGACCTGCATCCCACAGGCTTGAGGAATGGTCAAACAGCTGTCTGCCTGTGCAGCCAGCTGAGCGGATCATTACAAGTGCAAGCAATTAAATTTAATAACATTCCATGACACTAGGGTGAGAGCCCTGCCCTTGTGAGCTTACAATCTAAAGGAATGGGGTGGAAACAAGAGGTGGCGAAGTATACAGTATATGTACAGGCAGTGCGTAATTAGGTTATTTAGTGGGTGCATGGCCTAAGCTAGAGAATACGCTTGTCGGAAAAGGTGGGTTTTGAGGGAGCGTTTAAAGATTTCAAAGGTGGGAGAGTGGCGGATGTGTTATGGAAGGGTATTCCAGAGGAGGATTGAGGCACGTGAGAAGTCTTGTACACGTGAATGTGAGGAGGAAATTGTAGAAGAGGATAGAAGAAGCTTGTGTGCAGATCTGAGATTGCGGCTGGGTTGGTATCTGGAGACTAGTGAGGAGATGTACAGGGGAGAGAGATTGTGGAGAGCTTTGTAGGTTAGGATTAAGAGTTTGTCAAGCTCTTCACTGGCTACCAATTAATGAGAGGATTCAGTTCAGAGAGGGTCAGCAGAGGAAGAGCGAGAGGAGAGATGAATGAGTCGAGCAGCAGAGTTCAGTACAGAATTGAGCGGTGCTAGTCGGTTAGTTGGAAGTCCACCAAGCAATATATTGCAATAGTCCAATCGAGATATAATAAGAGCATGTACTAACATTTTGGTTGTGTCATGTGAGAGAAAAGGTCGGATACGTGCTATGTTTTTCAGTTGGAAATGGCAGGAGCTGGTTAGGGAGTTAATGTGAGAAGTAAATGAGAGAGAAGAATCAAATATTACCCCCAAGCACCGTGCTTTGGGAACTGATGTTATTGACGTGTTGTTAACATTTATTGTAATATCAGGCAAAGGGGTGGACAGGGATGGTGGAAAGACTATTAGTTCAGTTTTATTCATATTAAGTTTTAAAAAGCGAGAGGACATGAAAGAGGAAATAGCGGACAGGCAGTCGGGAACCCGTGTGAGGAGGGAGTTAAGGTCTGGGGCCGAGAGGTATAGTTGTGTATCATCTGCATATAGATGGTATTGGAAACCAAATGAGCTGATTAAGTTACCAAGACCGTGCATGTAGATGGAGAAGAGGAGGGGACAGAGCCTTGAGGTACTCCTACAGACAGAGGATGTGAAGAGGAGGCCTGATCTGAATAAGAAACAGTGAAAGACCTTCCAGAGAGGTAGGAAGATATCCAGGAGAGAGCGAGGTCCTTTATTCCTGTAGATGAAAGGATCTGTAGGAGTAGTGTGGTCGACAGTGTTATATGCTGATGACAGATCTAGAAGGAGGAGTATGGAATAATAGCCTTCGGATTTAGCTGTGAGGAGATCATTAGCTACTTTGGTGAGGGCTGTTTCTGTGGAGTGGCTTGGCCGGAAGCCAGACTGGAACTGATCAAGCAAGGAATTTGCAGATAAATACTGACTTAGTTCAGCATGAATGTGGCGTTCAAGTAATTTAGATGCAAATGGGAGAAGTGACACTGGGCGGTAGTTAGCAAGTTCGGTGGGGTCTAGAAATGTTTTTTTAAGTAGTGGTGTTACAACAGCCCTCTTGAGTGAGGATGGAAAAATTCCAGTGGAGAGGGATAGGTTAAACAGCGATGTTAGGGCAGGGATGAGGGATGTGGATAGCTGTGGAATGAGATGTGATGGGATAGGATCCAAAGAACAGGTGGTTAGATGGGATTTGGAGATAAGGGAAGAGAGCGAATGTTCGGGGAGTGGAGAGAAACTGGAAAGAGAGCAGTCAACAAGAGGAGTGGAGAAGGAGTTTGATGTCTGCATGGAAAACACACTACGGATTTTTGCAATTTTATCTGTAAAGTATGTTGCGAATTCTTCAGCTGATAAGCATGAAGAAGGAGGAGGAGGGGGTGGACGGAGAAGGGAGTTGAAAGTACTGAATAGGCGCTTTGGATTGTGCAAGTGGGAGGATATGAGGGAGGAGAAGTATGATTGTTTTGCAGAAGAGAGAGCGGTTTTAAACTTGTTCAACTTTTTTTTTTTTTTTTTTTTTTTGTAAGTAATGAAATCCTCATTAGTATTACTTTTTCTCCAACAGCGTTCAGCTACCCTAGAGCACCCCTTTAGCTGATTAGTAGCTTTGGTCAGCCAGGGTTGGCGACTGACACGGTGTGGGCGGACATTGGTGAGGGGTGCGATTGCATCCATGACTTGCGTGATTGAGCAGTGATAGTGTGCAGCTGCTGAGTCAGGGTCAGTGAATGGTTGTGTGAGGAGAGGTGCCAAGGCATCAGAGACAGATTGCATATCTATGTTGCGGTAGTTCCTGCGTGTATATGAGCGTGCTTGAGGCAGGGTGGTAGGAAGAGAGGAGGAGAGAGAGAAGTATAGTAAGTTATGATCAGAGAGCGGGAGAGGAGTATTAGTGAAATCAGTGATAGAACAGAGACGAGTGAATATGAGGTCAAGTGTATGACCATTAGAGTGAGTTGGAGCAGTGGACCACTGAGACAGACCGTAGGAGGAAGTAAGTGACAGAAGTTTAGTGGTGGCAGAATTGTTGGTGTCCACATGAATGTTAAAGTCGCCCATAATGATGGTAGGGATATCGGAGGACAGGAACTGGAGGAGCCATGCAGAGAAGTGATCTGCGTAAGAAGGAAGCAGGGGCAGGAGGGCAGTAGATTATTGCGATCTGGAGGTTAGAGGGAGAGTATAGATGGACTGCATGGACTTCAAAGGAAGGTAGAGAAAGAGAAGGAATGGGGGTGAGTGGCTTGAAGGAGCATCTATCAGAGAAAAGAATGCCCAAACCACCGCCATGTTTATTCCCACTTCTAGGCGTGTGACTAAAGTAGAATCCCCCATAAGAGGGCGGCAGGTGAGACCGTGTCAGAAGGCGTCAGCCATGTTTCTGTGACCCCAAAGAAGGTGAAGGCGTTTGAATTGAAAAGGTCATGGATGAAAGGAAGTTTGTTGCACACTGAGCGGGCATTCCAGAGAGCAGCAGAGATAGGTGGAGGAGGAGGGGGGAGAAGAGGAATATTAATAAGGTTGTGGCAGTTTCGGTGTGCATGTGGTTGACTGTTTGCAGTGCGATTAGTGTGCAAGAGTGAGGAGCGAGGCGGCAGAGGGTCCGGGGTTTGGTGAAATGTCACCTGCAGCAAGGAGTAGTAGGAGGCAGAGAGAGCGGAGGATAGGGTGGGATTTAGATTTACGGGTAGTTGGAGCATGAAATGTATAGCGCGGTTGTATGAATAAGAGTTTTTCGTGAGAAGCAACCTGTGGAGATGATAAAAGAGAGGGAGAAATGTAGAGTGTTGCTGACAGCAGGAGGATGCATTGAGTGTACAGATTTGAGAATAGCAAGGGAAAGCAGGCTAATCAAGAAGAGCAGAGACAACATTATTGCACTAACCGTGAATCAGATTGCTAAAGTCTTGTGTCTGTTCCTTCTGGTCTCTTCTGGCTTAATTCTGGTCTAATTCGGTCGTTCTCTTTGTACTAATACATTTGATAATGTATTAGATGTAACAATTAAGTAATCTATACAATCTGCTACTGTCTGCTCCTGGAATGTGTATTTTACACGTGTTTACTAATTAACTCTATTTAATTCCCTTGGAGTAGGAGAGGAGTTTGCTGTCATTACTTTACAACTCTGTAGTGATGTTTTCAGGTCAGAAATAAAGTGTTATCTAAGATTTTGTAGGGAGGAGAGTGCAGAGACTTATTTTCACGTCATAAAGACAGGAAGTGGTTAAACGGTGAATATGGCAGCCTCCAAGGGGGTGGGGAGAAGTTTGTAGTGTGTGTGTGTGTGTGTGTATATGTATGTATGTATGTATGTATGTATGTATATATGTATATATATATATATATATATGTGTATGTGTATGTGTATGTGTATGTGTATGTGTATGTGTATGTGTATGTGTATGTGTATGTATGTATATGTATATATGTATGTATGTATATATGTATGTATGTATATGTATATATATGTATGTATATGTATGTATATGTATGTATATGTATGTATATGTATATATATGTATATATATGTATGTATATGTATGTATATGTATGTATATGTGTATATATATATGTATATGTATATGTATATATGTGTATGTGTGTGTATATATATATATATATATATATATATATATATATATATATATATATATATATATATATATATATATATATATATATATATATATATATATATATATATATATATATATATATATATATATATATATATATATATATATATATATATATATATATATATATATTTTCCCCCATGTGTGATGTCAGGAGAGCAGAAGGGTGTGAGCAGACTGAAGGCTGAGATTATAGTTGTATCTGGACATCATGGTTAGAGTTAAAAGCTTGAGGTTGATCCTCTTGGTAACTGGCGGCCATTGGCAAGCTTGGCAAAGTGAGGCAGCATTTAAAGGGATACTGTAGGGGGGTCGGGGGAAATTGAGCTGAACTTACCCGGGGCTTCTAATGGTCCCCCGCAGACATCCTGTGCCCGTGCAGCCACTCACCGATGCTCTGGCCCTGCCTCCGGTTCACTTATGGAATTTCAGACTTTAAAGTCTGAAAACCACTGCGTCTGCATTGCCGTGTCCTCGAAGGCCTCTGATGTCACTAGGAGCATACTGCGCAGACACAGACCATACTGGGTATGGCACAGTACGCTCCTGGTGACATCAGCGGGAGTGAGGACACGGCAATGCAGGCGCAGTGGTTTTCAGACTTTAAAGTCTGAAATTCCAGAGATGAACCAGAAGCGGGGCCGGAGCATCGGTGAGTGGCTGCGCGGGCACAGGATGTCTGCGGGGGACCATTAGAAGCCCCGGGTAACTTCAACTCATTTTCCCCTGACCCCCCTACAGTATCCCTTTAAGGAGTGAGAAGAGAAGGTGGTAGAGCACCAGCATTCAGTATGGATTACAGAGAAACTAGCCTGTTTCTTGGTAAGCCATGGATAAGAGGTTACAAAAATCAGAATGCAATAAGATTGGTGTCTACACTAGCATTTAAGTAGCATCATGCCTATAAATGTTCCAAATGCAAGAAATGTTGCTGTGATAAAGATGACTGGTATATGGCTAGTGAGTGACTGTGCAGAATAAGTGGGAGGTCAGAATTCCTGCCTTAAAGTGGCTTTACACTCAACTGTAGCTAAATACACAAACACAGCTCAGTGCAGTTGTTTTCTACAGCATTTCTATGTGGAATGAAAACTTTTCAGTCTGTTCTATGCAAGAGCTCGGGTCCACTTTAAAACAGACCACAACTCAGAACTTCCTCCCTACTCTAAAAGATAAGTACCAGCATAGTAATCTTTAAAGAAAAACATTTATTTGTTACAGATAATACAAATCCTGCAATAAATATGAAGTATATCTACTTCCTTTTTTCATGGAAGCAGACATAGGGTTAACATCCTGTGTTTACAAATTAGCTGTTATGCAGAGACGCAGCTAAGAGATCAAATAACAGTTGTGCTTAGTCACAGATGAGGGGGAATTAGACAGGCTAAACTACAGGGCGCTTTTCTCTTTTCCTTCTGTCCTGTGCAAGAATTCCGGTCCACTTTAAGCACAAGGAATATAAGCATGGCAAATTAGATACTTGAAAACAGACCAATCAAATTATGCTGCTGCTGCATTTGGTCCATTTTCAGTCAGCATAAATTTGCATAAAGTTAGCATTAAAGATCCGGAAAAAATCCAAATAAGTTTCACTCGGATTTTATCCTCTTATTAATTACTGCACCTGAGCGGGCGTGTGCGGGGAAGGGGGGGGGAGTGTTAAACGTACCCAGCAGCCTTCTTCTTTAACCCGTCCCACTCTACGTTCCAAGCCGCGGTCACGTGACTACAAACACTACTTCCTTCCGGGTTGAAGGAGGAACCGTAGCTTGAAACGCAGCGTGGGACGGGTTAAAGAAAAAGGCTGCTGGGTAAGTTTAACCCCAACACACACCCACTCTGGTGCAGTAATTAGAGGATGAAATGCGAATGAAACTCATTTGGATTTTATCTCATCCCTGGAATTAACTCAGAATTATTTGCATCTCATTGACCAACCCTACCTGTATGAAGAGCTATAGAGTTCCAGGCTACTCTTTTCTTGATGCTAACACATTTATTACAGTAAGCATATCCATACTAAGGTTTTTTTTCGTTTTTAACAACTACAATTGTATTTTAAAACAGACTACTTATTTCAAATTATTGCCAAAGTCAAGCCCAAACTTAGTGATGTGTCAGAGAGGGAATTTAGAGAGCCGGTGAAAACCAAGGTAAGTGGAATCCTGTAAACTGTGTGGACACATCAGAAGAACTCGCTGTTATCGCTGACGCTGATCACTTACACATTATTTCTGTTATTGTCACTCAAGATAGAAGAAACGCTCCCAAGGGAAGTAACTCTGCTGCCTGTGGAGGAAAGCATGCCGTAAGTTCTATATCATGATCTATAAACACAAGTATTTATTGTGAACCGAGTTTACAGAATGGTGTAACTATCTTCACTTCTTAACTGTGATAAGGCCTTCTTATGGCAGCATTTACCAAGTACCATCTGCTAAAGGTTACATCCATATTTTTCGGACCATAAGACGCACTTTTTCTTCCCCAAAAGTCTTAGGGTTCGTATAATGCAATTTGGACTGATTTAAAGGTGTCTCCCCCACAAGTGTTATTCCTGCAGCTCCCTGTGTCCTTCTGTCCTCCTGTGTCCCGCCACAAGTGCTATCCCTGCTGCTCTCTCTGTACCTCTGTGTCCTGCCACAAGTAATATCCATTTGCTTACAGACTAGCTGAGCCGTTTCATCCCTTCGTGTGTGCCTGTTGCTCCAAGCAGCGTACGCCGTACACATGTGCATGGCTCCAATCTTCATCCTCCTGACACGTGCGGCCAATCAGCTGTTGAAACTAGACCTGCCAATCACAGCTGCTCTGTTCGCTGACTGGAGCTGATGGTCTCTGACAGGAACAACGTTCAGCTGTGGGGGCCAATCACTGTAGTAATTTTTTCTGCTGGAACAATTGGCTCATGTATGGTGGGCTTTGGAGAATATGAGGCTTTTGCTCACCTCTGTCCGTGACATTAGCATAGTAAGAACTCTTGCAAGGGTTGCAATCCAGAATCTCCAAAAACGGGGGGATCATTTATAACGAGATGATCAATGAAACACTAATAATTCGACTTGCATGCAAATGTAATGCAGATTCTGTGCAGTCTGAAATTGGGTCAATCAAACTCTTACTTTCAGTTTTTGTTGGCCCAATTCCAAGCTGTATACAGTTTGTATTCAATTTGCACAGAATTATTGTATTCGCTTCCATTGACCATTACTATGATCTCTGATCTAGTGTTTGGAAAAGACATAGTAATTAGTGATAGTGAATCAGGCTTTATACTTGCACTAAAAGAGGAGGTGTGAACTGTATGGTGTTATGACCTTTATTGTTAGCCTATAGGATTTTGAAATCTGAAAATACTGTTTGTTTTTCTATCTCCAGGACAAGCTCAGACATTCTAACGCTGACATTATGGTTATATCTGAGCCTTGGAAATGAGGGCCTTGAGAACTTTGCAGACTTGGAAGCTGTGGTGAAGTCCCTGGAAGGGCAGGCCCTTGGGTCAGTCAATGGCACGCTGGTGTCACTGTCGGTTGCAGGTAATGTGAAGTAATGTGATTATTTGCATGTGTTTAATTATATGCTTTACAAGTAGAATGTTTAGGGTTGAGGCAGTGATGTAAGTAAGAAGCTTGGGACCCCAGTGCGAGGTTTACATTGATATGAAGCCCCAAAAACTACCAAGGACAGCTGCAGTGTCCGAGAGATGGGTTTAGAGCTAGGAAACAGTTTAAGGGTTATGACTATGCAATGCACATGGAGAGGTGTTTGTTACCAGCATAGTACCAGTGCGAAGCTAATAAGATGGATGAAGGATCGCCCCTAGTTGTCCCCTCTGGTCCAGGGGCTCTGGTGTGGTCGCAACTTTTGCATACCCTATTGCTACACCGATTTGAGTCTAGTTGATTCCCACTCCTTCAGATATCTGTTAAGGGGCCCATACACTTACCGATTATTCATTTATTTTTTTTCCCGCTGGTATACAGCCGATTCAATCACTGTGATCGAATCTGCTGTGGAACCGTTGCGCAAACGCTGACGGATCGATTTCCAGCCAAAATCAATAATTCCCGTTGTTCCTGTCCGTGCGGAAGATTTCGCTCGATCGCCGGCAGGTCGGGAGTGCGTCGATAGCGGCGTTCGAATGCCCGACGACTGACTCAATACATTACCTGATCTGACCGGCGCGAGTCAACGCTGCTTCTTCTCTGCGCTGGGCTCCGAGTCCGGCAGGCTTCACTTCTTCCTGTCCCAGCAGCACGTTTAAAAAGTAGAGCGCCCTCTACTGTTTAAACTTCCCCGGACAGGAAGTACAGTGAAGCTGGAGCCGAGCGCAGAGAAGAAGACAGCGGAGACCGGGGAGGGAGTTGCGGCGGCCGGATCAGGTAATGTATTCGGGGGCCCTGGGGGCGGCAGCAGTGGCAGCTTCACAGATTGTGATCAGTTTCATGCTGAAATCGATTTACAATCTGTTTGCAGTAAAGGCAGCCGGTCCCTCTCTGATCAGATTCGATCAGAGAGGTATCTATCTGTTGGTCGATCTGATGGCAAATCGACCAGTGTATGGCCACATTTATGATGAACTGACCCTCCTCCTTTCCCTGGTCTGGGACACTTAGGCCTTGTATTTGTGTACAAAGCTTATCGCCCAGCAGATATTGGGACTCCCTTGGACGACAGTGCGGGACTGAAGCTGTAGAGACGTGTCACTAGTATTCGCTTGTGATGGAAGCAGGCAGGATTAGTAATAGAACCATGCACGCTGCCAAGACAATTCACCAGGCTGATCACTGGCTGAAGCAACGAGGGAGGTTGTGGGCCCATGTAGACATGCTATATCTTCGGAAGAGGTTTCTCTGAGGCCCAAGAACTGTCTAGTTTGTGTGTACAAGGTTAAGCTATGGAGTTTGAGTCCAATTTACACCAAAATGTGCTCTCTATAAGCAACTAATCTAGTTCTTTTCCAGGGCATGCTGGTCAGCCCCGGGCTTATTATGGACTCAACAGTCACAGGTTTTTATTTGTGAAGTGTACATTTTTCATTCCTATTTCCAAGTTTCTAGACTGGTGGAAAGTGTACAGGATATCAGCAAGGAAGTCAACTCCTGTCTGAGAAATCTGAAAATTATCATACGAGATGCCCAACATTTGGGTACACATGCACAGAGCCTTTCCCTACAAGTCTTTAGGGCCGGTTCACACGGACGCTTGGCGGCGTCTACCATCAAGCGTTCGGGACCCATCGGCTAAACTCTCCCATTCAAGTGAATAGGAGCGTTTAGCATTGCGCGGTTACCGTCGATTACCGTCGATTGCATAAGCGCGGCGTTCTGATCCCGATTTAACGCATCGTTTCGGCCGTCCCTAGAAGCCGCATGCAACGTCCAGGGACGGCTAGCCGGCGCGGCTATATGTCCCCCTGCGGGGACGAGAAACGCCGATCGCGACGATCTCTGTACCGCCGCCACCGAACGGGACGTCACAGGACGACGCGACTTCCTGCCTGCCCCAACGCCGCCTGCCGTCCGTGTGAACCGGCCCTTAATCCGAGGTGGAAATAAACTGATGAGAAAAACAATTTTATCTATCCTCCTCCTAAAAATGACTTTTTTTTTTTTTTTTTTTTTTTTTAAGATATCCTCCAATTGTATTTTATATTTAAATACATTTTTTTTTGTTCTTTTTACTGTTTACCCCTTCACTGAAGTATGCCAGAGTTTAAATCTATTACCTTTTTATCTCATTTCTGCTCTGAGGCCATTTACTGATAGGAAACTGTTTTTATAGCTATAGTTACTTATCAGTGAGAGTTATGTTATCGTCTGACCCAGTCCTGACCCAGACATACATGGTCACTTGCATACCTGATTTTTAACTCTTTCAGGCAGAGAAAGAAAAAAGGAACAAAGCCTTATTTGTGTGCTTAGCACTGTACATACACGTCTATCTCATCATGTCACATATCACCTCGGTTGTCCTTTAAACACTGCAAGACCTCAAGTTTCAAAAAAAATGAAACCAGTCCAGCACAGTGGGTGTAGCTTATTCTGACCCATGAAGATGGCACCTATGCTCAGTATTTCTGGGCAGAAGATCATTTAGTCATTTACATCAGTATGCCTAAGTACAAATTGGTTTGCCACAACTGCCAACAAATAGACCCATCCTCATATGCCACCCATCCCCCCCCCCCCCCCCCCCCCCCCAATGAATCCACATTCATCCGCGGTGGATGCTCTGTGCCAAGACGGTTGACTAGGCTTTCTGTATGTCTCCTCTTTTCCCTCGGATTCCCCAAACAGTCAGATCACATTAGACAAAGCAGTTATTGATAACTGTTCCATTGTGGACCCCCCAAAAAAAACCCTTAGGTTTCGCTCTTCAAAGCTCACCATCAGAGGAACAATTAGTACTTCCAAACCTTCTGGCTTTTGGCGCAAGGGTAAGGTACAAGTTGCTAGGTAAATTTGAGATGTGCTTCCAAAAGTCTTAAAGAAAGCCTATTTCAGACTTCCAGAAGTCTTAACTCTATTACAGAACGTGGGTATTTGTACAAACAATGGAAAAAAAAAAGTTTGTGCGGCACTCTGTATATTTTATACATTTTAATAAATGAAACAACAAAGTCTTTCATCTCACCACTTTCTTCTGATGCAATTTTCAGATTTTCCAGAGGTGCTCCAAAGGATCATAGGAAGGAAGTCATTTGCAGCTTGCAGAAGCAAAAACAATGGGCAACATCTGCTGTGAATTGACTGTTTTTAGTCCACTTTGTGCACTTTTCCAATCACATTCATCAAAATTGTGGCAGCTTAGCTTTACAGCATGGTTCCTGTGCAGCGTTCAGGTGAGAAGGTGGTGGGTGCGGGGCGCATAGATCAGACCAAGCAACTGCCATTTTGCACCACTTGGGATGCTTGCTTACACAGGGGCCACAATTTTGATGCATGTGTTTGGGAAATGTGTACAAAGCGGTCTTGTCACTGCAGATGGTGCCCATTGTAACAAATAACTTGGGTATTAACTCTTAAACTAATTATGGTCGAGGAATAGATCTTCTTCAACCACCAAATAATGCAATCATTTTAGAATTCAGGTATTACTAGAAAAAGAACTGAAGGTTCATATGACCACTTTGTTCTTTACTTTGTAGACAGACGGGGGGGGGGGGGGGGGGAATCATTCATGGATTGAAGGATATGTTAACAATAAACTCAGGCTGGGTACCTATAGAAGGATGAAATTGCTGGAAATGAATGATACATGATGGATCATTTACTTGGCGGGCGGGTAAAGTCACCACACAACGATCGCTAAAGATCCGTCATGTCAGTTCTTTAGTGATGTCTGGACACCGCACAACTTCTTTGTCCTCAACACTCTCCTGCCTATTGGAAACCACTTTGTAGCATGCGCTCTTCGTCACTCTGCCACCCGCATGGCAACATGCCTGTCATCAGACAGAGGCTGGTGTCCAATAGTGATCAATATCCCTTGGGCAGCAGAGCTCAGGAGATCCTCTTCAGGTAAGTATGTAGCTTAAACCTCATATCCATAATACCTTCGACAGCTTGAAAGGCATTCACAGGCCAGCTTTGTGAGAAAATAATGCCTCGCCCTCAAGATAGTTAGTTTATGGTTTGAGCTTTTGTGCCTTTCTTTGGGCTGGTGCACACCAAGAGCGATTCTGAGCATTTTTGAAAACGCTTACGGGGGGAAAACAGCTTGGCTAATAAAAGTGAATAGGACAGTGCACACCAGAGCGGTTCGTTTTTTTCCCCAAACACAAACTCAGGTCCTGCAGCATTTTTGCTGATTTCTGAGGTGTTTCTGCCTCAATGTTAAGTTTAGAAAAGTGGAAATCCGCTCTGAAAAATGCTAGATCAGAGCAGTTTTCCATGCGTTTTTGTCACAGTAGCTGTTCAGTTACAGCTGTACTGTAACATAATATCAAAAACGCTACACAAAAACGCTAGGCATGTTCAGAAAATCTCTCTAAATATTCCTATAATCATTCTGAAAAACCTCTTCAAAAACCGCTAGCGTTAGCGGATTTTGTTGTGCACTGGCCCTTTCCTGGATTGTGTAGTGAGGCTCTTTTTAATCAAAATACCTGATGACCATTAAGACCTTACTACCAACTGCCTCTACAGCAAAAGAATACATGTCTATTAGGCCTCCTCCTCTACTCTTAGGTTTCAGATCAGATTTGGCATCATTTATGCCTATTTTCAGAGAAGTCCTTACTCTGCCCTACCCTCTATTCCTCCACGACTGCTGGAACAGCCAGAGCTTCAGTTCTTGTATGGTAAAATCTAGACTTTCCTAATTCTAAAGCAAAAGGATACCCGAAGTAACATGTGACGTAATGAGATAGACGTGTATGTACAGTTCCTAGCACACAAATAACTATGCTGTTTCTTTTTTTTTTTCTTTCTCTGTCTGAAAGAGTTAAATATCAGGTATGTAAGTGGCCGATTCAGTGCTGACTCAGACAGGAAGTGACTACAGTGTGACCCTCACGAATAAGAAATTCCAACTATAAGAAACTTTCCTAGCAGAAAATTGCTTCTGAAAGCAAGAAAGAGTCAAAAAGAAGAATTTTTTTTTTTTTATCAGTGAGGGTCACACTGGTCACACTGTAGTCACTTCCTGTCTGAGTCAGGACTGAGTCAGCCACTTATATACCTGATATTTAACTATTTCAGGCAGATAAAGAAAAAAAGGAACACAGCATAGTTATTTGTGTGCTTGGCGCTGTACGTACACATGTCTATCTCATCATGTCACATGTCACTTTGGGTATCCTTTAAAGAAAGGTAACTCACTTCAGGTTTGAGGTAAGGTACTTGCCTAAGGGCTCTTTCACACTACAGGCAACAGAGAAAAGGCAAAACGCTGCGTTTTGGCTGCTGGCGTTTTCAAGGCGTTTTTAAGGCGTTTTAACGCCCATACATTAGTATCAATTGTAATGAGAAACGCAGCGGTAGGCCCAGAAAAAGCGCCTGGGAGCGTTGAAACGCAACGCTCCAAAACGCGGCGTTAAGTGTGAATGTTAAAATGAAAGTCTATGGACTTTTACCTAGGAAAACGCCAACTTCGGCCGTGGCGTTAAAACGCCGAAAAAGCCCTCTGGTGTGAAAGGGCCCTAAGAGTCGGCAATGGATAGCTCTCCAGTTCAATCAATGTGGTCTTCAGGACGACAAATGCATCCCTGGCAAAGCTTTGGCACAACGCTTATCTTAACCTGAAGGAGACTAATTATTAAATATAACTTTTATTGAAATCGATTAAAAGGAGGGGTGCAGCTGCTGCTCATTTGAAATTACTTACAAGGAATACGGGTACACATAAGTGCATAAATCTGAAAAGCCTATACATGTCTGGCAGTACGGCATACAGTTAACACCCTCGACTACTTGATAAACAATTACTGTTGAATACATAAAGAACTCCACCACCAACCGTACATGTTTTAACCCTTCAAAAATGATGGTCTTCGTCATGGGACAAAGTGATAAGGTGCCAGTGCACAACCGACATTACATTTACATTTCACTTATGAAAAACAAAAAATAACCTGTCTGCCATAGAGCAGCAGCCAAGATTTTATTATTAGTGTCCTTCAGGTTAAGATAAGTGTAGTTATGCTAATCAGGTAGTATGTATATTATAAAGCTTTGGCACCACTGGCAACCTCTTCTGGCAGGATCATGGTCTGTGCCTCCTCTCACTCTTGCTGCTTTCAGTGGGAGTGAAAAGGCTGGTCCATTACTCCTCTGTCTGTATCAACCAGTGGGTAATGGAGCACAAAGGCAAGTCGGATAACCATATATGGACAATAAAGAGTAGTGAAACCATTTTTATTGTAAGTTATGACAGGCTGTAAATCTGATTTAAAGGGAGCCTGAAGTATATGGAGGCTGCATATTCAGGGCCGGCCCGCTCATGAGGCGGGGTGAAACATTTGCCTCAGGCGGCAGATCTGGGGGGGGCGGCACCCGCCGGTCCCTGGATGCTGGGCCCACCCACCGAGCTGGAGGTGTAGCTGGCAGAAAGGAGATATTGGGCCTAGCGGTGGGGAGGGGGGGTTAGACCCCCCCCTCCCTCCCCTGGGTCCCCCGATTTGCGCTCCTCCTCCAGCGTTAAGTACTAGCCTGCATATGATGAAGAGGCAACACCGCCCACTGTATTGTAAGTGGACGGCCTTGCAGGAAGTGACGTCAGTAGAGCGCACGATGGAACGCGAAAGAGGTGAGTGATTCCCCCGCCCGTTGCCTCTTTATCATATGCAGGCTGGTACTTATCGCTGGAGGAGCGCAGATCGGGGGATCCAGGCGAGGGAGGGGGGGGGGTCCAAGCCCCCTCCC
Source organism: Hyperolius riggenbachi (assembly GCF_040937935.1). Lineage (NCBI taxonomy): Eukaryota > Metazoa > Chordata > Amphibia > Anura > Hyperoliidae > Hyperolius > Hyperolius riggenbachi. The sequence goes on along the minus strand of NC_090649.1, from coordinate 412,765,163 downwards.
CACTGCTAGGCCCAATACCCCCTTTCTGCCATCTACCCCTCCAGCTCGGCGGCCCCCCAGTGATTTTTTTTTTTTCTAATTTTGCCTCAGGCGGCAAAAAGTCTAGGGCCGGCCCTGTGCATATTTACTTCCTTTCAAACAATACCAGTTGCCCGGCAATCCTGAGGATCATTCTGGCATCACCAGTAGTGTCTGAGTCACAGCATTGAAATAGACGTGTCAATCTTGTCAGATTTGTTTAACCTCCTTGCCGGTCTAAAAAATCCGGCAAGGAGGCAGCGCCGCACATTTTTTTAATTTTTTTTTTTTTTAAATCATGTAGCGAGCCAAGGGCTCGCTACATGATAGCCGCTAAGCGGCGGCATCCCCCCACCCACTCCGATCGCCTTCGGCGATCAGAGTATGCAGGGAATCCCGTTGAGAACGGGATTTCCTGCAGGGCTTCCCCGGTCGCCATGGCGATGGGGCGGGATGACGTCACCGACGTCATGGACGTCGGGACGTCATAGGGAATCCCGATCCGCCCCTCAACGCTGCCTGGCACTGATTGGCCAGGCAGCGCAGGGCTCTGGGGCGGGGGGGAGCGACTCGGCGCGGCGGATTGCGGCGGATCGGCAGCGAGCGGCGGCGATCGAAAGTTACAAGCAGCTAGCAAAGTGCTAGCTGCTTGTAACAAAAAGAAAATTATGCAAATCGGCCCAGCGGGGCCTGAGATATCCTCCTGCGCAGGTTACCCCGAGCTGAGCTCGGGATAACCGGCAAGGAGGTTAAAGGTGGCCACACACTATACAATAAAATGATGCAATTTTACAGCAATTCGATAAAAAATATTGGACTTGCTGAAAAATCCTAAAGCTTTTTTTTTTTTTTTCTAATTTGAGCAAGAAATATAATTTCCTGTTTTTATTTAACCACTTGAGGACCACAATCTTTCTACCCCTTAAGAACCAGAGCCTTTTTCTCCATTCAGACCACTGCAGCTTTCACGGTTTATTGCTCGGTCATACAACCTACCACCTAAATGAATTTTACCTCCTTTTCTTGTCACTAATACAGCTTTCTTTTAGTGCTATTTGATTTTGCTGCGAGTTTTAGTTTTTATTATATTCATCAAAAAAGACTTAAATTTTGTCAAAAAAATTAACTTTCTGTGCTGACATTTTTCAAATAAAGTAAAATTTCCTATACATTTGAGCGCGAAAGTTATTCTGCTACATGTCTTTGATTAAAAAAAAAACATTCAGGGCCATATGCAATTCACTTTTTCACCTGAGTTTTCTCCTACGAGAAAAAAAAATCATTTTCGATTTACCACTTTGCAATGAAAAAAATATCAAAAGGTAGGTAAAAAGTACTATCAAGACTATTTTGAGCATTTTCTTGCTTGGTGATGATTTAAAAGCCATTTTATCAACAAGTTTCAAAATATCACCTAGGAGAAAACACAGGTGAAAAATGGAATTGCATATGGGCCTCAGTGTATATTTATTGGATTGGGTAAAAGTTATAGCGTTTACAAACTATGGTGCCAAAAGTGAATTTTCCCATTTTGAAGCATCTCTGACTTTTCTGACCACCTGTCATGTTTCATGAGGTGCTAAAATTTCAGGATAGTATAAATACCCCCCAAATGACCCCATTTTGGAAAGAAGACATCCCAAAGTATTCACTGAGAGGCATGGTGATTTCATAGAAAATTGTATTTTTTGTCACAAGTTAGCGGAAAATGACACTTTGTGACAAAAAAGAAAAAAGTTTCCATTTCTTCTAACTTGCGACAAAAAAAAAAATGAAATCTGCCACGGACTCACTATGCTCCTCTCTGAATCCCTTGAAGGGTCTACTTTCCAAAATGGGGTCACTTGTGGGGTGTGTTTACGGTCCTGGCATTTTGGGGGGTGCTAAATTGTAAGCACCCCTGTAAAGCCTAAAGGTGCTCATTGGACTTTGGGCCCCTTAGCGCAGTTAGGCTGCAAAAAAAGTGCCACACTTGGTATTGCCGTACTCAGAAGTAGTATAATCTGTTTTGTGGTGTATTTTTACACATACCCATGCTGGGTGGGAGAAATATATCTCTGTAAATGACAATTTTTTTATTTATTTATTTATTTTTTACACACAATTGTCCATTTACAGAGATATTTCCCCCACTTAGCATGGGTATGTGTAAAAATACACCCCAAAACACATTATACTACTTCTCCTGAGTACGGCGATACCACATATGTGGCACTTTTTTGCACCCTAACTGCGCTAAGGGGCCCAAAGTCCAATGAGTACCTTTAGGATTTCACAGGTTATTTTGCGACATTTGGTTTCAAGACTACTCCTCACGGTTTAGGGCCCCTAAAATGCCAGGGCAGTATAGGAACCCCCCACAAATGACCCCATTTTAGAAAGAAGACACCCCAAGGTATTCCGTTAGGAGTATGGTGAGTTCATACAAGATTTTATTTTTTGTCACAAGTAAGCGGAAATTGATTTTAATTGTTTTTTTTCACAAAGTGTCATTTTCCGCTAACTTGTGACAAAAAATAAAATCTTCTATGAACTCACCATACTCCTAACGGAATACCTTGGGGTGTCTTCTTTCTAAAATGGGGTCATTTGTGGGGTTCCTATACTGCCCTGGCATTTTAGGGGCCCTAAACCGTGAGGAGTAGTCTTGAAACCAAATGTCGCAAAATGACCTGTGAAATCCTAAAGGTACTCATTGGACTTTGGGCCCCTTAGCGCAGTTAGGGTGCAAAAAAGTGCCACACGTGGTATCGCCGTACTCAGGAGAAGTAGTATAATGTGTTTTGGGGTGTATTTTTACACATACCCATGCTGGGTGGGAGAAATATCTCTGTAAATGACAATTTTTTTTTTATTTATTTTTTTTTACACACAATTGTCCATTTACAGAGAGATTTCTCCCACCCAGCATGGGTATGTGTAAAAATACACCCCAAAACACATTATACTACTTCTTCTGAGTACGGTGATACGACATGTGACACTTTTTTGCAGCCTAGGTGCGCTAAGGGGCCCAACATCCTATTCACAGGTCATTTTGAGGCATTTGTTTTCTAGACTACTCCTCACGGTTTAGGGCCCCTAAAATGCCAGGGCAGTATAGGAACCCCACAAGTGACCCCATTTTAGAAAGAAGACACCCCAAGGTATTCCGTTAGGTGTATGGCGAGTTCATAGATATTTTTTTTGTCTCAAGTTACTGAAAAATGACACTTTGTGAAAAAACTATAAAAATCAATTTCCACTAACTTTTGACAAAAAATAAAATCTTCTATGAACTTGTCATACACCTAACAGAATACCTTGGGGTGTCTTTTTTTCTAAAAAGGGGTCACTTGTGGGGTTCCTATACTGCTCTGGAATTTTACGGGCCCAAAACCGTGAGTAGTCTGGAAACCAAATGTCTCAAAATGACCGTTCAGGGGTATAAGCACCTGCAAATTTTGATGACAGGTGGTCTATGAGGGGGCGAATTTTGTGGAACCGGTCATAAGCAGGGTGGCCTTTTAGATGACAGGTTGTATTGGGCCTGATCTGATGGATAGGAGTGCTAGGGGGTGACAGGAGGTGATTGATGGGTGTCTCAGGGGGTGTTTAGAGGGGAAAATGGATGCAATCAATGCACTGGGGAGGTGATCGGAAGGGGGTCTGAGGGGGATCTGAGGGTTTGGCAGAGTGATCAGGAGCCCACACAGGGCAAATTAGGGCCTGATCTGATGGGTAGGTGTGCTAGGGGGTGATGGGAGGTGATTGATGGGTGTCTCAAGGTGTGATTAGTGGGGGGAATAGATGCAAGCAATGCACTGGTGAGGTGATCAGGGCTGGGGTCTGAGGGTGTGGGTGGTGATTGGGTGCCCTAGGGGCAGATAGGGGTCTAATCTGATGGGTAGCAGTGACAGGTGGTGACAGGGGGTGATTGATGGGTAATTAGTGGGTGTTTAGAGGAGAGAACCGATGCAATGCACTTGGGAGGTGATCTGACGGCGGGTCTGCAGGCGATCGGATGGTGTGGGTGGGTGATCAGATTGCCCGCAAGGGGCAGGTTAGGGGCTGATTGATGGATGGCAGTGACAGGGGGTGATTGATGGGTTGCAGTGACAGGGGGTGCTTGATGGGTGATTGACAGGTGATCAGTGGGTTATTACAGGGAAGAACAGATGTAAATAATGCACTGGCGAATTGATAAGGGGGGGTCTGAGGGCAATCTGAGCGTGTGGGCGGTTGATTGGGTGCCCGCAAGGGGCAGATTAGGGTCTAATCTGATGGGTAACAGTGACAGGTGGTGATAGGGGGTGATTGATGGGTAATTAGTGGGTGTTTAGAGGAGAGAACAGATGTAAACCATGCACTTGGGAGGTGATCTGACGACAGGTTTGCGGGCGATCTAATGGTGTGGGTGGGTGATCAGATTGCCCGCAAGGGGCAGGTTAGGGGCTGATTGTTGGGTGGCAGTGACAGGGGGTGATTGATGGGTGATTGACAGGTGATCAGGGGGGATAGATGCATACAGTACACAGGGGGGGGGGGGTCTGGGGAGAATCTGAGGTGTGGGGGGTTGATCAGGAGTCCCCAGGGGGCAGTTTAGGGAATAAAAGAAAAAAAAATTGCGTTGACAGATAGTGACAGGGAGTGATTGATGGGTTATTAGGGGGGTGATTGAGTGCAAACAGTGGTCTGGGGGGTGGGCAGGGGGGGTCTGAGGGGTGCTGTGGGCGATCAGGGGGCGGGGGGGGGCAGATCAGTGTGTTTGGGTGCAGACTAGGGTGGCTGCAGCCTGCCCTGGTGGTCCCTCGGACACTGGGACCACCAGGGCAGGAGGCAGCCTGTATAATATACTTTGTATACATTACAAAGTGTATTATACACTTTGTAGTGGTGATTGCGGGGCTGACAACCCGCCGGCGCTTCCGAACGGCTGGCGGGTTGTCATCGCGGGTGGGCGGAGCCAGTTGCCGGGGGAAGCGCGCGTCATCAATGACGCGATCGCTCCCCGGCATGCCGAAAGGACGCAACGCCCTTGGGCGTATTGCGGTCCTTTCGGCGTCCACTTTGCCGCCGCCCATCGGCTGTGGGCGGTCGGCAAGTGGTTAATACAAGTCAATCAGGAGTGGTGGATTTTTCTGATAAATGTTTATGAAAATTTAAAATGGTGTGTGGTACAGATAGACATGTGTATGTACAGTGCCTAGCACACAAATAACTGTTCTTTTTTTTCTTTCTCTGCCTGAAAGAGTTAAATATCAGCTATGCAAGTGGCTGACTCAGTCCTGACAGTCACAGGAAGTGACAACAGTGTGGCTTCTGAGAGCAGAAAAGAGATAAAAAGGGTCAATAGTTCATAGATTTTAGCTCTGGCATACTTCAAAGAATGTGTCATTGAGAAGAGGCCATGAAATCGTAAAAACTTTAAAATTAGATTTGAATATAAAATAAAACTGTGGGGTAACTAAAAAAAAGGTCATTTTTAGGAGGGGGAGGATAGAGACAATTGTTTAACTCATCTTTTTTTTATTTATTTATTTTATTTGACAACTTCTATATCCCTCTCACTTCCGGTTCCCTTTGAGGTTAGATAATGGTAATAGGTTGAGAAGTCTCCAATACATTTTTATTAATCTTTAGTATTCATATAGCACTGACCACAGCTACAGCGCGTCTACAAAGTGTATATATCAGTGGTCCTTAAACTACGGCCTGCGGGCTGAATGCGGCCCCCTGAGGCTTTTTCACTTGCCCCCAAACACAAAATGTATAACTTGTGGCTCACTTCACCTTTAAATATCGTCTGCCGCTGCCCACATATAGAATCGCGGTGCTGGCACCATCCATCCACATACTGTAGAAGCCAGCGAGTAGTCATTCGCTGTCTTCCAGTCTACTTCTGCATCAAGTGACACTGCTGTCCAACATGATGGCCGCTTGTCACCTGGGTATGCTTCACTGTCTGGTGCACAAAGACGTTCTTCAGGCGCTGCATGCTGGGAATTCTCCTCCAGGCTTGATTGGGGGGAATGAATACCCAGATTCAATGTAATGTTTTTTCAACATCATTTTATGTATATTCCAGTCCCCAGCAGTCTGAAGTATGTTGACCCAGCCCTTGACCAGAACAGTTTGGGGACACGTGGTATATATAGTCTCGTCACTAACTGTCCCTCAGTGGGACTCACAGTATGCTTTAGGCTGGGAGTGAATTTCAAACAAGTGTGACAAACTTTTTTTATTTTTTTATGTTCTTTCAGAACATAAAGAACAAATTAAGAATTTTGTTTTCTTTTATTTCCTAAGATGTGAATGAATGCCAGCTTGGAAGAGAAGTCTGTGACATTAAGGCTCGTTGTGTCAACTCATTTGGCACCTACTCTTGTCACTGTAAGAGTGGGTATGAGGATCGCGCTCCTGGCACTCCGGGGACCGCATGCATCATTCCTCAGCCAGCAGGTACCATCTGTGTCTTTATTACATCATATGTTAAATGCATTAGGTCATTATTTGTTAAAGGGAACTTGTAGTCACTAGCGGTGTAATGCTGGGCATAAACGGGTCGACCCGGCGGCTCGATTAGCCGCCGGATGGACTCCCGCTGCGTCCCGCTCGTTCCCGCCGCTGTCCGGCTATTGTCTGCCCTGCTTGATCTCCGCGGGCGGACAATAGTGGGGGAAGCGCCCGCGGGGACGAGCGGGAATCGATCCAGCGGGACATCGGACCTGTCGGAAATTATCAATCGAGCCATCAACGGACCGATTGATAAGGGCGCATCGACCCGTGTATGCCCAGCATAAGATCAGGTGCTGCAGAGACTGCAACCTGCCTGCTCCATAGGGCCCCACTAGAGTCAGCCACTGTATCAGCTAATCTTCACTGCCGTAAAGCCTGGTACACACCTTCAATTATGATTAGCCGATCACGAAGGATGATCAATGATCTGCAAATACTTCCAAGTTTAAGCAACTTTTTATACACATACAGTATATGCAGCTTGGAAATTGACCAATCAGTTTAAACCTGGGTGGGACTTGATTGTTCCATTTTCAAGCTACATGTATTTGTATAAAAATTAAATTTGCATCAACTGGGAAATATTTGCAACTCATTGATCATCCCTATCACTGACCAATCTTGCCACCTCCATGTAGTACGAGGGTCAACCGATATTGGATACTAATGCTACGCACACACTTGAAAGATTAATGAAAGATCACAGACCAATTTTACCACCTTCCATGTAGTATTAGGGCATACTCTACACAGTCTATTCTATTGAGCTGAACTCCCCCTCAGATTTAAAAATTTGCAAGATGCTGTACACAAAGATGCTATGTAAAAGGGAGAAACCGAGAGTCTAATATAGTGTAGTAGGTATTGGCAAAATGGGTTAATGGAAAAAGTACAAGAGTATACTCACAAACCAGGGTTACCTCCAGGCAACCACTGTATAGGCAGGTGAGGATATTGTCCTGTCCACTCAGGATTAAGTCGCTCTCTGTACATAGGAGAAAAAGGGGTGTCCCCCTCCACCAAGGGTGGATATAATTTATAATGTAGAGAAGACCAGAGGTGCCAAAAGGATAAAATCCGATATTAAAAAGTGTAAAAATGCTTAGGAGGTAGTGGTGGACTTACCTCCTGCAAGCAGACTCAATAAACTGTCAATTCAAGAAAAATATATTTACTGGTATACTCCAGGGGGTTGCAACTAGTGTTGGGCGAACAGTGTTCGCCACTGTTCGGGTTCTGCAGAACATCACCCTGTTCGGGTGATGTTCGAGTTCGGCCGAACACCTGACGGTGCTCGGCCAAACCGTTCGGCCATATGGCCGAACTAAGAGCGCATGGCCGAACGTTCCCCGAACGTTCGGCTAGCGCTGTGATTGGCCGAACGGGTCACGTGGTTCGGACCCGAACGCGCTCTGATTGGCCGAACTGTCACGTGGTTCGGGTAAATAAATACCCGAACCACGTCATATCTCCGCCATTTGTCTGTGGGTTTAGCTTTGGGTAGGCAGGCAGGGTAGTTCGCGCTCCAGCCACGCTAGCCAGGGTCCCCCCCAGTCATTGTGTGTCACTGCTGGGAACAGTAGTACACCGCTCGTTCAGCCACACTATATAGCATTCTGTGTACTGTTCTGTGTCTGCTGGGAACAGTAGTACACCGCTCGTTCAGCCACACTATATAGCATTCTGTGTACTGTTCTGTGTCTGCTGGGAACAGTAGTACACCGCTTGTTCAGCCACACTATATAGCATTCTGTGTACTGTTCTGTGTCTGCTGGGAATAGTGGTACACCGCTCGTTCAGCCACACTATATAGCATTCTGTGTACTGTTCTGTGTCTGCTGGGAACAGTGGTACACCGCTCGTTCAGCCACACTATATAGCATTCTGTGTACTGTTCTGTGTCTGCTGGGAACAGTAGTACACCGCTCGTTCAGCCACACTATATAGCATTCTGTGTACTGTTCTGTGTCTGCTGGGAATAGTGGTACACCGCTCGTTCAGCCACACTATATAGCATTCTGTGTACTGTTCTGTGTCTGCTGGGAACAGTAGTACACCGCTCGTTCAGCCACACTATATAGCATTCTGTGTACTGTTCTGTGTCTGCTGGGAATAGTGGTACACCGCTCGTTCAGCCACACTATATAGCATTCTGTGTACTGTTCTGTGTCTGCTGGGAACAGTGGTACACCGCTCGTTCAGCCACACTATATAGCATTCTGTGTACTGTTCTGTGTCTGCTGGGAACAGTAGTACACCGCTCGTTCAGCCACACTATATAGCATTCTGTGTACTGTTCTGTGTCTGCTGGGAACAGTAGTACACCGCTCGTTCAGCCACACTATAAAGCATTCTGTGTACTGTTCTGTGTCTGCTGGGAACAGTAGTACACCGCTCGTTCAGCCACACTATATAGCATTCTGTGTACTGTTCTGTGTCTGCTGGGAACAGTAGTACACCGCTCGTTCAGCCACACTATATAGCATTCTGTGTACTGTTCTGTGTCTGCTGGGAATAGTGGTACACCGCTCGTTCAGCCACACTATATAGCATTCTGTGTACTGTTCTGTGTCTGCTGGGAATAGTGGTACACCGCTCGTTCGCCACTGTATAGCATTGTGCTCTGTGTCGCTTCTGGGAATAGTGGTACACCGCTCACCCGTCACTGTATAGCATTGTGCTCTGTGTCACTGCTGGGAATAGTGGTACACCGCTCACCCGTCACTGTATAGCATTGTGCTCTGTGTCGCTGCTGGGAATAGTGGTACACCGCTCACCCGTCACTGTATAGCATTGTGCTCTGTGTCGCTGCTGGGAATAGTGGTACTGTATAGCATTTCTGTACTGCCACTGTACTGCTGCCAGTCAGCGTGTACTGTAAGGATAAGTGAAATGAGGAAGAAATCCGGTGAAAGAGGGAGGGGCAAGGGAAGAGGTGTTTCCCCTGACGGTTCACGTACAGGCCACAGGGGAGCACCCAAGAAAACCCACTCAATACCGCCCATGTTGTCCAGGACAACAACCCTCACAAATCCAAAAGAACAGGACCAGATAATTACTTGGATGACCTCTCAAGCGTCCAGCAGTGGGTTAAGCAGCACCAGCACATCACGCACGAGGTCCGAGTCCTCAGCCAGTTACAAGGAGCCAGTGGGCACAAAGCTGACACAACCGGCAGCGACACCACGCACACAACTGCCAGATAACCAGTCCGATGAATTACCTCAGGACACAATGGGGTATTCGCAGGAGCTATTCCCAGCCCAACAAACTTCCACCTTTCAAAGGTCAATGGAGGAACAGCCAGAAATGTTGTGCCTGGATTCACAACCGTTAACTGTGGGAAATGCACCGCGCACTGAAATACAAGGCGAGTCCGAAGAGGACTCGGAAACCCAAATCCCAGAGCAATTTGGGCAGGAGGGGTTGCAATTGCAGGAGGTCGGCCGACAAGATCTGGAAGACGACGTTGGAGTGTGCTGCGCAGAGGTTGTTGTGGGGAGCTCTACTCCACGGCGGTGGCCCACAATGACATATGACGAGTTTGAGGAGATGGAAGAGGAGGGTATGGACAATGTGGACAGAGACCCAGATTTTGTTTGTGAACGAGAACATCGCCGTCGTAGCAGCAGCACAGATGAGTCTGTTGAAGAACCCACTGCTGCACGAGTTCGCCTTGTGCCACAAGGTAGGCGGCGCGCAATTTCAGGCACCACAAGCGTGGAAGTTCAAGTGAGAGGCAAAAGAGGAGCAAACAGAAATCGCCAGCAAGGAGGCAGGTGCTCCAAAGTCTGGGCTTTCTTTGAAGACTGCACTGAGGATGTTACCATGGCGATTTGCAAGGTGTGCAAGACCCGCCTGAGCAGGGGGAAAAATATTAACAACCTCTCCACCACCAGCATGAGCCGTCACATGCTATCCAAACATCCCACTCTTTGGGCAAACGCGTCAGGACAGGGTACCAGAAACAACACTGCCTCCCTTGGGTTCACCAGACCCGCCTCAGCAGCAGCAGTAGCCCAGCCATTGCGTGGTTCACAACATTCACAAACATCAGACGACGCTGACACTGTCACTTTCCGGAGTAGTGCTCTTGAGGTCTCCCAGTGTTCATCAAACACAACAACCAACAGCCCTTCCGTGTGCAGCGCTACGGTTCAGTTGTCTGTGTCGGAGATGTTTGAGCGCAAGAGGAAATTGCCAGCAAATGACCCCCGGGCCGTGGCAGTAACAGCCAGCATAGCCAAGCTTCTGGCCTGCGAAATGCTGCCATATCGATTGGTGGAGACAAACAGCTTCAAGGGCATGATGTCAGTGGCCATCCCACGTTACGTGGTTCCCAGCCGCTACCACTTTGCACGCTCTGCAGTGCCTGAGTTGCATGAGCACGTGGTCAGCAAAATAACCCGAAGCTTGAAGAATGCCGTTGCCTGCAAGGTTCACCTCACCACTGACACCTGGACGAGTGCGTTCGGCCAGGGTCGATACATCTCCCTTACCGCGCACTGGGTGAACCTTGTGGAGCCTGGCAGCGATTCCTCACCTGCTACGGCACGGGTGTTGCCCACGCCACAAACAGCTGCACCGCCGTCCCTCCCACTGGATAACAGCAGCACCTACCTCTCTGACTCCTTCTCCTCCAACGCATCTCAAAGCTGTACCTCATCCGGAAACGCTAACCCAGCAGCAGTAGGATCGTGGAAGCAGTGCAGCACAGCTGTTGGCATGCGTCAGCAAGCGTTGCTGAAGCTCATCTGCCTTGGGGATAAGCAGCACACAGGGGAGGAAATTTGGAGGGGAATAAAGGAACAGACGGATTTGTGGCTGGCACCGCTGGACCTGAAACCGGGCATGGTTGTGTGTGATAATGGGAGTAATCTCATTCGCGCTTTAAGGTTGGCTAAGCTGACACACATCCCTTGCCTGGCGCACGTGATGAACCTAGTAGTTCAGCGGTTCCTGAGGACATACCCAGGCGTGCCCGATCTGCTGTTGAAGGTGCGTCGAGTGTCCAAACATTGTAGAAATTCCAGTACTGCTTCGGGGGCACTCGCCAAGATGCAGGAGCGCTTCAATCTCCCCCACCATCGCTTGCTGTGTGATGTCCCTACGCGCTGGAATTCTACGCTGCACATGCTAGCCCGCTTTTGCGAGCAGAAGAGTGCAGTGGTCCAGTACATGACGGCGCAGTACCGAGGCGCATCCGGCCAGCTGCCAAGCTTCTGTGGATCCGATTGGGCCAACATGTTGGACCTCTGCCAAGTCCTCCAAAATTTTGAGCAATCCACGTTGCTTGTGAGCAGTGACAACTCTTCAGTCAGCATTACCATACCACTGCTGTGTTTACTGAAGAGGTCGATGTTAAAAATCAAGGAAACAGCTGTCATGATGCAACTGGGGGAATCTGAAGGAGAAAACGATCAGCGTGATGGTACCAACATCAGGCCATCCGCCTCAGGGAACGCTGGCCCCAGCAGCTATGACGAAGAAGAGGAGGAGGAACAGCTGGAGTTGGAGCAGGAATTTCATGCCACCACTGACGAGGGCCAGAGCGGTGCACGTTGGACTTCCACAATTCAACGCGAATGGTCAGCAGAAGCAGACCAGGAGGAAGGTGACGACTATGATGCATCACAACAACTATCACAACGCTCACAAGAGGATGATGAGGATTCTGGTAGGACTCTGGCACACATGGCTCAATTCATGCTAGACTGCATTGAACGTGACCCACGCATTGTGCGCATTCTGGACAACACCAATTACTGGGTTTATACCCTTCTGGATCCACGGTACAAACACAATGCTCCAAAACTGCTTGAAGAAAGAGTCAGACAGGTCAAAATGGAAGAATACCAGCAGGCCCTTGTGGAGACTTTAGAGAGGAGATTGACATCCTCCCCCTCCTCTAGCCAGTTGTACGCAGACAGACTGACTTCCGCAAACCCAGGACGACCAGGAGGGCAGCAAACAACGCAAGCCGCAGCTAGTACCCAAAAGGGAATGGTATCGGCAGTGTCCTTGGAGTGGGAACATTTTCTGACACCCATGCAGCCGCAGCCCACTGAACAGCAAGCGTGCAGATCCACCTCCAACACCGATCGCCTGGAGAAGATGGTCAAGGACTACATGTCAGATGGCGTAGCTGTGTCGAACCATCCATCTGCACCCTTCAACTATTGGGTATCGAAGCTAGACACCTGGCACGAACTGGCAATGTACGCAATAGAGGTGCTGGCTTGCCCGGCAGCCAGCGTTATGTCGGAACGCTGTTTCAGTGCTGCCGGAGGCATCGTCACAGATCGGCGTATCCGCCTCTCTACAGAAAATGCAGACCGTCTGACTCAAATTAAAATGAATCAATCCTGGATTGGAAATGACTACGCAACACTCCAGGACCCCAACCAAGTAACATGACCAATGAACATCTGGGATGGTGTTGCGTTTCCGGGCCCTGTTTATTGAACCTCTCATCTGTATTACATTTATGACTGCATGGCGGCAAAAAGCATTGCTGCTATATCCGCACGCTTTTTGTCCACATGCAAGGCCTGGGTTGTTGTGTCTCACAAAGCGTGGCCTTCTCCTCCTGCGCCTGCTCCTGTTCCATCACGTCTGCTGCTGCTGGGTTAGCGTTGCCGCGTGGTCCCTGTTTATTGAACCACTTATCTTTATTACATTTATGACTGCATGGCGGTACAAAGCATGCTATCCGCACGCTTCTTGCCCTCATGCAAGGCCTGGGTTGTTGTGTCTCACAAAGCGTGGCCTTCTCCTCCTGCGCCTGCTCCTGTTCCATCACGTCTGCTGCTGCTGGGTTAGCGTTGCCGCGTGGTCCCTGTTTATTGAACCACTTATCTTTATTACATTTATGACTGCATGGCGGTACAAAGCATGCTATCCGCACGCTTCTTGCCCTCATGCAAGGCCGGGGTTGTTGTGTCTCACAAAGCGTGGCCTTCTTCTCCTCCTGCGCCACCCTCCTCCTGTTCCATCACGTGTGCTGCTGCTGGGTTAGCGTTACCGGTCCCTTTTCCTGGAACCTCTTATATGTATTACATTTATGACTGCATGCCGACAAAAAACATGTTACCTGTGCAAAGAAAACAGACATTTCCCGCATTTAAAAGACAGTTTTCCCTTTGAAACTTTAAAATCGATTTTCTCAAAAACTATAAGCTCTTTTTGCTAAATTTTTTTTTCCTCTTGTACCCACTCCCAAGGTGCACATACCCTGTAAATTTGGGGTATGTAGCATGTAAGGAGGCTTTACAAACCACAAAAGTTCGGGTCCCCATTGACTTCCATTATGTTCGGAGTTCGGGTCGAACACCCGAACATCGCGGCCATGTTCGGCCTGTTCGGCCCGAACCCGAACATCTAGATGTTCGCCCAACACTAGTTGCAACGCATTTCACAGGTTTAGACCTGCTTCCTCAGGCAATAGATTATAGGAGCACACAACAGCATTTGATCCAGCTGTTACCCGGACCAAATGCTGTTGTGTGCTCCTATAATCTATTGCCTGAGGACGTAGAGATGGCCCGAACCTCTGATTTTCGGTTCACGTGAACTTTCGCGAACCACAATAGACTTCAATGGGGAGGCGAACTTTGAAAATTAGAAACACTTATGCTGGCCAGAAAAGTGATGGAAAATATGTTTCAAGGGGTCTATCACCTGGAGGGGGGCATGGATGAGTGGGATAGACTCCAAAAGTCACAGGGAAAAATCTGGATTTGACGCAAAGCAGCGTTTTAAGGGCAAAAATCACATTGAATGCTAAATTGTAGGCCTAAAGGGCATTAAAACATCTTGCATGTGTATACATCAATCAGGGAGTGTAATTAGAGTACTGCTTCACACTGACACACCAAGCTCACTGTGTAACGCACCGCAAACAGCTGTTTGTGTTGTGATGGCCGTGCTGGACTGGTGCGCACCATGACGAGAGTGCAGGTGATGGCGGCTTTCCAGCCCATATAGTCACCGGGCTGAGGTAGCTGAATGACAGAACAGTGACTGTCCAGCTGATCAAATTTAGTCTGGCCACAATGAAGCAACGACCTTATTATCTTTGGTGTGCTACCCCCCGAGACACTCATATAGCCGGCGGTCAATGCTTCATTGTGATACGCAAGCCCCTTCACCGCGGCAAGGTAATGATCACAAAGGGGAGTTGGGCCTTAAAAATTCAGAAATCCACCTGGAGTCCTGGACCTTGTTGGTGGTGGCGCCATGGCGGGGAAGGCAGTCAACCGGCCTGCAGGCAGGGATGCTGTGTGGGGAGCGACTTAGTCTTGGGGCAGGCAGTCACACGGCATGCAGGAAGAGTTGCTGTGTGTGGGGACTGATTTAGTCTTCGGGCAGGCCTGAGCGTGCTTTGCAGACCTGGCATCAATGGTCAGATGGACCCTTGACCCAACGCTGAGTGCCAGAGATGTCACCACTTGCCTTTCAACATCACGGTACAGTTTAGGTATCGCCTTTTTTGAGAAAAAATTGCGGCCTGGTATCTTCCACTACGGTGTGTGGCTTTGCTTTTGTGTGCTGCTTTTCCTCAGGTGGTCATCCCATTGCAGTTTGTGCTTTGTAATAATGTGCCTTCGTAAGGTAGTTGTCTCTACGCGGGTCTTGGTCTTTCCATGGCTCAAATTTCGGTGGCAGAGAGTACAGATGGCATTGCTCTCATTTGAGGCAGACACGCATAAAAATTTTCACACCGCTGAGTCCTGGGGTGATGGCGGTCGACTTAGTTTTAAGTGGGGACCCAGAATCAGACCAGAAAGATGTCATGCTTCCGTGTGGAAGCTGAGAAAGATGGTGTTCTGTGTTAAATAGTCAACTACGTCCTGACAATATCGGGGGTTGATGGCACGTGCCTTCTTCTGAACACTGTACTTTGGTCGCGGGCCGCACGAAATCACGACAGCGTGACCTCGAACAGACCTGCCAGGTGGGCCTGCCTCTGCCTTTTTGTTTTGTCCATATTGGGGGGGGGGATGAAGTGAAAGGTATGCACTGACTTGACTAAGGGCTCATTTCCACTATCGCGAATCTGCATGCGTCCAACGCATGCAGATCCGCACATGTAATACAAGTGGATGGGCCTGTTTCCACTGTAGCGTTGTTGAGGTGCGTTTTTTTTCAGCGTGAAAAAAACGCACAAAAGAGCCAACGATTTCGCCTGCGTCGGGAATCCGTGCGAATCGCCGCTAATGTATTTAATAGTAAAAACGCATGCGTTTGTTACATGCGTTTTTACCCGCGATTTCGCGTGCGATTTCGCACCTTTTTCAATTTTATTTAGCCCTGGCAGTGTCATGGTTAATTTCGCATGGCACCCTGCCATGCGAAATCGCAGGCGAAATCGCGGGTAAAAACGCATGTGGAAACACATCCGCATGCGTTTTTACAAGCGTCGGAATGCGGCCGAAATCGCGTCGCAACAGTGGAAACAAGCCCTTATACAATGTGCAGTCAGTCACACAGGTGCAGTTAACAGGTATGTACGGAGTGGTATATCACACTGCATGCACTCACATAGGCAGGTGGGAGCACTGTGAACAGGTAGGTATATGCAGTGATGGGTATTATAATGAGCACCTGTCACACACAGACAGGTACCGGACAGGCACAGTGACACTGCGTGCGCTCACGTAGGTAGGTGCAGACGCGTAACTAGGGGGGGTCGGGGTAGGACAAGTGCCCCCGGGCGCTAGGTCCCCAAGGGCGCCCTGCTGAGCTGCAGGGTTTTGTTTTTTTTTGGGAGGGGAGCAGCGCAGAGAAGAGGGAGAGCTGTGGGCAGCGGTGGAGAAGGGGGGCCATCTCCTACCCCCCTTCCCTCACCTTAGGGGGCTCTCCCTCCCTCGCTCTCCCCTCCACAACTAATGTCCGGGTGGCTGGCGCAGCGGGCGGGACTTACCTCCGTCTCGCTCCAGCGCCGGAAGTTCGGGTCTTGCAGCCACTACTCTGGTCTGGACCAGACCAGAGTAGCGGCAAATCCATCACGCACTGCGACGAGACGGAGGTAAGTTCCGCCCGCCGCTGCCAGCCACCCGGACATTAGTTGTGGAGGGGAGAGTGAGGGAGGGAGAGCCCCCTAAGGTGAGGGAAGGGGGGGAGACGTCCGCCCTTCCCCACTGTGCTCATAGCTCTCCCTCCACTGTGCTGCTCACCTCCTGCTGGGGGGGACACCTGGCTACCTATTCTGGGACATATACCCCCTGACTACATATAATGGAGATATATACCCCTGGCTACATATACTGGGCACATATACCTCCTGACTACATATACTGGGCACATATACCCCTGGCTACATATACTGGGCACATATACCCCTGACTATATATACTGGGCACATATACCCCTGACTATATATACTGGGCACATATACCCCTGACTATATATACTGGGCACATATACCCCTGACTACATATACTGGGCACATATACCCCCTGACTACATATACTGGGCACATATACCCCTGGATACATATACTGGGCACATATACCCCCTGACTACATATACTGGGCACATATACCCCTGGATACATATACTGGGCACATATACCCCCTGACTACATATACTGGGCACATATACCCCCTGACTACATATACTGGGCACATATACCCCCTGACTACATATACTGGGCACATACACCCCTGCCTACATATACTGGGCACATATACCCCCTGACAACATATACTGGGCACATATACCCCCTGACTACATATACTGGGCACATACACCCCTACCTACATATACTGGGCACATATACCCCCTGACTACATATACTGGGCACATATACCCCTGCCTACATATACTGGGCACATATACCCCCTGACTACATATACTGGGGACATAAACCCCCTGACTACATATACTGGGGACATAAACCCC
This sequence comes from Hyperolius riggenbachi, assembly GCF_040937935.1. Lineage (NCBI taxonomy): Eukaryota > Metazoa > Chordata > Amphibia > Anura > Hyperoliidae > Hyperolius > Hyperolius riggenbachi. Next base: position 412,747,742 of record NC_090649.1, on the reverse strand, counting down.
CTGACTACATATACTGGGGACATAAACCCCCTGACTACATATACTGGGGACATAAACCCCCTGACTACATATACTGGGGACATATACCCCCTGACTACATATACTGGGCACATATACCCCCTGACTACATATACTGGGCACATAAACCCCCTGACTACATATACTGGGGACATAAACCCCCTGACTACATATACTGGGGACATAAACCCCCTGACTACATATACTGGGCACATATACCCCCTGACTACATATACTGGGCACATATACCCCCTGACTACATATACTGGGCACATAAACCCCCTGACTACATATACTGGGGACATAAACCCCCTGACTACATATACTGGGGACATAAACCCCCTGACTACATATACTGGGCACATATACCCCCTGACTACATATACTGGGCACATATATCCCTGACTACATATACTGGGCACATATACCCCTAACTACATATACTGGGGACATATACCCCTGGCTACATATACTGGGCACACATACCCCTGGCTACATATACTGGGCACACATACCCCTGGCTACATATACTGGGCACACATACCCCTGGCTACATATACTGGGCACACATACCCCTGGCTACATATACTGGGCACACATACCCCTGGCTACATATACCCCTGACTATATATACTGGGCACATATACCCCTTGCTACCTGTTCTGGGGACATCTATACCGCTGGCCACCTATTCTGGGGACATCTATACCGCTGGCCACCTATTCTGGGGACATCTATACTGCTGGCCACCTATTCTGGGGACACCTATACTGCTGGCCACCTATTCTGGGGACACCTATACTGCTGGCCACCTATTCTGGGGACACCTATAGACCTGGGGCTACCTATTTTTGGAGAACCACTGCTGTCGGATTGAGTGTATTTTGGGGAACTGCTGCCAGGTGAGAGGTGTCTACCATATTAAGGGGGCATTCTGCCTATTTATGTGAAATGCTGTCTATTTATGTGCCTCATGACTGCTGAATTTGTCTTGTTGGGGGCCTCATGGTTACTGAATTTGTCTTGTTGGGGGCCTCATAATTTGTTGGGGGCCTCAAGATCGCTGAATTTGTCTTGTTGGGTGCCTCATGATTGCTGAGTTGGTCATTTTGGGGGCCTCATGATTGCTGAATTTGTCTTGATGGGGGGGGGGGGGGCTCATGATTGCTGAATTTGTCTTGGAACATGCTGGAAGGTACATACTGAGGGAGGGTGGGTGAGCGTGAGCCTGCTAACTTCCTGTACATTTGGCTCCACCCATAACTACGCCCACATTTATTATGTGGCCACGCCCCTTCTTTGGCGCGGCGCGCAGCCGTCACCTTAGGGGTGCATTAATAGTCTTTGTCCTCAGGCGCTGATAGCCCTAGCTACGCCTCTGGGTAGGTGGGTGCACTGTGAACAACAGGTAGGTATATGCAGTGATGGGTATTATAATGTGCACCTGGCACAGTAGTAATTATACCACCAAGGGGCCAAAAGCCAGCTGTGACTGACTGACAGGGCTGTATATAATGCAAGTGGGCCACACAAAAAAAAAATCACAAGAACAAGATTCGCTCTCAAAACGGCTGTCGAGGGGTGCTTTTTTAGCAATAAGAATCAGCAAGGAGCAAGCTAAGAAGCCTACAATAGCCTAACTAATCTTTCCCTATAGGTTTCTGCACAGCAGCTATCCCTTCTCTAATTACTGCAGGCACACGAGTGAGTGAAAAGCCTGACGCTGCCTGCCTTTTATAAGGGGGGGTGGGGCTCCAGGAGGGAGTGTAGCCTGATTGACTACAATGTGCCTGCTGACTGTGATGTAGAGGGTCAAAGTTGACCCTAATGATGTAGTATAGGAGGTGAATCGAACCGCCATAAAGTTTGCGATCGCCCGTGAACACGAACCACCAAAGTTCGCCGGGAACCGTTCGGGCCATCTCTCTGAGGAAGCAGGTCTAAAACTGTGAAACGTGTTGCAACCCCCCTGGAGTATACCAATAAATATATTTTTCTTGAATAGACAGACAGTTTGAGTCTGCTTGCGGAGGTAAGTCCATCACTACCTCCTAAGCATTTTTAAACTTTTTAACCTCCCTGGCGGTCAATTAAAACCGCCAGGGGGCAGCGCATTTTTTTTTTTAAATCATGTAGCTAGCCTAGCGCTAGCTACATGATAGTCGCTGAGCAGCGGCATCCCCCTACCCCCTCCGTTCGCCTCCGGCGCTCAGAGCAAGCTGGAAAGCATTCAGAACGGGATTTCCTGCTTGGCTTCCCCCGTCGCCATGGCGACGATCGTGATGACGTCAGTGACATCATCGGGAGTCCCAATCCACCCCTCAGCGCTGCCTGGCACTTATTGGCCAGGTTGTGCACGGGGTCTGGGGGGGGGGGCGGCGCAGCACGGCGGGTAGCGGCGAATCAGCGCAGAGCGGCGGCAATCGCATAGTACACGCAGCTAGCAAAGTGCTAGCTGCGTGTAACAAAAAAAAATTTGTAAATCGGTCCACCAGGGCCTGAGCGGTGCCCTGCGGCGGCATACCCTGCCCAGGAGGTTAATATCTGATTTTATCATTTTGGCGCCTCTGGTCTTCTCTACGTTTTATACACAAAGATGCTGTATACATGCAAAAGATCAGTATCTGCAAAAGATCAGTTCCTGCAAAGGGCATTCATAGTCTGATACCTGTAGATCTCATACACACCTTGTTTAACAGATATTTCAACTGCAGATCAGACAATCATCTGCAGATCTATCCTGGTGGATCTGATCTGCAGATGAATGTCTGTCAAACAAGGTTTATATGAGATCTGCAGATATAGACTATGAATGCATTTTGCAGGAACTGATCTTTTGCAGTAAAGGTGGCCATACACTGGCCCGATTCGCCGCAGTTTCGACAGCAGATCCGATCACTGGGATCGAATCTGCTGCCAATCGTTCGCGCTACACGACGAATTTCGATCCTTTTCGTCCGATCCCGTCGATCGCTCAGTGCGGAAAATTACCGTCGATCGCCCGCGGGTAGGGAGCGCGTCGCTAGCGGCGTTCGAGTACCCGACGACCGACGCAATAGAGCCGCATACATTACCTGCTCCGCCGGCACGTCTACGCCCGGTCACCGCTGCTCCGTGTCCGCGCTGGTCTCCGGCATGCTTCAGTTCCTCCGGCCCGGCAGGAAGTTTAAACAGTAGAGGGCGCTCTACTGTTTAAACTTCCTGCCGGGCAGGAAGAAGTAAAGCATGCCGGGGCCGGAGACCAGAGCGGAGACGGAGCAGCGGTGACCTGGGGACTGGAGTCGCGCCGGCGGAGCAGGTAATGTATGCGGGCATGCGGGCGGGGGGAGCGGCGGCGGCAGCAGCACCACCACCACCACAGATTGTGAACGGTTTCAGGCTGAAATCTGTTCACAATCTGTTTGCAGTAAAGGTAGCCATACGATCCCTCTCTGATCAGATTCGATCAGATAGGGATCTGTCAGTTGGTCGAATCTGATGGCAAATCGACCAGTGTATGGCTACCTTAACTGATCTTTTGCAGATACTGATCTGTTGCAGGTGTACAGCATCTTGCAAAGATTTTTATCTGATGGGGAGTTCAGCTCAACAGAATAGACTGTGTAGAGTATGGCTCTCATACTACATGGAAGGTAGTAAAACTGGTCTGTGATCTTTAATTAATCTTTCAAGTGTGTATGCAGCTTAGAGCCGATTGTGTAGGTAAACACAATGATAGACGCACACACTTCTCTGCATGTCTTTAGGGACTTGCTTCTGATTGTGCAGATTATCCTAGAACAGTCATAACAATCATTTACTGAAACTATCATCAGTCAGCATGTCTACCTATCATTTGGCTTACTAATTTTATTTTTAGATTCTGCTGTATTATTAAGCAATTTTTCTCTTTTTTCCTTCAACAGCGGTACAGTCCATATCAAGTAGCCTGGAGATTCTCATTGCTTCCACTGCCAGTGCTGCTATAACAATGTTATTAGTTATTCTTGTTCTTTGTATTATGCAAGTAAGGAGACATGTTAAAGATGAATTCCGCCTGCAGCATTCTCCGAGAAGACCTCAAGCTGCACACCTGACTGGTGCATCACCAGGAGAGCGTGACCAAACCCTGCCCCGCCTTTCCAGGCATGTGCCACCAGGAGGCAGCATGAAGCAGCACACAGACTCACACTCCTCCAATTTGCTGGACTTGGTTAATATCACATATGAACAGACTGCCTGTTAGTGACTACTCTGAATCCATGTGATATTTAAATACATTAAAACAGGTTGAAACGGTTTGTGTATGGTAGACTTATTATTCAAACTGTCTGTTGACTCTTAATAAGAAAAGAATATATACTGCATATTATTTGGGGAGGCAATTGAGTTGTGGGATCCCTGCATATCATCATTATTCACAATCTCCAACAATGGTGGCATGCATATTTATCTTGACTCTTAATGGACACTTGCACACTGTACCCCAGAGGTGTGCTGAAACAATCTTTTTCCTCCTGTCCGCCTAAGCTTTGCAAACATGCTAGATGGCTCCCAACTGATACTGTTGATCAGGCCCGCCTCTGTCGAGAATCTAGAGGCTGTACAGCAGCTCCTGACCACCCTTGATGCCTCGACCAGCGATTTGCAGCATGCTGCTGAGGCCATTGTTTTCACCCCACCCAGAGCTGGGACAAGGTCCTCCAGCACCCAAGGCTGAGACACCAAAGTGCACCCCAGCCATCACACTGATTGTTATTAGACTAAGACTCTAAGAGGTGCCTCAGGGTGCCCAACTCCCCACCCCCTTCTCCCTCCAACACCTTAATCTCTAGTTATCTGGCTTGCAGTCACTGCCATGTATCTCCTTTTCTTATTTCTCTCTGCTTCAATCACTAGAGATGGCCCGAACGGTTCGCCTGCGAACGGTTCCAGGCGAACTTTAGGTGGTTCGTTCGCATTCGCCAGCGAAGGAGAACTTTTGCAGAAGTTCGGTTCGCCCCCATAATGCTCCATTAGGGTCAACTTTGACCCTCTACATCACAGTCAGCAGCAGGGCCGGGCCGAGGCATAGGCTGGAGAGGCTCCAGCCTCAGGGCGCAGTGTAGGAGGGGGCGCACAATTCATTCAGCTGTCATTCCTAATTGTGTTTGAAGCAGAAGAAATAATAAAAGGGGATACATGGCAGTGACTGCAAGCCAGATAACTAGATATTAAGGTGTTGGGGAGGTTGTGCGCCCTGTGGCACCTCTTAGTCTAATCGCAATCAGTGTGTGACGGCTGGGGTGGGAGGGATGGAGGGGCGCACTTTGGTGTCTCAGCCTTGGGTGCTGGAGGACCTTGTCCCAGCTCTGGTCAGCAGGCACATTGTTGCCAATCAGACTACACTCACTCCTGGAGCCCCACCCCCCTTATAAAAGGCAAGGTTCTCCGGCTGTTTTACTCACTCGTCTGTCTACAGTAATTAAAGGACAGCTGCTGACAGACTCTGCTAGGGAAAGCTTAGTTAGGCTGTTGTAGGCTTGTTAGCTTGCTCCTTGTTATTCCTTATATAGCATCCCACAACAGCCTCTCCCTCCTTCCTTCCTCCTCCGGATCTTGTCTTCCAGGGATTTGTAGGATGTCAAAAGCACGCTTACATAGCTTGGCCAGGAATCAAACCCAGGTTGACTGCTTGGAGGGCAGCTATGCTCACCACTATACTACCGACACTACAGGCTGAAGCCAGCCTAGCTGGCCTGGGAAGGATGAAAAGCTAGGTGGCCATGCAACCATTCCTGCTAACCTAAAGCTTACTTGTGTCTTACAACACATTGGCTTAAGACTTTACCAAATCCAAATGCTCCAATATGGGGAAGCTTCTGTTTGCTTTTTTTTTTTTTTGTGTGGTGTCAAAGTTCACTCATCTCTTCAACTACAAGAAGGGCCTAAGAGTAGTCTTAGCTACCGTAATATCTATGTTACGGCAGGGCCCTTATTACACTTTCTCTTACAGGGCTATGGAAACCGTTTTGCCCATGCGATAAAGCGAGGTGCAAAAATGAAATCATGCCTAGCAGAGGATGGTTTCGATCCATCAACCTCTGGGTTATGGGCCCAGCTCGCTTCCGCTGCGCCACTCTGCAGTCGGCTTACATTTTATACAATCTTCAAGTTTAAGAAGGGTACATTAGTTGAAATAGTTACACTACAATCTATGTTACGCAAGGCCCTAATGACACTTTCTCTTAAGGGGCTATGGCGGCCATTGGTTAGTGCATTTGGCTGTTAACCGAAAGGTTGGTGGTTCAAGCCCACCCAGGGATAGCCTTGCATTTTGTGTTCAACAGTTGTCCGAAGAAAACCCCAGATAGCCATTTAGCAGCAACGACATACACACAGTCCTTGTGGCACAATTGGTTAGTGCATTTGGCTGTTAACCGAAAGGTTGGTGGTTCAAGCCCACCCAGGGATGCCTTTGTGTTTTGTGAAGGGAACTAATGTACCCTTCTTAAACTTGAAGATTGTATACAAATGTATGCAGACGGCAGAGTGGTGCAGCGGAAGTGTGCTGGGCCCATAACCCAGAGGTTGATGGATCGAAACCATCCTCTGCTAGGCATGATTTCATTTTTGCACCTCGCTTTATCGCATGGGCAAAACAGTTTCCATAGCCCTGTAAGAGACAGTGTAATAAGGGCCCTGCCTTAACATAGATATTACGGTAGCTAAGACTACTCTTGGGCCTTTCTTGTAGTTGTAGAGATGAGTGAACTGTGACACCACACTTAAAAAACAAAACAAAAAAACAGCAAACTGAGAAGCTTCCCCATATTGGAGCATTTGGATTTGGTAAAGTCTTAAGCCAATGTGTTGTAAGACACAAGTAAGCTTTAGGGTAGCAGGAATGGCTGCATGGCCACCTAGCTTTTCATCCTTCCCAGGCCAGCTAGGCTGGGTTCAGCCTGTAGTGTCGGTAGTATAGTGGTGAGCATAGCTGCCCTCCAAGCAGTCAACCTGGGTTCGATTCCTGGCCAGAGTAAGTGAGCGTGCTTTTGACATCCTACAAATCCCTGGAAGACAAGCTCCTCCTCCGGAGAAGGGAGGAGCTGTTGTGGGGTGCTATATAAGGAATAACAATCAGCCAGGAGCAAGTTAAAAACCTACAAGAGCCTAACTAAGCTTTCCCTAGCAAAGTCTGTCAGCAGCTGTCCCTTAACTAATTACTGTAGACAGACAACTGAGTAAAACGGCTGGAGAACCTTTTACAGTATAAGGGGGGGGGGGGGGGGGGGGGAGGGGGTAGAGGGTCAAAGTTGACCCTAATAGAGCATTATGGGGGCGAACCGAACTTCCGCAAAAGTTTGTCTTCGCTGGCGAACACGAACCACCCAAAGTTTGGGTTCGGGCCATCTCTAGCGGTTAGTGCTAGCGTTTTGCACCGGTAATTTTTACACAATTAACACGTAAAAATCACTATACCTTTTCAAGTTTTTTTGAGCGATCCTGATTCGCAACTGAAATACATTGCAATCGCGATCGCTCAAAACATTCTAAAAAAAGTGTTGCATGTAGCGTGTTTTTGCATCTTGCGCTAATTGTGGATCGCCGGTAATCGCGGCAGTGAGATCACTGCCATATAGTTAACATTGCGCTAGCGCTTTAAAAATCGCTGGCAATTAGTGGTAAACGCCTGCTAATCGCCCGAGTGTGAATGGACCCTAAGGAATTACCTTCTCAATCTGCATAGTATTATTAGCAATATCTGTTGACCCTTATACTACAGGGAGGTGGTAAAATTGCTCAGTTATTAGCCAATCAATAATTGAAAGTGTGTACCAGTCTTTAGGGTGCATACACACTTTCAATTTTGATTGGTCAATGATTGGCCAATTTTTACCACACCCATGAAGTATGAGTGAGTGCTTACCTACACAATTTGTTCAAAGTAATTTCAAATCTGTTGACTGATACTACACTGAGGTAGTGAAATTGGTCAATCCATCGGGCAATCAAAATTGAATGTGTGTACCAGGCTTTCTGCTACATACACACCTGAGATAAGTCTTTGGAAAAGGCAAGATCACAGACCAATTTTACCCCCTTCCATGTAGTATGAGAGCCATACTCTACACAGTCTATTCTATTGAGATGAACTCCCCATCAGATAGAAATCTTTGCAAGATGATGTACACAAAGATGCTGTACACAAAGATGCTGTACACATGCAACAGATCATTTTCTGCAAAAGATCCTTTCCTGCAAAATGCATTCATTGTCTATGATATCTGCAGATTCTCATACACACCTTGTTTAACAGACATTTATTTGCAGATCTGACAATCATCTGCAGATCTGAAGATTCATCCTGGTGGATCTGATCTGCAGATCATTGTCCGCTAAACAAGGTGTGTATGAGATCTGCAGATACTGATCTGTTGCATGTGTACAGCATCTTTGTGTACAGCATCTTGCAAAGATTTTTATGTGATGGGGAGTTCAGCTCAACAGAATAGACTGTGTAGAGTATGGCTCTCATACTAAATGGAATGGGGTAAGATTAGAGCCGGATTAAGGTCAAATGGGGCCCTAAGCAAAGTAGCAGATTTGGGCCCCCCTCCCTCAACCCCCTCCGCTTCCCCCCAGAGCTAGTGGGGGGAGGGAGGTCACTGGGGCTAGTGAGGAGGAGGTCACTGGGGCTAGTGAGGAGGAGGTCACTGGGGCTAGTGAGGGTCAGGGAGGAGGTCACTGGGGCTAGTGGGGGTCAGGGAGGAGGTCACTGGGGCTAGTGGGAGGAGGTCACCGGGGCTAGTGGGGGGAGGGGGGGAGGGAGGGAGGGAGGGAGGAGGCCACTGGAACTAGTGGGGGTCAGGGAGGAGGTCACTGGGGCTAGTGGGGGGAGGGAGGAGGTCACTGGGGCTAGGAAGGAGGGAGGGAGGGAGGGAGGGAGGAGGTCACTGGAGCTAGTAGGGGGAGGGAAGAGGTCACTGGAACTAGTGGGGGTCAGGGAGGAGAACAGTGGGGGGAGGAAGGAGAACAGTGGGAGGGGAGGGAGGAGAACAGTGTGGGGGGGGGGAGGGAGGGAAGGAGGAGGTCACTGGAGCTAGTGGGGGGGAGGAAGGAGAACAGTGGGAGGGGAGGGAGGAGAACAGTGGGGGGGGGGGAGGGAGGGAAGGAGGAGGTCACTGGAGCTAGTGGGGGGAAGGAGGAGAACAGTGGGGGGGGGAGGGAGGGAAGGAGATCACTGGAGCTAGTGGGGGGAAGGAGGAGAACAGTGGGGGGGGAGGGAGGGAAGGAGGAGGTCACTGGAGCTAGTGGGGGGGGAGGGAGGAGGTCATTGGAGCTAGTGGGGGGAGGGAGGAGAGCTAGTGGGGGGAGGGAGGAGAACAGTGGGGGAGGGAGAACAGTGGGGGGAGGGAGGAAGGAGGTCACTGGAGCTGGGGAAGGGAGGAGAGCTAGTGGGTGGAGGGAGAACAGTGGGGGGGAGGGAGGAGAACAGTGGGGGGGAGGGAGGAGAACAGTGGGGGGGAGGGAGGAGGGAGGAAGGAGGTCACTGGAGCTGGGGGAGGGAGGAGAGCTAGTCGGGGGAGGGAGGAGAACAGTGGGGGGGAGGGAGGAAGGAGGTCACTGGAGCTGGGGGAGGGAGGAGAGCTAGTGGGGGGAGGGAGGAGAGCTAGTGGGGGGAGGGAGGAGAACAGTGGGTGGGGGGAGGGAGGAGAACAGTGGGTGGGGGGAGGGAGGAGAACAGTGGGGGGGGGGAGGGAGGAGAACAGTGGGGGGAGGGAGGGAGGAGAACAGTGGAGGGAGGGAGGAGAACAGTGGGGGGAGGGAGGAAGGAGGTCACTGGAGCTGGGGGAGGGAGGAGAGCTAGTGGGTGGAGGGAGAACAGTGGGGGGGGAGGGAGGAGAACAGTGGGGGGGAGGGAGAACAGTGGGGGGGGAGGGAGGAGAACAGTGGGGGGGAGGGAGGAGAACAGTGGGGGGGAGGGAGGAAGGAGGTCACTGGAGCTGGGGGAGGGAGGAGAGCTAGTCGGGGGAGGGAGGAGAACAGTGGGGGGGAGGGAGGAAGGAGGTCACTGGAGCTGGGGGAGGGAGGAGAGCTAGTGGGGGGAGGGAGGAGAACAGTGGGTGGGGGGAGGGAGGAGAACAGTGGGTGGGGGGAGGGAGGAGAACTGGGGGGGGGGAGGAGAACAGTGGGGGGGGAGGGAGGGAGGAGAACAGTGGGGGGAGGTAGGGAGGAGAACAGTGGGTGGGGGGAGGGAGGAGAACAGTGGGGGGAGGTAGGGAGGAGAACAGTGGGGGGGAGGGAGGAGAACAGTGGGGGGGAGGGAGGAAGGAGGTCACTGGAGCTGGGGGAGGGAGGAGAGCTAGTCGGGGGAGGGAGGAGAACAGTGGGGGGGAGGGAGGAAGGAGGTCACTGGAGCTGGGGGAGGGAGGAGAGCTAGTGGGGGGAGGGAGGAGAACAGTGGGTGGGGGGAGGGAGGAGAACAGTGGGTGGGGGGAGGGAGGAGAACTGGGGGGGGGGAGGAGAACAGTGGGGGGGGAGGGAGGGAGGAGAACAGTGGGGGGAGGTAGGGAGGAGAACAGTGGGTGGGGGGAGGGAGGAGAACAGTGGGGGGAGGTAGGGAGGAGAACAGTGGGTGGGGGGAGGGAGGAGAACTGGGGGGGGGGAGGAGAACAGTGGGGGGGGAGGGAGGGAGGAGAACAGTGGGGGGAGGTAGGGAGGAGAACAGTGGGTGGGGGGAGGGAGGAGAACAGTGGGGGGAGGTAGGGAGGAGAACAGTGGGTGGGGGGAGGGAGGAGAACAGTGGGTGGGGGGAGGTAGGGAGGAGAACAGTGGGTGGGGGGAGGGAGGAGAACAGTGGGTGGGGGGAGGGAGGAGAACAGTGGGGGGGGGAGGGAGGAGAACAGTGGGGGGAGGTAGGGAGGAGAACAGTGGGGGGAGGTAGGGAGGAGAACAGTGGGTGGGGGGAGGGAGGAGAACAGTGGGTGGGGGGAGGGAGGAGAACAGTGGGTGGGGGGAGGGAGGAGAACAGTGGGGGGGGGGAGGGAGGGAGGAGAACAGTGGGGGAGGGAGGGAGGAGAACAGTGGGGGGGAGGGAGGGAGGAGAACAGTGGGGGGGGGAGGGAGGAGAACAGTGGGGGGGGAGGTAGGGAGGAGAACAGTGGGGGGAGGTAGGGAGGAGAACAGTGGGGGGGGAGGTAGGGAGGAGAACAGTGGGGGGGGAGGTAGGGAGGAGAACAGTGGGGGGAGGTAGGGAGGAGAACAGTGGGGGGGGGGAGGGAGGAGAACAGTGGGGGGGGGGGAGGGAGGAGAACAGTGGGGGGGGGGAGGAAGGAGGTCACTGGAGCTGGGGGAGGGAGGAGAGCTAGTCGGGGGAGGGAGGAGAACAGTGGGGGGGAGGGAGGAAGGAGGTCACTGGAGCTGGGGGAGGGAGGAGAGCTAGTGGGGGGAGGGAGGAGAACAGTGGGTGGGGGGAGGGAGGAGAACAGTGGGTGGGGGGAGGGAGGAGAACTGGGGGGGGGGAGGAGAACAGTGGGGGGGGAGGGAGGGAGGAGAACAGTGGGGGGAGGTAGGGAGGAGAACAGTGGGTGGGGGGAGGGAGGAGAACAGTGGGGGGAGGTAGGGAGGAGAACAGTGGGTGGGGGGAGGGAGGAGAACTGGGGGGGGGGAGGAGAACAGTGGGGGGGGAGGGAGGGAGGAGAACAGTGGGGGGGGAGGGAGGGAGGAGAACAGTGGGTGGGGGGAGGGAGGAGAACAGTGGGGGGAGGTAGGGAGGAGAACAGTGGGTGGGGGGAGGGAGGAGAACAGTGGGTGGGGGGAGGGAGGAGAACAGTGGGTGGGGGGAGGTAGGGAGGAGAACAGTGGGTGGGGGGAGGGAGAACAGTGGGTGGGGGGAGGGAGGAGAACAGTGGGGGGGGGGAGGGAGGAGAACAGTGGGGGGAGGTAGGGAGGAGAACAGTGGGGGGAGGTAGGGAGGAGAACAGTGGGTGGGGGGAGGGAGGAGAACAGTGGGTGGGGGGAGGGAGGAGAACAGTGGGTGGGGGGAGGGAGGAGAACAGTGGGGGGGGGGAGGGAGGGAGGAGAACAGTGGGGGAGGGAGGGAGGAGAACAGTGGGGGGGAGGGAGGGAGGAGAACAGTGGGGGGGGGAGGGAGGAGAACAGTGGGGGGGGAGGTAGGGAGGAGAACAGTGGGGGGAGGTAGGGAGGAGAACAGTGGGGGGGGAGGTAGGGAGGAGAACAGTGGGGGGGAGGTAGGGAGGAGAACAGTGGGGGGAGGTAGGGAGGAGAACAGTGGGGGGGGGGGAGGGAGGAGAACAGTGGGGGGGGGGGAGGGAGGAGAACAGTGGGGGGGGGGAGGGAGGGAGGAGAACAGTGGGGGAGGGAGGGAGGAGAACAGTGGGGGGGGGGAGGGAGGAGAACAGTGGGGGGGGAGGGAGGGAGGAGAACAGTGGGTGGGGGGAGGGAGGAGAACAGTGGGGGGAGGGAGGGAGGAGAACAGTGGGGGGAGGGAGGGAGGAGAACAGTGGGGGGGGGGGGGAGGAAGGAGGTCACTGGAGCTGAGGGAGGGAGGAGGTCAGTGGAGCTGGGGGAGAGAGGAGAACAGTGGGGGGGGGGGGGGGAGGAAGGAGGTCACTGGAGCTGAGGGAGGGAGGAGGTCAGTGGAGCTGGGGGAGGGAGGAGAGCTAGTGGAGGGAGGGAGGAGAAAAGTGGGGGGAGGGAGGGAGGAGAGCTAGTGGAGGGAGGGAGGAGAACAGTGGGGGGAGGGGGGAGGGAGGGAGGAGAACAGTGGGAGGGAGGAGAACAGTGGGGGGAGGGGGGGGAGGGAGGGAGGAGAACAGTGGGAGGGAGGGAGGAGAACAGTGGGGGGGGGAGGGAGGGAGGAGAACAGTGGGAGGGAGGGAGGAGAACAGTGGGAGGGAGGGAGGAGAACAGTGGGGGGGGGAGGGGGGGAGGGAGGGAGGAGAACAGTGGGGGGGGGGAGGGGGGGAGGGAGGGAGGAGAACAGTGGGAGGGAGGGAGGAGAACAGTGGGGGGAGGGGGGGGGAGGGAGGAGAACAGTGGGGGGAGGGGGGAGGGAGGAGAACAGTGGGGGGGGAGGGAGGAGAACAGTGGGTGGGGGGAGGGAGGAGAACAGTGGGGGGGGAGGTAGGGAGGAGAACAGTGGGGGGAGGTAGGGAGGAGAACAGTGGGGGGAGGGAGGGAGGAGAACAGTGGGGGGGGGAGGGAGGGAGGAGAACAGTGGGGGGGGGGGAGGAAGGAGGTCACTGGAGCTGAGGGAGGGAGGAGGTCAGTGGAGCTGGGGGAGGGAGGAGAGCTAGTGGAGGGAGGGAGGAGAAAAGTGGGGGGAGGGAGGGAGGAGAAAAGTGGGGGGAGGGAGGGAGGAGAGCTAGTGGAGGGAGGGAGGAGAACAGTGGGGGGAGGGGGGGAGGGAGGGAGGAGAACAGTGGGAGGGAGGAGAACAGTGGGGGGAGGGGGGGAGGGAGGGAGGAGAACAGTGGGAGGGAGGAGAACAGTGGGGGGAGGGGGGGGGAGGGAGGAGAACAGTGGGGGGGAGGGAGGAGAACAGTGGGAGGGAGGGAGAACAGTGGGGGGAGGGGGGGAGGGAGGGAGGAGAACAGTGGGAGGGAGGAGAACAGGTGGGGGGGAGGGAGGAAGGAGGTCACTGGAGCGGAGGGAGGGAGGAGAACAGTGGGGGGGAGGGAGGAAGGAGGTCACTGGAGCTAAGGGAGGGAGGAGGTCACTGGAGCTGGGGGAGGGAGGAGAGCTAGTGGGGGGAGGGAGGGAGGAGAACAGTGGGGGGAGGGAGGGAGGAGAACAGTGGGGGGGGGGAGGAAGGAGGTCACTGGAGCTGAGGGAGGGAGGAGGTCACTGGAGCTGGGGGAGGGAGGAGAGCTAGTGGAGGGAGGGAGGAGAAAAGTGGGGGGAGGGAGGAGAGCTAGTGGAGGGAGGGAGGAGAAAAGTGGGGGGAGGGAGGGAGGAGAACAGTGGGAGGGAGGGAGGAGAACAGTGGGGGGGAGGGAGAAAGGAGGTCACTGGAGCGGAGGGAGGGAGGAGAACAGTGGGGGGGAGGGAGGAAGGAGGTCACTGGAGCTAAGGGAGGGAGGAGGTCACTGGAGCTGGGGGAGGGAGGAGAGCTAGTGGGGGGAGGGAGGAGAGCTAGTGGGGGGAGGGAGGAGAACAGTGGGGGGAGGGAGGGATGAGAACAGTGGGGGGGGGGAGGGAGGGATGAGAACAGTGGGGGGAGGGAGGGAGGAGAACAGTGGGGGGAGGGAGGGAGGAGAACAGTGGGGGGAGGGAGGGAGGAGAACAGTGGGGGGAGGTAGGGAGGAGAACAGTGGGGGGAGGTAAGGAGGAGAACAGTGGGGGGAGGGAGGGAGGAGAACAGTGGGGGGGGGAGGAAGGAGGTCACTGGAGCTGAGGGAGGGAGGAGGTCACTGGAGCTGGGGGAGGGAGGAGAGCTAGTGGAGGGAGGGAGGAGAAAAGTGGGGGGAGGGAGGGAGGAGAGCTAGTGGAGGGAGGGAGGGAGGAGAAAAGTGGAGGGAGGGAGGAGAACAGTGGGGGGAGGGGGGGAGGGAGGGAGGAGAACAGTGGGAGGGAGGAGAACAGTGGGAGGGAGGGAGGAGAACAGTGGGGGGGAGGGAGGAAGGAGGTCACTGGAGCTGAGGGAGGGAGGAGGTCACTGGAGCTGGGGGAGGGAGGAGAGCTAGTGGGGGGAGGGAGGGAGGAGAACAGTGGGGGGAGGGAGGGAGGAGAACAGTGGGGGGGAGGGAGGAAGGAGGTCACTGGAGCTGAGGGAGGGAGGAGGTCACTGGAGCTGGGGGAGGGAGGAGAGCTAGTGGTGGGAGGGAGGAGAACAGTGGGGGGAGGGAGGGAGGAGAAAAGTGGGAGGGAGGGAGGAGAACAGTGGGGGGGAGGGAGGGAGGAGAACAGTGGGGGGGAGGGAGGGAGGAGAACAGTGGGGGGGAGGAGGGAGGAGAACAGTGGGGGGGAGGGAGGAAGGAGGTCACTGGAGCTGGGGGAGGGAGGGAGGAGAACAGTGGGGGGGGGGAGGGAGAGAGGAGAACAGTGGGGGGGGGAGGGAGGGAGGAGAACAGTGGGGGGGAGGGAGGAAGGAGGTCACTGGAGCTGGGGGAGGGAGGGAGGAGAACAGTGGGGGGGAGGGAGGAAGGAGGTCACTGGAGCTGGGGGAGAGAGGGAGGAGAACAGTGGGGGGAGGGAGGGAGGAGGTCACTGGAGCTGGGGGAGGGAGGAGGTCACTGGAGCTGGGGGAGGGAGGAGAGCTAGTGGGGGGAGGGAGGAGAGCTAGTGGGGGGGGGAGGGAGGAGAACAGTGGGGGAGGGAGGGAGGGAGGGAGGAGGTCACTGGAGCTGGGGGAGGGAGGAGAGCTAGTGGGGGGAGGGAGGAGAGCTAGTGGGGGGAGGGAGGAGAACAGTGGGGGGAGGGAGGGAGGAGAACAGTGGGGGGGAGGGAGGGAGGGAGGAGGTCACTGGAGCTGGGGGAGGGAGGAGAGCTAGTGGGGGGAGGGAGGAGAACAGTGGGGGGAGGGAGGGAGGAGAACAGTGGGGGGGAGGGAGGAAGGAGGTCACTGGAGCTGGGGGAGGGAGGGAGGAGGTCACTGGAGCTAATGGGGGGAGGGAGGAGGTCACTGGGGCTAGTGGGGGTCAGGGATGAGGTCACTGGAGCTAGTGGGGGGAGGGAGGAGGTTACTGGGGCTAGTGGGGGTCAGGGATGAGGTCACTGGGGCTAGTGGGGGTCAGGAGGAGGTCACTAGGGCTAGTGGGGGTTGGGAGGGAGGAGGTCACTGGAGCTAGTGGGGGGAGGGAGGAGAACAGTGGGGGGGGAGGGAGGGAGGAGGTCACTGGAGCTAGTGGGGGGAGGGAGGAGAACAGTGGGGGGGGGAGGGAGGAGGTCACTGGAGCTAGTGGGGGAGGGAGGAGAACAGTGGGGGGGGGAGGGAGGGATGGAGAGAGGGAGGGAGGAGGTCACTGGAGCTAGTGGGGGGAGGGAGGAGAACAGTGGGGGGGAGGGAGGAGAACAGTGGGGGGAGGGATGAGGGAGGAAGGAGGTCACTGGAGCTGGGGGAGGGAGGGAAGGAGGAGGTAACTGGAGCTAGTGGGGGGAGGGAGGAGAGCTAGTGGGGGAGGGAGGAGAGCTAGTGGGGGGAGGGAGGAGAGCTAGTGGGGGAAGGGAGAACAGTGGGGGGGGGGAGGGAGGGAGGAGGTCACTGGAGCTGGGGGAGGGAGGGAGGAGGTCACTGGAGCTGGGGGAGGGAGGAGGTCACTGGAGCTGGGGGAGGGAGGGAGGGAGGAGAACAGTGGGGGGAGGGAGGGAGGAGGTCACTGGAGCTGGGGGAGGGAGGAGAGCTAGTGGGGGGAGGGAGGAGAACAGTGGGGGGAGGGAGGGAGGAGAACAGTGGGGGGGAGGGAGGAAGGAGGTCACTGGAGCTGGGGGAGGGAGGGAGGAGGTCACTGGAGCTAATGGGGGGAGGGAGGAGGTCACTGGGGCTAGTGGGAGTCAGGGATGAGGTCACTGGAGCTAGTGGGGGGAGGGAGGAGGTTACTGGGGCTAGTGGGGGTCAGGGATGAGGTCACTGGGGCTAGTGGGGGTCAGGAGGAGGTCACTAGGGCTAGTGGGGGTTGGGAGGGAGGAGGTCACTGGAGCTAGTGGGGGGAGGGAGGAGAACAGTGGGGGGGGAGGGAGGGAGGAGGTCACTGGAGCTAGTGGGGGGAGGGAGGAGAACAGTGGGGGGGGGAGGGAGGAGGTCACTGGAGCTAGTGGGCGTGGGAGGAGAACAGTGGGGGGGGGGGGAGGGAGGGATGGAGGGAGGGAGGGAGGAGGTCACTGGAGCTAGTGGGGGGAGGGAGGAGAACAGTGGGGGGGAGGGAGGAGAACAGTGGGGGGGAGGGATGAGGGAGGAAGGAGGTCACTGGAGCTGGAGGAGGGAGGGAAGGAGGAGGTAACTGGAGCTAGTGGGGGGAGGGAGGAGAGCTAGTGGGGGAGGGAGGAGAGCTAGTGGGGGGAGGGAGGAGAGCTAGTGGGGGAAGGGAGAACAGTGGGGGGGGGGAGGGAGGGAGGAGGTCACTGGAGCTGGGGGAGGGAGGGAGGAGGTCACTGGAGCTGGGGGAGGGAGGAGGTCACTGGAGCTGGGGGAGGGAGGGAGAACAGTGGGGGGGAGGGAGGAGAACAGTGGGGGGAGGGAGGGAGGAAGGAGGTCACTGGAGCTGGGGGAGGGAGGGAGGAGGTCACTGGAGCTGGGGGAGGGAGGGAGGGAGGAGGTCACTGGAGCTGGGGGAGGGAGGGAGGGAGGGAGGAGGTCACTGGAGCTGGGGGAGGGAGGAGGTCACTGGAGCTGGGGGAGGGAGGGAGGAGGTCACTGGAGCTGGGGGAGGGAGGGAGGAGGTCACTGGAGCTAGTGGGTGGGGGGAGGGAGGAGGTCACTGGGGCAAGTGGGGGTCAGGAGGAGGTCACTGGGGCAAGTGGGGGTCAGGAGAAGGTCACTGGGGCTAGTGGGGGTCGGGAGGGAGGAGGTCACTGGAGCTAGTGGGGGGAGGGAGGAGAACAGTGGGGGGGGGAGGGAGGAGAACATTGGGGGGGGGAGGGAGGGAGGGAGAAGGTCACTGGAGCTAGTGGGGGGAGGGAGGAGAACAGTGGGGGGGAGGGAGGAGGTCACTGGAGCTAGTGGGGGGAGGGAGGAGAACAGTGGGGGGAGAGAGGAGAACAGTGGGGGGGAGGGAGGAGAACAGTGGGGGGGAGGGAGGGAGGAAGGAGGTCACTGGAGCTGGAGGAGGGAGGAGGTCACTGGAGCTAGTGGGGGGAGGGAGGAGGTCACTGGGGCTAGTGGGGGTCAGGGACGAGGTCACTGGAGCTAGTGGGGGTCAGGAGGAGGTCACTGGGGCTAGTGGGGGTCAGGGAGGAGGTCACTAGAGCTGGGGGAGGGAGGTAGGAGGTCACTGGAGCTAGTGGGGGGAGGGACGAGGTCACTGGGGCTAGTGGGGGTCAGGGACAAGGTCACTGGGGCTAGTGGGGGTCAGGGACAAGGTCACTGGGGCTAGTGGGGGTCAGGAGGAGGTCACTGGGGCTAGTGGGGGTCAGGAGGAGGTCACTGGGGCTAGTGGGGGTCAGAGAGGAGGTCACTGGAGCTAGTTGGGGGTCAGGGAGGAGAACACTGGAGCTAGTGGGGGGAGGGAGGACGTCACTGGGGATAGTGAGGGTCAGGGAGGAGGTCACTGGAGCTAGTGGGGGGAGGGAGGAGGTCACTGGAGCTAGTGGGTGGGGAAGGGAGGAGGTCACTGGGGCTAGTGGGGGTCAGGGATGAGGTCACTGGGGCTAGTGGGGGTCAGGAGGAGGTCACTGGGGCTAGTGGGGGTCGGGAGGGAGGAGGTCACTGGAGCTAGTGGGGGGAGGAAGGAGAACAGTGGGGGGGGAGGGAGGGAGGAGGTCACTGGAGCTAGTGGGGGGAGGGAGGAGAACAGTGGGGGGGAGGGAGGAGGTCACTGGAGCTAGTGGGGGGGAGGGAGGAGAACAGTGGGGGGGAGGGAGGAGAACAGTGGGGGGGAGGGAGGAAGGAGGTCACTGGAGCTGGGGGAGGGAGGGAGGAGGTCACTAGAGCTAGTGGGGGGAGGGAGGAGGTCACTGGGGCTAGTGGGGGTCAGGGACGAGGTCACTGGGGCTAGTGGGGGTCAGGAGGAGGTCACTGGGGCTAGTGGGGGTCAGGAGGAGGTCACTGGGGCTAGTGGGGGTCAGGGAGGAGGTTACTGGAGCTAGTGGGGGTCAGGGAGGAGAACACTGGAGCTAGTGGGGGGAGGGAGGACGTCACTGGGGATAGTGAGGGTCAGGGAGGAGGTCACTGGAGCTAGTGGGGGGAGGGAGGAGGCCACTGGAACTAGTGGGGGTCAGGGAGAACACTGGGGCTAGTGGGGGTCAGGAGGAGGTCACTGGGGCTAGTGGGGGTCAGGGAGGAGGTCACTGGAGCTAGTGGGGGTCAGGGAGGAGAACACTGGAGCTAGTAGGGGGAGGGAGGAGGTCACTGGAGCTAGTGGGGGTCAGGAGGAGGTCACTGGAGCTAGTGGGGGTCAGGGAGGAGGTCACTGGGGCTAGTGGGGGTCAGGGAGGAGAACACTGGAGCTAGTGGGGGGAGGGAGGACGTCACTGGGGATAGTGAGGGTCAGGGAGGAGGTCACTGGAGCTAGTGGGGGGACGGGGAGCGAGGAGGCCACTGGAACTAGTGGGGTGCAGGGAGGTCACTGGAGCTAGTGGGGGTCAGGGAGAACACTGGGGCTAGTGGGGGTCAGGGAGGAGGTCACTGGAGCTAGTGGGGGGAGGGAGTAGGTCACTGGAACTAGTGAGGGTCACTGTAGCTAGTGGGGGGAGGGAGGAGGTCACTGGAGCTAGTGGGGGTCAGGGAGGAGAACACTGGAGCTAGTAGGGGGAGGGAGGAGGTCACTTGAGCTAGTGGGGGTCAGGAGGAGGTCACTGGAGCTAGTGGGGGTCAGGGAGGAGGTCACTGGGGCTAGTGGGGGTCAGGGAGGAGGTCACTGGAGCTAGTGGGACAGAGACAGGTAGATGCATACTTACTGCTGCAGCTGCAGATGCCCATTCCTCTTATGTCCCAGGCGGGGGGCGGGGCTTCCTCCAGGCAGGTCTTCCACCTGCTAGACACACACTCCTTTGTGAGTTTACTTGGGCTTAGTTTACTTGTTTATTTAGGGGCGTGGTTTTGGCTATTAGGGGCGGACCTTATGCTGGCCAGACGGGGACAAATGCTTGCAGTGGATACATCATCTCCCACTGGCCAAGTCTGACCCTGGGAGAGAGGGGGAGCAGGGGCGTAACAATAGATCCTGCAAGGGATGCCTCCGCAAGGGGGGCCCAGAAGCCACAGGGGGACGGTGGGGGGGAAATTTTGAGAGACTGACAGCTAAGGACATGGAGAGAAAAAACGTATTCTGCTCTCGCACCATTGTTATATTGACTGCATGTGTCCACAACACAGATAAGTACTCATACACACTTTGGAATTTGTACACCGTCCCTGCTCCCTAGGGTTCATAAAAACATCTGTCTCTCACTGCTGTAAAGTTCTGATGACTTCATGTACAACCTTACAAACAAAGGAGTCACATTTTGAAAAAAAGTTGTAGACTTTCCCTTTTCAGCAATCACTCCGAAAAGGATTCCTAGATTCTTATCATACACAGGCTAATGACCTTATGGCTTTGATTACTTTTACAACACAGTGGAGTGGAGATCGATGTCTTACTGGTGCTGCTTCATTGAGAGCTTTTTGTCTCATACTGAGTCTAAGTTCTTGTAATAACAGTATCAATCAGTGACATTCTGAATGTTTTGCCAAAGTTACAGTAAATACTATATCTTATGTTCAGCATGTCATTGTTGTTCCTCCATATAGCATGTGCTCTCATGTAGTAAAATAATAAGTGTGTGTGTGTGTGTGTGTGTATGTACTGGGAGCAGAGCTGCAACAAGGAACTTGTCGGCTGCAAGGGGCTGGAGGAAGCCCGGGTAAGCAAATCTGGGGGTAGCATAGATTGCCTGATGTTTCCTTTAAGTCTTAGGCTGCTTTCACAGTAAGACGTTACAGGCGCACGTTAGTGCAGCCTGTAACGCAGCCCACCGCACAGCAATGAAAAATCAATGGGCTGTTCACAGTGCCCACGTTGCGTTACATTGTAATGCAGCAAGTTAAAACAAAGTGCTGCATGCTGTGCGTTATACGCGGCTAAGCTGCGTTAGACTGTTTGCACATGCTCAGTGATGTTGGAGGAGGAGGTCTCATCTCTTCCTCTGCGGCCAGCCACATGGCTAATTAATATTCACTGCACTGTGACGTGCAGTGTTTACTTCCTGGAGCAGCCGCTCTGTGCGGCGATTGGCTCGCGGGACCACGTGATGCGGATCACGTAGTCTCCGCATCGCACAGCACAAAAAAGGCGCACCAAGAGCTGTATAACGCAGCTCTTGGTAGCGTCCTCCTCCAGCACCGCCAGGCGTTGCGTTAGGGGCACGTTATGCGACCTATAACGTCCCCTAAAACGCAACGTCCTGGAGGGAAAGAAGCCTAAGTGTTTTTATCTGCATGGGGAAAACACATTGGTCCTCAGTTTTCCTGTGCAGAAAGCGAGGTGGGTGGGGTGGGGCCCATCCAAAGTTTCACAGGGGGGCTCCATCCAAAGTTTCGCAGGGGGGCCCAGTGATGTCTAGTTACGCCCCTGAAGGGGAGGGCGAGTTCAAATGATGTCAGCAGACGTGAGTCACATGGCATAGGGCTCACACAGGGCACATGGTGGCTCTCTGCAGACTGGTGAGCTGAGCATCTCTACCATAGCAACAGAAGACGCTCAGCCTCTGCTCATTTCCGCAAACCAGCGCTGTGGAACAGGATGATGAGACTGCAGGCTGATTGGGCCACTTAGTCAAAGCGCTGCAGCAGGCATATTTGAGACAATTTATTACATGATGCGATGGGACCCTTTAGACCCTGAATGGGGCCCCAAGCTGGTGCTTGAGGTGCCTGGTGGAAGATCCGGCTCTGGATTGGTCTGTGATCTTGCCTTTTCTAAAGACTTTTATCCCAAGTGTGTACGAAGCATTAGTTACATAGTTATTTGGGCACCTTTGGTATAGAGGGACCCAGCACTAGAATGATGGAGTGTCAAGAGGATCTGAGAAGCTTAAGTGGACTATCTATTTTAGAGGCTTCAATTCTCAAGCATCTAACATTTGTTCTTTTTTTCAACTTCAGAATTGATTTAAAGAGGAGCTGTCCGCCCAGGGCCAGCGCTAGCATAGAGGCAAAGGGGGCAATTGCCCCAGGGCCCCAGAGCCTGTTGTGGCCCCAAAAGTGTCTCCCCATCTTAACTATTGTTCCCTGGGGCCTCTGCAAAGTCTTTGTCAGAGTGGAGTCTCACCTGTGCTGGCGGGCAATTGAGATGCTACACTGCCAAAGACCCTGCAGGGATCCCAGTAAGCACAGCTAAATTGGGAGGTTATTGGGAAGGAGGTCAACAGCCAGCTCAGGCACCCAAGAGGGAAACTTGGTTGCAACAAAGGGTCCCTAATTCCTCTTTTTTAGTCGGGAGGGGGGGGGGGGGGGAGGGGTGTCTGTTGGGGTCCCCTCGATGTTAATTTTGCCCTGGGGCCCCATTGTCACTAGAACCGGCCCTGTGTCCGCCATAATATCTAACCAAAACTAGACCAATCAAATCATTTAATTGGTTGAATTTCTTATAAAACAGTGGGAGGAGGTGGGCAGAGTCAGCTCTGAGTTTTCAGGAGAATTCTGGCTGATGCCCCTCCCAGCTCCTCCTTGACTACCTCCTGAGGGGGATGATGGGATAACGGGAGAAATTTAGACAACTCCCAGACTGCTGTTCTGTGTAGGAAAGCAGATTATGACATTATGCACAGGAAGCATCGTAAACCGAGCCAGTCAGGTAATTATAATGCAAACATTGAATAGTTGGCTGTACATAGTTAGGGAGGAAAAGTAGTGCATATGTTGCAGGAAACAAATGGTTAAAGTGAACCTAAAAAGAGGGCTTCGACCAGCCCCCCCTGCACCTGACCTGTGTCGGTTTGCTACAATCATCTGTTCCTCCGCCTAGGTTTGTTTTTCACCGACTGGGAGTTGGCGACCCATGCGTAGCTTGGCTTGCATTGGACAGAGAATCGTAGAGGACCAGTGCGGGCACAGGATGGCTGCGGGGGATGGTCGAAGCCCCAGGTAAGTGAAACTTTTTTTTAACTTTGATCGGTTTATGTTCGCTTTAAGGGAGGAAACATAGCCACACATTGTGGACAGGGATCATCCTTATTGGATGGAGTTATCCCTGGGGGTTGTCTTGGAGGAAGTGTGTGTGGCCCCATAAAAGTATTGCTAGGGTTGGAGCATAATTTGTAGTTAAAAATGTAAACGTTAGCTCCAATATCTAAAGTACTTTGTTGCTTATTTTTTAATGTTTTATGAACAATGCACTGTTTTCTACCTTGGAAAGGTGGGAGTATAGAGCCAGTTCACACTGGCATCTTAAAGAAAATCGGTAACTAAAAAAGTTCCCATGGGGGGTACTCACCTCGGGTGGGGGAAGCCTCTGGATCCTATTGAGGCTTCCCCCTTCCTCCTGTGTCCCACAGCGGCAGCGATAAAGCTCCCTGAATGGCGAGGATGTAAATATTTACCATCCCAGCTCCAGCGCAGGCGCAGCTCTCCGCTCGGAGATAGGTGGAAATAGCCGAACGCTGTCGGTCTGCTCCACTGTGCCTGCATAGTAGAGTGGACCCGACAGAGTTCGGCTATTTTTGAGCCGAGAGCCGCAACCGCGCAAAGATTTCATTTTTTTATTTTCCCTTTTTATTTTGACCCTAGACTACGATACATACACTACAGTGCTATAGATACATAGGCATATGCCTATGATAGGGATTAGATTGTGAGCCCCTCTGAGTGACAAGGCAAGCTTTTGTACAGCGCTGCGCAAGATTGCAGATCTATAGAATTTTTTTTAATTTTTTTTATTATAAATGTAAAGAACAGATTGTCATTTGTCAGCAGGCAATAGCGGACTGGCAGGCTGATCGCTGTTCCCCGCTGTGTTTACAGACGGGCGCTCATGCGAGCTCCTCCCATCTAATCTCGCCTCTTGCAGCGCGGAGGAACAATAGACTCGCTCTGCCGCCGCCATTTGGCGTTATGCAGCCTTAACCACTTCGGGACCACAGTCTTTTCGCCCCTTAAGGACCAGAGCCTTTTTCTCCATTCAGACCACTGCAGCTTTCACGGTTTATTGCTCGGTCATACAACCTACCACCTAAATGAATTTTACCTCCTTTTCTTGTCACTAATACAGCTTTCTTTTGATGCTATTTGATTGCTGCTGCGAGTTTTACTTTTTATTATATTCATCAAAAAAGACATGAATTTTGTCAAAAAAATGACTTTTTTAACTTTCTGTGCTGACATTTTTCAAATAAAGTAAAATTTCCTATACATTTGAGCGCGAAAGTTATTCTGCTACATGTCTTTGATAAAAAAAAAAACATTCAGTGTATATTTATTGGATTGGGTAAAAGTTATAGCGTTTACAAACTATGGTGCCAAAAGTGAATTTTCCCATTTTCAAGCATCTCTGACTTTTCTGCGCACCTGTCATGTTTCATGAGGGGCTAAAATTCCAGGATAGTACAAATACCCCCCAAATGACCCCATTTTGGAAAGAAGACATCCCAAAGTATTCAGTGAGAGGCATGGTGAGTTCATAGAAGATTTTATTTTTTGTCACAAGTTAGCGGAAAATGACAGTTTGTGACAAAAAAAAAAAAAAAAAAAAGTTTCCATTTCTTCTAACTTGCGACAAAAAAAAATGAAATCTGCCACGGACTCACTATGCTCCTCTCTGAATACCTTGAAGTGTCTACTTTCCAGAATGGGGTCATTTGTGGGGTGTGTTTACTGTCCTGGCATTTGGGGGGTGCCTAATTGTAAGCACCCCTGTAAAGCCTAAAGATGCTCATTGGACTTTGGGCCCCTTAGCGCAGTTAGGCCGCAAAAAAGTGCCACACATGTGGTATTGCCGTACTCAGGAAAAGTAGTATAATGTGTTTTGGGGTGTATTTTTACACATACACATGCTGGGTGGGAGAAATATCTCCGTAAATGACAATTTTTTTATTTTTTTTACACACAATTGTCTATTTATAGAGATATTTCTCCCACTCAGCATGGGTATGTGGAAAAATACACCCCAAAACACATTATACTACTTCTCCTGAGTACGGCGATACCACATGTGTGGCACTTTTTTGCACCCTAACTGCGCTAAGGGGCCCAAAGTCCAATGAGTACCTTTAGGATTTCACAGGTCATTTTGAGAAATTTCGTTTCAAGACTACTCCTCACGGTTTAGGGCCCCTAAAATGCCAGGACAGTATAGGAACCCCACAAATTACCCCATTTTAGAAAGAAGACACCCCAAGGTATTCCGTTAGATGTATGGTGAGTTCGTAGAAGATTTTTTTTTTTTGTCACAAGTTAGCGGAAATTGATTGTAATTGTTTTTTTTCACAAAGTGTCATTTTCCGCTAACTTGTGACAAAAAATAAAATCTTCTATGAACTCGCCATTCTCCTAACGGAATACCTTGGGGTGTCTTCTTTCTAAAATGGAGTCATTTGTGGGGTTCCTATACTGCCCTGGCATTTTAGGGGCCCTAAACCGTGAGGAGTAGTCTTGAAACCAAATGTGGCAAAATGACCTGTGAAATCCTAAAGGTACTCATTGGACTTTGGGCCCCTTAGCGCACTTAGGGTGCAAAAAAGTGCCACACATGTGGTACCGCCGTACTCAGGAGAAGTAGTATAATGTGTTTTGGGGTGTATTTTTACACATACCCATGCTGGGTGGGAGAAATATCTCTGTAAATGACAATTATTTGATTTTTTTTACACACAATTGTCCATTTACAGAGAGATTTCTCCCACCCAGCATGGGTATGTATAAAAATACACCCCAAAACACATTATACTACTTCTTCTGAGTACGGCGATACCACATGTGTGACACTTTTTTGCAACCTAGGTGCGCTAAGGGGCCTAACGTCCTATTCACAGGTCATTTTGAGGCATTTGGATTCTAGACTACTCCTCACGGTTTAGGGCCCCTAAAATGCCAGGGCAGTATAGGAACCCCACAAGTGACCCCATTTTAGAAAGAAGACACCCCAAGGTATTCTGTTAGGAGTATGGTGAGTTCATAGAAGATTTTTTTTTTGTCACAAGTTAGCGGAAAATGACACTTTGTGAAAAAAAAAACAATACATATCAATTTCCGCTAACTTGTGACAAAAAATAAAATCTTCTATGAACTCATCATACACCTAAAAGAATACCTTGGGGTGTCTTCTTTCTAAAATGGGGTCACTTGTGGGGTTCCTATACTGCCCTGGCATTTTAGGGGCCCTAAACCGTGAGGAGTAGTCTTGAACCCAAATGTCTCAAAATGACCTGTGAAATCCTAAAGGTACTCATTGGACTTTGGGCCCCTTAGCACAGTTAGGCTGCAAAAAAGTGTCACACATGTGGTATCGCCGTACTCAGAAGAAGTAGTATAATGTGTTTTGTGGTGTATTTTTACATATAACCATGCTGGGTGGGAGAAATATCTCTGTAAAAGACACATTTTTGATTTTTTTTACACACAATTGTCCATTTACAGAGAGATTTCTCCCACCCAGCATGGGTATGTGTAAAAATACACCACAAAACACATTATACTACTTCTCCTGAGTATGGCGATACCACATGTGTGACACTTTTTTGCAGCCTAGGTGCGCTAAGGGGCCCAACGTCCTATTCACAGGTCATTTTGAGGCATTTGTTTTCTAGACTACTCCTCACGGTTTAGGGCCCCTAAAATGCCAGGGCAGTATAGGAACCCCACAAGTGACCCCATTTTAGAAAGAAGACACCCCAAGGTATTCCGTTAGGGGTATGGTGAGTTCATAGAAGATTTTATTTTTTCTCACAAGTTAGTGAAAAATGACACTTTGTGAAAAAAACAATAACAATCCAATTTCCGCTAACTTTTGACAAAAAATAAAATATTCTATGAACTCATCATACACCTAACAGAATACCTTGGGGTGTCTTCTTTCTAAAATGGGGTCACTTGTGGGGTTCCTATACTGCCCTGGCATTTTACGGGCCCAAAACTGTGAGTAGTCTGGAAACCAAATTTCTCAAAATGACTGTTCAGGGGTATAAGCATCTGCAAATTTTGATGACAGGTGGTCTATGAGGGGGCAAATTTTGTGGAATCGGTCATAAGCAGGGTGGCCTCTTAGATGACAGGATGTATTGGGCCTGATCTGATGGATAGGAGTGCTAGGGGGGTGACAGGAGGTGATTGATGGGTGTCTCAGGGGGCGGTTAGAGGGGAAAATAGATGCAATCAATGCACTGGGGAGGTGATCGGAAGGGGGTCTGAGGGGGATCTGAGGGTTTGGCCGAGTGATCAGGAGCCCACACGGGGCAAATTAGGGCCTGATCTGATGGGTAGGTGTGCTAGGGGGTGACAGGAGGTGATTGATGGGTGTCTCAAGGTGTGATTAGAGGGGGGAAATAGATGCAAGCAATGCACTGGCGAGGTGATCAGGGCTGGGGTCTGAGGGCGTTCTGAGGTGTGGGCGGGTGATTGGGTGCCCGCAAGGGGCAGATTAGGGTCTAATCTGATGGGTAACAGTGACAGGTGGTGATAGGGGGTGATTGATGGGTAATTAGTGGGTGTTTAGAGGAGAGAATAGATGTAAACAATGGATTTGGGAGGTGATCTGATGTCGGATCTGCGGGCGATCTATTGGTGTGGGTGGGTGATCAGATTGCCCGCAAGGGGCAGGTTAGGGGCTGATTGATGGGTGGCAGTGACAGGGGGTGATTGATGGGTGGCAGTGACAGGGGGTGATTGATGGGTGATTGACAGGTAATCAGTGGGTTATTACAGGGGAGAACAGATGTAAATATTGCACGGGCGAATTGATAAGGGGGGGGTCTGAGGGCAATCTGAGCGTGTGGGCAGGTGATTGGGTGCCCGCAAGGGGCAGATTAGGGTCTAATCTGATGGGTAACAGTGACAGGTGGTGATAGGGGGTGATTGATGGGTAATTAGTGGGTGTTTAGAGGAGAGAATAGATGTAAACAATGGATTTGGGAGGTGATCTGATGTCGGATCTGCGGGCGATCTATTGGTGTGGGTGGGTGATCAGATTGCCCGCAAGGGGCAGGTTAGGGGCTGATTGATGGGTGGCAGTGACAGGGGGTGATTGATGGGTGGCAGTGACAGGGGGTGATTGATGGGTGATTGACAGGTAATCAGTGGGTTATTACAGGGGAGAACAGATGTAAATATTGCACGGGCGAATTGATAAGGGGGGGGTCTGAGGGCAATCTGAGCGTGTGGGCAGGTGATTGGGTGCCCGCAAGGGGCAGATTAGGGTCTAATCTGATGGGTAACAGTGACAGGTGGTGATAGGGGGTGATTGATGGGTAATTAGTGGGTGTTTAGAGGAGAGAATAGATGTAAACAATGGATTTGGGAGGTGATCTGATGTCGGATCTGCGGGCGATCTATTGGTGTGGGGGGGTGATCAGATTGCCCGCAAGGGGCAGATCAGGGGCTGATTGATGGGTGGCAGTGACAGGGGGTGATTGACGGGTGATTGACAGGTGATTGACAGGTGATTGACAGGTGATCAGGGGGGATAGATGCATACAGTACACGGGGGGGGGGGGGGTCTGGGGGGGGTCTGGGGAGAATCTGAGGGGTGGGGGGGTGATCAGGAGGGAGTAGGGGGCAGATTAGGGACTTAAAAAAAAAATAGCGTTGACAGATAGTGACAGGGAGTGATTGATGGGTGATTAGGAGGGTGACTGGGTGCAAACAGTGGTCTGGGGGGTGGGCAGGGGGGGGTCTGAGGGGTGCTGTGGGCGATCAGGGGGCAGGGGGGGGGGAAATCAGTGTGCTTGGGTGCAGACTAGGGTGGCTGCAGCCTGCCCTGGTGGTCCCTCGGACACTGGGACCACCAGGGCAGGAGGCAGCCAGTATAATAGGCTTTGTATACATTACAAAGCCTATTATACACTGTTGCAGCGGCGATCCGGATGCCAGTAACCCGCCGGCGCTTCCGAACGGCCGGCGGGTTACGGCGAACGGGGGGCGGAGCCAGTCCCCGGCGGCTGATCGCGTCACGAATGACGCGATCGCCGCATAGCCACTCCCGCAGCCGCCCCCGCCGATGGGCGTATTGCGGTCGTTTGGGCCCAGACTTTGCCGCCGCCCATCGGCTGGGGGCGGTCGTTATGTGGTTAAAGAGGTTAAAGCACAACTGAAATGAGGATATGGAGGCTGCCATATTTATTTTCTTATAAGGGCCTGTCTCCACTCAGCCTTTCTGTGCATTTTCTACACAGGAAAACTGCAACCAATGTTAATCAATTTGCTAGTTCACATTTGAATGTGTTTTTCATATGTAGAAAAAGAAAAGAATTGACAGCAATGTAGAACTGTCAAACAAACAACTCATGCAGAAAAACTAACACAAAGAACACCTTACAAGTGGATACAGGCCCTAAGCATTACCAGTTGCCTGGCTATCCTGTTGATTCTCTGCCTCTAATACTTTCAGCCATACACCCTAAACAAGCATATGCAGATCAGGTGTTTCTGACATTATTGTCAGATCTTACTGCATCCTTGTTTCCGGTGTTATTCAGACACTACCGCTGTCAAATAGATTGGGCTGCCGGGCAACTATTATAGTTTGAGGAAATAAATATGGCAGCCTCCATATTCTTCCCACTACGGTTGTGCTTTAAGTGCTGTCCATTCACATGAATGGAAGTGCTTTTTAATCAACGGTCAGGGTCGCGTTTCCCCTTGAGCGGAAACCGCCGGGAATCCGCAGAGTTTCCCCGCAGGCGAATAGTGCAGGGAAACTCTGCCATAGGGTGCAATGGTAACACCGGCCGAATCGCTACCGCTAGCGATTCGGCCGGCTTTTCCATCCGAATCGGCGCGGGAGGCTGCAGATCCCATAGCCGTGCATGGCACGGCTGATGGGATTCGTCTGCTTTCCCCGCAGACCCGGAAGAGCCCTTACAGCTTTTCATGTTGTTTGTATAAACGCTGCATGAGATCCCATTGCCTCACCTTGAACATTACATGTAGCGTCCAGGATCAGGTAAGTTCGGTGCTTTCATGTCCTCAAGGCCTAGGAAGCCTAAAATGCAGCAACTGAAACTGATGCCAAATGCTTTTCTGCTGGGGCTTCCTCCAGCACCTTGTAGTTGATGAAGTCCCTCGGTGTCCTCCGGGCTCCCTCCATTCTGCCCCCGGCACTCTGTTACAGCACTGACTTCGGCTGAAGTCATGGGCGTGCGCGGCTACAATGCGCGGCTGTCTTGCTTGCATGTATCTGCAGAAGCGTTCTGCACACGCACAGTTAATTCTTTCAATAATTGTACGCAGAAAGCTTACGCAGATGGGCGCGTAAGCAAGATGGCCGTGCATGCGCACTGGCGCACAACTTCAGCCAAAGTCGGCGCTCTAATGGAGACGCTGGGGGCAGAACGGAGGCAGCCGGGAGGATGCCAAGAGACTTCATCAACTTCGAGGGTCTGGAGGAAGCCCCAGGTACGTTCATTTGCCCGTTTTAATGTCTGCTCAGGGTCCCTTTAAAGGGAAACTAAAGTGAGAAGAATATGGAGGCTTCCATATTAGCATGCGGCTAATCTTGTCAGAACTGACAATAATGTCAGAAACACCTGATCTGAGTATGGCCCAGTGCACACCAAAACCGCTAGCAGATCCGCAATACGCTAGCGGTTTTGGGAGCTGATTTCAGAGCGATTCTAGGTATGTTTAGAGAGATTTTCTAAACATACCTAGCGGTTTTGGGTACGTTTTTGTGTAGCAGATTACACATATTGTTACAGTAAAAGCTGTTACTGAACAGCTACTGTAACAGAAATGCCTGGCAAACCGCTCTGAAGTAGCGTTTTTCAGAGCGGTTTGCGTTTTTCCTATACTTTACATTGAGGACGAAACGCCTCCGAAATCCGCAAACGCGCAGCAGGAGGCGCGTTTGCGGCTTGGCAAAAACCGCAAACCGCCGGTGTGCACCATCCCATTGCAATACATTAGACAAGCGTTTTTGTAGGCAGATGCGGCCGGCGGATCGCTCCAAAAACCGCTCGGTGTGCACTGGGCCTATGATTGTTCAGGGTCTTTGGCTAAAGGTATTAGAGGCAGAGGATCAGCACGCCAGCCAGGCAACTGGTATTGTTTAAAGGGAAATGCATGTGTCAGCCTCTATATAGTTCTTGCTTCAGGTTCCCTTTAAGAGTTTGCTTCTCTATGTACTTGTGATGTAAAGCAATCCTGATGTTGTAGATCAGGCATGGGCAAACTCGGCCCTCCAGCTGTTACGGAACTACAAGTCCCACAATGCATTTGCCTTTATGAGTCATGACTGTGGCTGTCAGACTCCTGCAATGCATTGTGGGACTTGTAGTTTCTTAACAGCTGGAGGGCCAAGTTTGCCCATGCCTGTTGTAGATGAATCAAAAGACAACTTTAACCACTTGAGGACTGCAGGGCTAAACCCCCCTAGTGACCAGGCCATTTTTAGCTAAATTGGCCACTGCAGCTTTAAGGCCAAGCTGCAGGACCGCACAACTCAGCACACAAGTGATCCCCCCCCCCCCTTTTCTCCCCACCAACAGAGCTCTCTGTTGGTGGGGTCTGATCGCTCCCCCCATGTTTATTTTTTTTAAAATAAATATTATTATTAGGGTTTTTTTTCTAAAATCCCCTGTTCCTTTAAATTTATTCCCTCCCTCCCTCCCTCCCCACAGCCGGCCAATTATGGCGATCGGCTGTCATAGGTTTCTGCCTATGAGAGCCGATCGCTCTCTTGTCCCCCATGGGGACAGCCGTGTCACACGGCTGTCCCCGGTGCAGCGCTGCTGCTCATTGCAGCGCTGCACCAAGTAAATAGATGGCGTGATCGCCGTCTAACAGTCTCCCGAGCGGCAATAGCCGCTCGGAGACTGAAGGCGGGGCGGAGCTCCGCCCTCCGAGCATGAGATGCGCACGATCTCATGCTAAACAGAGCCCCAGGACTTTACGCCAATTGGCGTTAGGCGGTCCTAGGGCTGCCGCCGCGGCCACGCCTACTGGCGTGACGCGGGCGGCAGGAGGTTAATAAAAACTGCAGGAATTAGGCTCGGGTTCACACATAAATAATTGTCCTGTCCTGTCAGTTTTTTGACAGTTGGCATCAGTTTTGCATGTGTTTCTA
The DNA here is from genome assembly GCF_040937935.1 of Hyperolius riggenbachi. NCBI lineage: Eukaryota > Metazoa > Chordata > Amphibia > Anura > Hyperoliidae > Hyperolius > Hyperolius riggenbachi. The sequence continues at coordinate 412,715,892 of NC_090649.1, read as the reverse complement.
TGGCTGTGTTCACACATAAATCTGTACATTTCCAGGCCTGGCCGTCCAGTCCTGTCAGTTTTGTATGTGTTTTCTACTAACCCAGCTAGTTAGATTTGGCAGCTGCTCCTCCAGTGTAAAGCATTGTACGCTTCATCAATTTTGATTGGCCAATGATGTGCCAATTTTAGCACCTCCATATAATATATGGGTCAACAGACTTTGAATACTATGAACAGATTGTGTAGATAAACACTCATACTACATGGAGGTGGTAAAACTGGTAAGTGATTAGTCAACCAAAATTGAAGGTGTTTACCAGGCTTAAAGTGAACCTCCAGACTAAAAATCTACTCAGCAACACTGATAAGGCTTGGTGTTTCTTTAACAGTTTCACAGCCCCAGAACTTTGTTTTTCTTATCCAAAACTAATTTTTAGCTGCACAGAAGAAAACTGCCGCGGCATTTTTCCCCTGATGCTGTGCAAAGCATGATGGGATTTCTTATATTGTTGTTCTCGTTCTGCTGTTTTGGTGCAATTATTTTTTTTTTTAATTTGAATTTGAGATTTGAAGCCTAGCGTGTGCAGCTGGGAGGTGTGATCAGGACACAGGACAGTTGGAACTGTGTCTCATGCTCCCTGTCACCTCCTTTCAACCGAAAAGATGGATGCCCCCATGAAATCACAAACCTTTGCCTGTTCTTTTAAAACCGGGTGGGTAAGAGATTATATTACCTATCTATTTTAATTTAGCTTATGTAACTTAATGACAGTATGTTTGTTTAGGCTGAAGTTCCCCTTTAAGATCCACTAACACAGGTGCCCCGCAGGTACGTGTACTGTCCCCAATCTTTTTCTCCCTGTACTCAAACAGCTGTACCTCATCTGCCGGCTCTGTCAAGGTCATCAAATTTGCACATGACCTTGGCCTTATCGGTGAAAACAGGGAGAACGCATACCGCAGCGAGATTGAACAGATCTGCAGGTGGTGGAAAGATAACAAGATTGTCCCGAATGAGGCAAAGACTGTGGAACTGATCGTGGATTTCAGTAGACACCCAACCACACTCAACCCGGTCTCCATCAATGGCGCTGAGGTCTCGAGGGTACACAGCGCCCGCTTCCTAGGCACTACCTTCACTGATGACTTGATAGGGCGTAAACACAACCATAATACAAAAGAAGGCCCAGCAGAGGCTGTTCTTTGTGAGGCAACTGAGAATGTTTGGAACCCCGAAAGAGTTGCTGAGCAGTTTCTATACTGCAACCACTGAATCAGTCCTTTGCTCTTTCATCATTGTCTGGTACATGGGCAAAAGAAAGCGACAGGCACAAGCTCCAGAGAGTAATTGATGCTGCTGAGATCATTGGTTAATCTTTGCCACCACTGGACCTCCTCCACACATCTAGAATGAGGTCCAGGGCCAACAGGATAATGCTTTACCCCTCCAGTGGCGCCACTAGCGTACAAGTGAGGCAAGCCCCTACTTTAAGCCTCACTGTAGAGGGGGGCCTCGCTCTCTGTGTTGCCAACCGTCCGTTAATTTTCGGGCTTTCACAGCCGAGCCCGTAAGTATATGTTCTCTGCAGAGACTGGAGTCTTGAGACAGTCCTGCCCCTTAGCTCAGTTCAGCCATCTGCTACAGTCCAGCTGTCAGAATTCTAGCGGTTTATTTATGCAGGAAAACTGTCATGTGCATGTTTTAAGTTTTAATGTTCGATGCAAAATTTTATTGTAAAGTTAGGGTACTTCTTTAAAATATTGCTCTGAGACAGCTCCGCATATTCCAGGCTGTGAAGCTTATAAGATTATTTAAGATACAGAAGCTAAAACCTTTTTGTTTGTTACAAGCATCTTTCAAATATATATATATATATATATATATATATATATATATATATATATATATATATATATATATATATATATATATATATATCTGATCTCCTCAAAAAATTAGCATATTGTGATAAAGTTTATTATTTTCTGTAATGTACCGATGAACATTAGACTTTCATATATTTTAGATTCAAATACACACAACTGAAGTAGTTCAAGCCTTTTATTGTTTTAATATTGATGATTTTGGCATACAGCTCATGAAAACCCAAAATTCCTATCTCAAAAAATTAGCATATTTCATCCGACCAATAAAAGAAGTGTTTTTAAAACAAAAAAAGTCAACCTTCAAATAATTATGTTCAGTTATGCACCCAATACTTGGTCGGTAATCCTTTTGCAGAAATGACTGCTTCAATGCGGGGTGGCATGGAGGCAATCAGCCTGTGGCACTGCTCAGGTGTTATAGAGGCCCAGGATGCTTCGATAGTGGCCTTAAGCTCATCCAGAGTGTTGGGTCTTGCGTCTCTCAACTTTCTCTTCACGATATCCCACAGATTCTCTATGGGGTTCAGGTCAGGAGAGTTGGCAGGCCAATTGAGCACAGTAATACCATGGTCAGTAAACCATTTACCAGTGGTTTTGGCACTGTGAGCAGGTGCCAGGTCGTGCTGGAAAATGAAATCTTCATCTCCACAAAGCTTTTCAGCAGATGGATGCATGAAGTGCTCCAAAATCTCCTGATAGCTAGCTGCATTGACCCTGCCCTTGATAAAACACAGTGAACCAACACCAGCAGCTGACATGGCACCCCAGACCATCACTGACTGTGGGTACTTGACACTGGACTGCAGGCATTTTAGCATTTCCCTCTCCCCAGTCTTCCTCCATACTCTGGCACCTTGATTTCCAAATTGACACGTAAAAGTTGCTTTCATCTGAAAAAAGTACTTTGGACCACTGAGCAACAGTCCAGTGCTGCTTCTCCGTAGCCCAGGTCAGGCGCTTTTGCCGCTGTTTCTGGTTCAAAAGTGGGTTCATGCTTCCATCTGCTGAAATGCTTTATGGAGATGAAGATTTCATTTTTCAGCATGACCTGGCACCTGCTCACAGTGCCAAAATCACTGGTAAATGGTTTACTGACCATGGTATTACTGTTATATGAGGTATTTAAAGCGCACACTGGTTCCTATCACACCCCAACTACAATACAATACAATACAACAATTCCAAAAACAAAATCCACAACAGTGGTGCGCTGTCACAGTTTTTCATCAATAAATTTACAGTCTCTATATATAGCGCAACACACTTGGTGCAGCCTATCGCTGCACTGTTCTTAATGGCCCCTTTATCTTGATTGCTGGTTCTGATTGTTCACCACCACCACACCAAGCAATTGGAATAGGACTCACCCTCTGCTTAGACCACCATAGGTCTAAGTGAAGCCTTGGGGTTATTCCCGGGTCACCCCCGACCACTGCGAGCTCTAGGTCACCTTATCCGCCTTCTTTCCACCTCAATCAGTGAATCTTTATACCTCCAAATAAAAACTGCTCTTAGCGTAATACTGTTTGTTTAAAATAAACTCTAAAATTTATTGCACTTACAATGTCCAGGTTAAAATGACAGCATGAGTTTTTCCGGGCTCTCCCCCGTATCGGTGGCCTCTGGTGGGCTCTCCAATGTGTAATCCCGCCTATCAGACTCGACCGCCGTACGCTCAGTCGTTCGTCCGTTCCGGCGTCTCCCCACCGCTCAAACACTTCTAGTGCTCAGAGTGTCCCTATCTTTTATAATCTCTAGATCCAGAAAATGGATTTTTTGGGGATCAAATTCAATAGTAAGTTGTGTGGAGAATATTGTAAACGGGACCTCACCTTATCGGCACTCTGTGGGGTTTGAAGTTTTTAAATACATGATGCGAGCCGGGTAGGGGAAGGGTTTACGGCGTGAAACGCATCATGGCATTAAATTTTTAATTTTTAAAGTTTATTCGTTTTTTAGCGAGCGGCTAAGTGCGGCTATCTAATATGCATTACGCAAGGGCATGGTGCCTATTGGCTGCAATGGGAGGGGAGGGGAGGGAGCTTTAGGTCAAAACACTCCTGGCCAACCAGGGTTTTAGCTCCTGATGAGTCACTAAGGTGACGAAACTAGTAGGGCGGGACCCAGGAAGTGGCGTGGAGTGTTTGAGCGGTGGGGAGACGCCGGAACGGACGAACGACTGAGCGTACGGCGGTCGAGTCTGATAGGCGGGATTACACATTGGAGAGCCCACCAGAGGCCACCGATACGGGGGAGAGCCCGGAAAAACTCATGCTGTCATTTTAACCTGGACATTGTAAGTGCAATAAATTTTAGAGTTTATTTTAAACAAACAGTATTACGCTATGAGCAGTTTTTATTTGGAGGTATAAAGATTCACTGATTGAGGTGGAAAGAAGGCGGATAAGGTGACCTAGAGCTCGCAGTGGTCGGGGGTGACCCGGGAATAACCCCAAGGCTTCACTTAGACCTATGGTGGTCTAAGCAGAGGGTGAGTCCTATTCCAATTGCTTGGTGTGGTGGTGGTGAACAATCAGAACCAGCAATCAAGATAAAGGGGCCATTAAGAACAGTGCAGCGATAGGCTGCACCAAGTGTGTTGCGCTATATATAGAGACATGGTATTACTGTGCTCAATTGGCCTGCCAACTCTCCTGACCTGAACCCCATAGAGAATCTGTGGGATATTGTGAAGAGAAAGTTGAGAGACGCAAGACCCAACACTCTGGATGAGCTTAAGGCCGCTATCAAAGCATCCTGGGCCTCTATAACACCTGAGCAGTGCCACAGGCTGATTGCCTCCATGCCACGCCGCATTGAAGCAGTCATTTCTGCAAAAGGATTCCCGACCAAGTATTGAGTGCATAACTGAACATAATTATTTGAAGGTTGACTTTTTTTGTTTTAAAAACACTTTTTTTTATTGGTCGGATGAAATATGCTAATTTTTTGATAGGAAATTTGGGGTTTCATGAGCTGTACGCCAAAATCATCAATATTAAAACAATAAAAGGCTTGAACTACTTCAGTTGTGTGCATTTGAATCTAAAATATATGAAAGTCTAATGTTTATCAGTACATTACAGAAAATAATAAACTTTATCACAATATGCTAATTTTTTGAGAAGATTCTGTATATACAGTGGCTTGCAAAAGTATTCGGCCCCCTTGAAGTTTTTTTGTCATATTACTGCCACAAACATGAATCAATTTTATTGGAATTCCACATGAAAGACCAACACAAAGCGATGTACACATGAGAAGTGGAATGAAAATCATACATGATTCCAAACATTTTTTACAAATAAATAACTGCAAAGTGGTGTGTGCATAATTATTCAGCCCCCTTTGATCTGAGTGCAGTCAGTTGCCTATAGACATTGCCTGATGAGTGCTAATGACTAAATAGAGTGCACCTGTGTGTAATCTAATGTCAGTACAAATACAGATACTCTGTGAGGGCCTCAGAGGTTGTCTAAGAGAATATTGGGAGCAACAACACAGTGAAGTCCAAAGAACACACAAGACAGGTCAGGGATCAAGTTATTGAGACATTTAAAGCAGGCTTAGGCTACAAAAAGATTTCCAAAGCCTTGAACATCCCATGGAGCACTGTTCAAGCGATCATTCAGAAATGGAAGGAGTATGGCACAACTGTAAACCTACCAAGACAAGGTCATCTACCTAAACTCACAGGCCGAACAAGGAGAGCGCTGATCAGAAATGCAGTCAAGAGGCCCATGGTGACTCTGGACGAGCTGCAGAGATCTACAGCTCAGGTGGGAGACTCTGTTCATAGGACAACTATTAGTCATGCACTGTACAAAGTTGGCCTTTATGGAAGAGTGGCAAGAAGAAAGGCATTTTTAACAGAAAGCATAAGAAGTCCCGTTTGCAGTTTGCCACAAGCTATGTGGGGGACACAGCAAACATGTGGAAGAAGGTGCTCTGGTCAGATGAGACCAAAATGGAACTTTTTGGCCAAAATGCAAAACGCTATGTGTGGCGGAAAACTAACACTGCACATCACTCAGAACACACCATCCCCAATGTCAAATATGGTGGTGGCAGCATCATGCTCGGGGGGTGCATCTCTTCAGCAGGGACAGGGAAGCTGGTCAGAATTGATGGGAAGATGGATGGAGCCAAATACAGGGCAAACTTAGAAAAAAAACTCTTGGAGACTGCAAAAGACTTGAGACTGGGGCAGATGTTCACCTTCCAGCAGGACAATGACCCTAAACGTAAAGCCAGGGCAACAATATAATAATTCAAAACAAAACTTGTCTATGTGTTAGAATGGCCCAGTCAAAGTCCAGATCTAAATCCAATCGAGAATCTGTGGCAAGATCTGAAAACTGCTGTTCACAAACGCTGTCCATCTAATCTGACTGAGCTGGAGCTGTTTTGCAAAGAAGAATGGACAAGGATTTCAGTCTCTAGATGTGCAAAGCTGGTAGAGACATACCCTAAAAGACTGGCAGCTGTAATTGCAGCAAAAGGTGGTTCTACAAAGTATTGACTCAGGGGGCCGAATAATTACGCACACCCCACTTTGCAGTTATTTATTTGTAAAAAATTTTTGGAATGATGTATGATTTTCGATCCACTTCTTACATGTACACAACTTTGTATTGGTCTTTCACGTGGAATTTCAATAAAATTGATGCATGTTTGTGGCAGTAATGTGACAAAATGTGGAAAACTTCAAGGGGGCCGAATATTTGTGCAAGCCACTGAGTGAGTGTGTGTGTGTGTGTGTATGTGTATATATGTATATATATATATATATATATTTATATATTTATTTATATATTTTGCTCAGTTATTACATATAAATATTAATAATCAATACAGTCCTTCTAGAGAAATAATTGTTAAATCCTATAATTACATATAATATAATTTATTACTTTGAAATACATTTTAAAAGTTGGATTTTGCCAGTGATAGACGAGACAGTAACATTTTCATAAGATTGTTTTAATTCTGAAACTAGAAGATTGTTTGTGTTCTTTTACTTGAAGGCCGTCTCAGTTAGCTGAACACTGATAGCTGATAACACATGATGTTTTGGGAAAAGGCCTCATAAAATATAAAACAAAAAGGGGTTTTCCCAATGATTTAAAAATTATGAAATAATGACATCTGCCGGTTGAAATTATTAAATATATTTGTTCATAATAGGACATTAAGTTTTAATATACAAATATATATTGTATGATTAATTGTTTTTAGGAAGAATTATATAATAAACTTCATATTTAAATAAGTATATGTAACGATCGGTGTCAGCACGCAGAGAGAATCTGATTATTGGTGATCTGCAGTATCACCAAGAATGCAGATATATACCTGATTATGGATGATCTGCAGAATCACCAATAATACAGATATAGTACTAACCTCTGGACACCTGTATATAATCGTGAGTGTTTGGTGTAACAGTATAACTTTGAGTAACGCACCTGATGAGCAGGTGATCTTAGGCAGGGTGGGAGACACTGCTATCAGAGAGCACAGAAACCTTCCAGCAGCCTGAGACTCTCCAAGGGGTGGAGTCAGGCTGAAGGTAGGAAGAACCAGAGAGTGAGTGACACCTGAGGGTGGAGACTATCTCTTAAGGGGAGAGATAGCTCTCGAGGTCGGGCAAGCCAGGTCGGCAACACACGGACAGACAAAGTACAAAGACAGAAAACTGATTCGGTATCCAAGGCAGGCAGAGTTTGGCAACGGAATATCAGATGTGCGTGGTACCGAATCAGAGAGCAGAGGAGTAGTCAGGAAAGCAATAGGTCATAACAGATAACAAACAATGCCTAGTCTTGGGTGTGAGGTCCGTGGTCTCTACACCCTGGAACTAGTCTGATGTATAACAGAATGATGACACAAGTTCCCTAGTCTTGGGTGTGAGGTCCGTGGTCTCTACACCCTGGAACTAGTCTGAAGTATAACAATAGAAGTAATCTGGCTCAGTGTGAATTCCCAGGTCCTCCTGGTTCAAACACACTGTAGGATCTGACTAAGGTCTGAGTGCTTCACGTAGTGTTCGCAACGGCAGACAACTTGTGAGTGGCCAGCAGTAACTATATATAGAGCAGCGCTCTCCGGCGCCACCCCTAAGTGATGAACCAATGGTTACCCGCTCTGAGGTCAGCTGACCAGCCTGGTCAGCTGATCCCTCCTTGGCCACCATAAAAGTTCTGGAACTAGTCTGAAGTATAACAGAATGATAACACAAGTTCCCTAGTCTTGGGTGTAAGGTCCGTGGTCTCTACACCCTGGAACTAGTCTGAAGTATAACAGAATGATAACACAGGTTCCCTAGTCTTGGGTGTGAGGTCCGTGGTCTCTACACCCTGGAACTAGTCTGAAGTATAACAATAGAAGTAATCTGGCTCAGTGTGAATTCCCAGGTCCTCCTGGTTCAAACACACTGTAGGATCTGACTAAGGTCTGAGTGCTTCACGTAGTGTTCGCAACGGTAGACAACTTGTGAGTGGCCAGCAGTAACTATATATAGAGCAGCGCTCTCCGGCGCCACCCCTAAGTGATGAACCAATGGTTACCCGCTCTGAGGTCAGCTGACCAACCTGGTCAGCTGATCCCTCCTTGGCCACCATAAAAGTTCTGTCTCTCAGCGCGCGCGTATTCCTAAACCTATGTGAACTAACAGACTCAGCCACACCAGATGCACGTTGCTGCGTGCAAACCGCCACACTGGACGCGAAACCAGCCGCCTCGCTGTCCATGCATGCAGCGGCTTTTCCGCGTTCCTTCAGATTACCAGACGCACGCTTCCGCGTGCAAACCGCCGCGCTGGACGCGGAATCAGCCGCCTTGCTGTCAGCACACACGGCGGCTTTTCCGCGTTCTCTCCTAGTATATTGGGGAAGCTTCAATATTTCAATAAGCCTTAAATTGCTGTCGACTTTTTACTGGGTCAACCTGACCAATCTTATGTCTGGGAAAGGACAGAAGCATTCTAAACTAATTAGCAGAAGGACACATTATCAGAAATGTGTCATGAATGACATTTTTTAATGTTTGAAAGTCCAAATGTCTGGGGCAAATAAGTCAACCAGCAGACAAGATGGCTATTGACATCCATTTTTAATTAACTGCGTCAGAAATGACCTAATCAGAATGTGTAAATATTGCAAACCTACGTAGATTCTCACAGTTAAGATAATTAAGGTATTCAAAACAAAAAAGTGTTATGGGTATTTTAAATGTCAAAGATAGCGAGCTACGCATGAAAGTTTCAGCCAATCAGAACCTGGGATTTAGGGAAATTCCAGATTAAGCAGCCATATTGCATCCAATCACTATAAAAGTAGGAGCAGAAAGCTCATAGCTTGCACTAGCCTAACAATATCCTGTGAAGACACATGAGGCAGAAGCTACCTTCCCACACGTGGTTCTAGATGCTGAAGAGATGACTGAGAAGGGGTAATATGCTTAATATTCTGTTGATTTACTTTATTCGTTTTTCAGCATTATTTTAGCAAGTTTTTTTTAGAAGCTATTTTTTTATGCCATTTCTTTAAGAAGATTACTACCAGTTTTACACAGCTACTATATACACAGCTATTGATACAGATGAGACTACTTTTGATCTTATTCTACATAACACAACTGTTATATTATTTTTTGAATGTACTTAGAAGATTGTTGATCGCTTTGCTATAAAGCCTTGATGAGATGGAATACTGTTAGAAGGAAAAACTACTTGGAACTGTTCCTATTTTGTATATATGTTGCATGATAAGCAAATACAATTTTTTTTATATAGAATCATATACTTAGTGCTCTGATTCATTTCATGGTATACCGTCAATCTATAATTACTGTTATAGAGGGTTCAAACCCCACTATGCCGGATTTATATTATAGCAACACTTTAAAGGCTGGTCCTTTACTGAGTTAGTAATCATGAAAAAGATAAGAACCGCTCAGGTTTTTGACACAGCCTGAATACAGTTCCGCCTCTCAAACGAGCCCAGCCAGCCAATGCAGTTCAGCCTCAGCCTTTGTCCCTCCCCCTTTGTTTTCCACTGGCAAATGCTGCCCTATCAGTTCTGTTTTGGCCACCACGCCCCACACACATGACAATCTCCTGTTAGCTGGGACTGGGAGAGAGTGAACAGAAGTGAAGGGCATTGTAGCGATCCATCAGGTGAATGGATGAACTGGAAGCCAGGTGCCAAACATAGCCTGCAAATTGTTGTGCATGGTGTTAATGCCCTCTCCTCCTGCTGCAGCTCAGATTACACTGGCAGCCTTGCCTATGGAGAGGCTGCAGCTGCAGATTACACAAGTCACAACACACACCGAGCTTCTTCCAAAGTCCGCTTGTTTCTCCCCTTGTGCAGCAGGCTGGCAGGACTGGGACTGTGTCTGCCCACTGCCTGCCTCACCAGAACTGTGCTGGTGTGGTTACATGACTTGTCTCCAGTTACATGACACTACACATGCTGCCTTCATCTCTGTCTCCTTCTCCAGCCTCCTGTGCAGGTAATTTCTCTCTTTCTCTCATCTCCCCCCCCCCCCCCCCCCCCCACACACACACACACACTCCTCTATCTCCCCCCTCACCTCTCTCCCTCTCTCTCCCCCGCTCTCTCTATTCCCCTCTATCTCCCCCTCTACTCCATTCTCTCTCACCTTCTCTCTCTCATCACTCCTTTTTCTTTCATGCCCACCTCCCCAACTTGCTCACTAGCTGCCACTCTATTAAAAAGAACCTTAGATACCTGTGATAATGGCAGTATTTACACTCACCTGGGGTTTCCTCATTGTCCTCTCTGACGTCCCCATTCAATTGTAATCCCGGCTCCCAGTATTCTGGCTGGCCACGGTCTCCTGCGCATGCGCAACCCGGCTGCACGTGCACCTCCCGCCGAACTCTCATACCAGGTAGTGTTCTGCTCCAGTACAGTAGTACTGCGCAGGTGCAGAACGCTACAGGGGATAAGAGCATGGCGGGGGCACGTGTGCGGCCTGCATGCGCAGAAGTAGATGACTGGCCATAATAATGGAATTACAACTGAGCTGCCGGAGCCATCATACAGGACAGTGAGGGAACCAACGCACCTCATGGGGCTGGAGGAAGTCCCAGGTAAGTATAAATACTGCACTCATACCCGTCTCAGGTTCTCTTTAACCTCTGCCAGACTGACTTGCTGAACAATGTCAGACACACAGTCTTTTTATTGTATAGAGGACATAAGAGCTTAGTTGTGACAGGTAGGCGAGACTGAATATACTGTGTCCCTGGACACTGTGAGGTGTCATATGTTTCGCTGTAGTTATACAACACTGTCATACTCAACTTTACACTCCCTTCCCTCCCCCTCCTAATATGAACCGTATGCAAAATACAAGTTACCTGTGCCCTGTATGTGGTCACATTCCATCCTGTTTATGGAGGCTACACTCTGGGGGTGACAGGTTATTGAGGGATGGGGAAGGGGGGGGGGGGTGTATAATGTTTATTTGGGGGGAAATGCTGCCAGATTAAGTATCGGGTAAATGCTGCCAGATTTTGTGTATATGAGGTGGAAACACTACCAGATTAGGTGTATTTTGGAAGTAAAACGCTGCCAGATTACATGTACCGTATTTTATGGGGAAACAATACGGCAGCGCTCAAACTTCCCCAGCATTTACACCAAGGTCATGAATATTTGGCCCCACCCATGACCATGCCTATGTTCTGGTGTGTGGCCAAGCCGATTTTTGGCACGTGTATGCATGTCCGTAAAAAAAAAATATCCTTTGTCAGTAAATTTCTATATCTTTGTCAGTAAAAAATAATGTGAACAGTTGGCAACACTGCTCGCTCTGCTGCTGGTGGCTGCCGATCTGCTCGTTGCTGCCCCGGCGGTCCACTGTAACTTACGCGGCCTCGTTCCTGCATGGACTCCTCTCGCGACGCTCTCCTGCTGTTGCTGGGCCCGCTCTCTCTTCCTGTCTCCGCTGCTGGGATCGCGTCTTGTCTCCATGGTTACCCAGCGGCGCCTCTCTTGACGTCAGAGGTGCCGCCGGAAATAACCATGGCGATAGTTTGTGGCGATGAGAGGAGTGCGGGAAGAGAAGGAGAGCCTGGCGAGAGAAGTCCACTTTGGAACAGGGTTATGTAAGTCACTAACCTATACTGCAGTACCTATAGCTAGCTATCTATACTGAAGGCACCCCATGCACCTGGCTACCTATACTGGGCACCTATAGATCTCTATCTATACTGGGGCACCCCATGCACCTGGCTACCTATACTGGGCACTTATAGATCGCTATCTATACTCGGGCACAACATGTACCTGGCTACCTATACTGCAGTACATATAGCTCGCTATCTATACTGAGGGCACATGTAGCTAGCTACCTATACTGCAGTACATATAGCTTGCTATCTATACTGAGGGCACATATAGCTGGCTACCTATACTGCAGTACATATAGCTCGCTACCTATACTGAAGGTACATGTAGCTGGCTTCCTATACTGCAGCACCTATAGCTCGCTACCTATACTGAGGGCACCATCTGTACCCTATTCTATATGTTAACCGGGGACTACCTGTATTCTGCTATTATTTGCCCCACCCACATAATGACTTTGCCACGCCCACTTTTTCACCGCGGCGCTCCGCACCGCTTTCTTCAGTGGTGGCGCCACACCCATTTTTCGCTCCATTCATGGAGTGGGGGCCTCAAGTTATGGTCTGCTTGGGTCCACCAAAACCTTAGCTGGACCCCTCCCACCCCAACAGTTGTTTCTACACCTTCCTTCCCTCAGGAGGACACTACAAGACCATCCCCACCAAAACCTTCAGGCACAGGAACACCTTCTTCCCCCATGCAATCCTCCTCCTGAACTCAAGCCCCCACCCAAATATAAGCTCCCGCCTCCCGGACTTCATCCCCAGTACTATCTCTGGGGTGCTAGCGTACTGCATCTATGTCTTACACCCTCCCTGTCCTAATGTAGTCTTCAATAGTTGCACTGTCACTTGTTTTTATGTCATATGATGATATGTTATTTGCACTATGTTATTATATCATATGTTGTTATTTGCACGATGTTTTCGTGTGTACCACAAACATTTCCAAGTATGGCACTTGCGAATAGACAATTCTGATAAAGAAATTCTGATTCTATAACTGCCCTTCTGCAGCAAAAAAAAAAGCTAATGTGACATGATTAATGTTCATATAACAGAATAGTGTTTTCACAACAAAAAGAATTCAAGAGTATCTGAGATCGTCTTGACAATGTCCTTGACTTGTGTTAGGAATTCCTAGAAGTAAATTCCCCACCCAGAGCGTGCAGTCATCATCGGAGAGCACAGAGTTCTGTTGTGTAAGCTATCCCCTTATGAGTTGTATAATCCTCCCCATTCATACCTCCCCAGCCAATCAGAATCCTAGGATGTGAGTCACACTGCTAGACTCCAAACGTGAGAGGCAGCCCTGCCTAATGTTGTGTAACTTTATTTTTTTATTTAAGACTGGTCGCAGATCTTCTGCACAGGGTTCTGAACCTGGGAAAGCAAACCACTGTGAGTACTGACTGCGCTGTTCAGTGTATACGGGATTGTACTATGGGCAGAGATGAATTGTTGTCTGAATGAAAGTGTTTTCTGGAAAGCCTCTTTTAGGCTCCCTGCACACTGCAAATCCAATTTGCGATTTCAATTCCGATTTTCGCCGGATGCTATCAAAATAAAAACGCAGAAACCACGCAGCATGCAGTACCGATTAAAAATTGGAATCGCATGTGAAAATCGATTAAAAATCAGAATGGCATGTAGTGTGCAAGAGCCCTCATGCTAAAAATTGCTATCAGCATCACAAATATGCAGTGATGCGATAGTGTTTTTTTGGTTTTTTTTAATTACTATTTACACGAAGTGCGTTTGCTACCACGATTCTCGGCGGAAGTTATAAAAATAATTATTAAATGCAGCATGTAGCTTTTTTTGCGATCAGCGTAATAACATGATTTCCGATATTTGCAAATCATTGGCGATCGCTGCAGTGAGATCACTGCCATATTCTATACATTACACTAGCCCTTTTCAAAGAAGGGCTAGCGATCGCCAGCTATTCAAAGCACTGCGGAAATTGCTCAAAGAGCTCCCTAGTGTGAATGGGCAGTGCAACTGAGCACTGAATGTATGTAATCTGAATTGCAGAGCAGATTGAGCTGCACTGATGCTTGTATTGTCTGCTGCTTATTCAGGCTCTGAATAGCTGTGCACAATTAAGAGTATTTTTAGGGTAGGAACACACTAGGCAGAATCGCATATACGTTTTCCACTACATCCACTACATACAGCGCTGCGTAATATGTTGGCGCTTTATAAATACAATAAATAAATACATGTTATGGAAATCGCGATTCTGCTTAGTGTGTTCCTACCCTTAGTATTGTATGCTGCACATGCCATTACTTAAGCCTCTTTTAGACGGGTGACTATACTGCACGTTTGCCGAGCAGTTTAGTCTCCCGTCTGCTGCCCGTAAGTGCAATTCGGGTGCAATTTAAATGCAGCAGAATTGCAGCGATTGTAACACTATGCGTGTCAAGCACTGAAACGCGGTGATGTTACTGGGTGGTGGAAAAACGCGACATGTTGAGTCTGAGCGGGACTGCAGCCGTGCTCAGATCTCGTTCTTTGGGGGGGCCCGGCTGTAGCACCTGGCCGGTGCAGGAGAGCAGCTGACAGGCAGTGACTTTACCTCTTGTCAGCTGCCCGTGTGAAAAGGCCCTAATGTCTGATGCGACTTTTCACCACTGTTGCGTGCTACGCAATATCTATAGAGTGACAGTAACCTAACTGGTTTAGGCTGCTACCTTCACAGTGACCTGTTTTGTGCAGTGCTATTCGAAGTCTATTAGCAGTTCACATAACATCAGATGCAATACATCTGATTCTGATGTTACAAGGCAACATACAGTGTGTTGCTGGAATCGCATGGTTGACATGCACAATTCATGGCTATGCCAAACGCAATACGTGTTCAATGCTGCATGCTGATGAGCACTGTTAGACTACTTTCTCACTGTTATCTATTGTGTTGCGCATCCAGTAAAATAGGATCACTGTGATTCTGATGAAAAGTTGCATCACACGTTTTAGATGCAATGCAACACATACAGTGCAGCATACAGTCCATAGACTTCTGCCTGCTCTGTAGCCAGAACCACGCATGTCGCCTGGTAACGCACTCCAGACGGAATTTGTTGTACTGCACCTCAAACGTGCCAGTGTGAAAGCACCATTCAAAATATAATTGCATTGTATTTAATGAGATTATATTGTACATTGGGACGCAAGGGATGTAGTTTGAAAGGAGCCGAAAGTATTGACCATGACATGAAGTATAATATTTTTGTATAAATATTGTATTTTGATGAGATTGCAACCGCAAGTTATATGGCCAATTGCTTAGTGTTAATAACATGTTTCTGATTCATTCTATTGTTAAAACGTGCAGTGTTTTATGAGTACCTTAAAAAGCATGTAAGCGCACAGACAATATTCTGTGTTCTTCATCAACTGTAATTATGGTAGGAGTCGGCTGTTTTCTTACATTGATTGAAAGGTCTTGTGATGACTGTTTTTGCTGCTTGTAGCAAACAGATTCCTAATAGGTGGTGTGTAAAAATAGGATCGCAATGGAGTGGAAAAATTGCATTCTACGTTAAATTGGCCAATAATCAAAAATGGATGTGTCCACGCACATCTGATACACACCTTAAATTTTGATTGGCCAATGACTTGCCAGTATTGCCACCCCCATGTAGTATGAGTGCCAACAGATTTTGAATACCTTGATCTGATCGCTCTCCTACTACATGAAGGTGGTAAAATTGGTAAATGATTGGCCAATCATAATTGGAAGTGTGTACAAGGCTTAAGTCCCAGCTGCTTGGTGGAGCCTTTTCTCTCACCCCTACTACAACACTTTGGACTGTCTTTCTGGGACTTGCTTCACTACTATACTGGGCTAAGTACCACCTCCCATCCTTATTGCTTGTGCACTTTGCACTCTCACTGTGTTAGTACAGGCATATGTTGTTCCTACCTTCACTACCTCAGACAGTTAAGGTGGCCATACATGTGTAGATTTGGTGCCAAAAGCATGCCGGATTGATGCTGCAACCAATTTCAGGCCAAAATTGGTTGCATGTATCTATCAGATGTGCTGGAAAATCTCGGGTTGACATGCTCAATTGTTGCAGGAATCGGCCTGCGGTCTATGGCGGCAAACAGATCTCCCTTCCACCAGGTTCGATCAGAGAGGAATTTCTGTTGGTGGAACGGCTGCCAAAATCGCTAGAAGTATGGTTATCTTATATGTTGGCGCTTTATAAATACAATTAATAATAATAATAAGGTTCCCATACACTGAGCCGATTATCGGCATATCGATTGCAAATTGATTGACCAATCGATCGATTTGTGGCCGATTTTGAAATCTGATGGCAAAATGTCATCAGATCGATTTTTCAATTCATTTCATACTGAAATCTATTGGAAATCTGTTCCTAGTAAAAAATGTTCCTAAACACATCAGATAGATCAGAGATCTATCTGATGATCTATCTGCTGCTAATATAACAAGTGTATGGCCTGCTTTAGAGCTGTCACTCACTATGAATTGTTTGGTCATTCATTAATTTTTGATTTGCATGTGCACTCAGCACTGTGTGCCTTGCTATTACCTAACTGTTACAGGTAGCGTCTCCATCATTTATATATGCGCTTTGTGAGTCACGCTAATAGCGCAACTCACGGAACTGCTGGTGGAAGCTACGGTAATATCGAGATGGCGCAGGACTTTTGGGTGCACCACGCTCCGCCTTAGGCCATAATGTGAATTGCGGTTATGGCGGTGCTCAGACATTAACTTCGGATGCCCAACTTACGATAAAAACAGCGTAATTTGGCAGACAGCAATAGCTGGCAGCCGAATTACGTCTTACCGCTAAGTCCATGGCGGCCTACAGGGGAATTAGTAAGTAATGCTACCGTGACTTTTGCAGGAGCGGGGTGAGCTGGTTTTTGGCTTTGCCCTGTGCCTAAATTTCCAGTAATCTTAATCACATGCACGTGGGTAACATTGTGGTGCGCTTTGTGTGCACGGTAGTATTACCGCTGTTATGTGCATCAGCCCACTAGTGTGACAAACAGGTCTGTTACTTCAGTATGCAGATAATGTCACAGTATTTTGGTGTTAGAAGAATGTGTTAAGCAAAATTTTTCTCCAAATAAGTCTTTAGTTTTATTCTTGTAGCTGGAATGTATGTATAATCTTGTTAGGACTCTACACCGCATCTGGAAACCGTGTGTGCATCTGTGTGTTGTATACAGTGTTATTATATCTCTTCAAATTGAACTGTGCAGGATCATAAACGGCACATTTTAAGAAGTATTCTCTTATTTTTGCCAGGTAGAAACATGTACGAACACAACATTTTCAAGATAGTCCTAATTTCACTCTCTGCCATCGTCTATGTGATTATGGTGGCGTTCAATGCTGGTGCTGGTTCTGGACTAATGAAAGGTAAAAGGTTTATAAAATGAGGATACTGACTTGACCTCATCACTTGTTCCACAGTGCTGTAATTCAATCACTTAACTAAGTACAGCACTCTCTGTACCTTAAAGGGTCTCTCAATCGAAAATTCCTCCATACTACATGGCCAGTTTGGAGAGAAGCCTATCTGTTCCTTTGGCATATGTAGCTGGAAAAGTGAATGTCTCACAGGAGTCAGGAAACCTGCAGAAATACGAAGAAAAGAGTAGCCATGCAGATAAAAATGGTGCTGGAGGAGTGGGTATAAAAATGGCAGCGCCACAGGAGGCAATAGCTAAGGCCGCAATTGGCGTCAAAGTTAAATGAAGGCAATTGCTAAATTTAACTCCATTGCTGCTAATTGCGGCTTTAACTATAGCCTCCTATGGCGTCAGGGAGTAGTTAGAGAGCTAAGGTTAGGTGGAGTTTGTTAAAGTTAGACCCTGGGGGTGGAGTGGTTACGGTTAGGCAGCCAGGGTGGAGAGGTTAGGGTAAGGTAGTGGGGATGGAGAGGTTAGGGTTAGGCATAGGTAGAGAAGGGTTTAGTAAGAGAGTAGGTAGAGGTGTAGTTATGCATAACCTGGTCCCAGAGATTGCATCTTCCCCCACTTCCTAGTTACCGTAGTTTGCAGCTGTCCTGCAGGCTGCAGCCAGCCAATCACCATACGGCTTCAGTCCCTGCATAGTGATTGACTGGCTGCAGGACTCCTGCAAACCAGGAAGTGGAGGAGACGAGATCCCCGGGATCATGTAATGTATAACAATGCTAAACGCCAGTTATGACATTTTGCTACTAAGAAATGTCCTAAACCATTAAATAATGTTAGTAACAAGAGGTAATTATCAGCATTACTTTGCGCCATTTTTTTTTAGTGCGCTATTTTTGTATGTACGAGTTTTCCTTGGCCAAGATAAGGAGGATAGTAGAGGTCCAAGGCAAGAAAAGAAACCATGTACTATCTTTGGCAAACTATCCTGCCAAATGGAGGACCCGAAATGTGTTTGGTTTTGTTTTGCAATGCCCCAAGAGCCAGTAAGGACTTCCCTTACAAATAATACACTGGATTCAATGAATCGCTTGTATCATTAAGGCCACCATTCCAGTATCCCCTAGTTGAGCACCCTACATCTCCAAGTAAGGTATTTAGTTTCCTCTCTAGCTGCATTTTTGCAAGGGCTATGCCAATCGGCCTTAAAAGGGAAACATTCCTTGCCAACTCCAGGTGGCTGTCAGATAGATCAGGGGTTGTGATAGTGGACAGTGTTGTGCGCAGCGAGTTGGGGGGGGGGGGGGGCGGGGTGCAGCGGAATAGCTAGCATAGTTGCCCCAGTATAGGGAATTTAGTTGCCCCAGTTTGGCTAGTATAGTTACCCCAGTATAGGTAGTATAGTGCACCAGTATAGCTAGTATAGTGCCCAGTATAGCTAGTATAGGGCCCAGTATAGCTAGTATAGTGCCCAGTTTAGCCAGTATAGTGCCCAGTATGGGTAGGTAGGCGGGGGGGCAAGAGGACAGACCTGCGGCCCAGCTGTAAACGCCCCACGGACCGGCAGTGGGCCGCGGACCGGGGGTTGGGGACCTCTAAGCTAGATCCCTGGATCAACTCTCCCAGGAATGCCCTAGTAATTCTAGCCCAGTACTCTGTATTTTAGGACTCTTTAGCATATTTTGCTATTTATGCAGGAGTGGATTGTTTGCATTGGAAGTTAGGCTTTGAAAAGCACTTTAGGACAAGCAGCCTTTGTCTCTGGAATCATAACATCCATTATATAACTTCACAGTCCGTTTACGTGAAATATTTCTAATTTCAATCTTACCAGAAATAGAACTGAAGGAACCAGAATAGCAGAAAGATGGCTATATGCATAGAAATTTAGAATATGTCTTCGTTTTCTTTTTTTGTTGTGTTTCTGATTGAATAGATTGTTACTTGCTGATCTACCCTTCATCATATATAGCTCATATCCTACATACCCCCCATATAAACCCCATCACTGGCGAGACCTCACCATGGCCAGTCAGAAAGGAAACTTTGGCAAATCAAGCCGCCCACTGCTCCTTTTGCTAACTGATGTCAAGGGTCAGTATATGGTATGGATCTATTGGATGTCACTGCCCATGATCGAGTGCAGTGATTGGCTCAATAACTGGCCGGTCTGGTGCCAGTACCTCCGCCTTATTGGTCACATGCCAAAATTTCCCCTCTGACTGGCCATAGTGATCTCTTACCAGTGATTTGGGTTTTACTGTAGCATGCCATATGATGTCATAGGGCAGGGCGGCAAGTACCACTGGTTGAATGAGGATGGGGATGCGTGGATGGGGAGGGTACTGTGTGTGCCATGAAGGTGAGAAGAAGAGGAAGGCGCCAGGTGGCTGCATGGTAGGTCCGCCCCTAACTTGTAGTGATGGCCTTGTCTAGCAGAACTCATGGAAAAGCGTGATGTGTTTGATCAGCTGATAGATTTGCAATGCTCTGATTTGCTGTGATCACATCGTGCTTTAACACGTGATCATGACTAGCAAGTCAGAGACTTGCATATCTATTACCTGACCAAACTGATCACAGGCTTTTCCATGCGATATGCTAGACATGTCCATCACTAGCTACTTGTACCAGATACAATTCTTCCCTGCAGCCATTGCTGGGGTAGTACTTTACATGTCTATTATCCCATGTCTGTAACTAGCATTTTACCTCAATGGCATTATAAACTAGTTTTTCTGCACCCTTTTGAACTTCAGGAGGGTGTGTCTGCTTCACTTCCCCTGTACAGCCCTGAGCGCTGTGCTGTATATGATACTCCGTGAACAGAGAATTGTTGTGTGAATGGCCCCATCTACATGCCAGAAGAGGAAAGCAGAAACCTTTTGTTTTTTCAGTAACCTTAAAGGGGAACTTCAGCCTAAACAAACATACTGTCATTAAGTTACATTAGTTATGTTAATTAGAATATATAGGTAATATAATCTCTTACCCACCCTGTTTTTAAAGAACAGGCAAATGTTTGTGATTCATGGGGGCTGCCATCTTTGTCATGGGGGCAGCCATCTTTTTGGTTGAAAGGAGGTGACAAGGAGCAGGAGACACAGTTCCAACTGTCCTGTGTCCTGATAAACCCCTCCCAGCTGCACACGCTAGGCTTCAGATGTCAAATTAAAAATGTAAAAAAAAAAAAATTGCACCAAAACAGCAGAACGAGAGCAACAACATCAAATATCCCAACATGCTTTGCACAGCATCAGGGGAAAAAAGCCCGGGCAGTTTTCTTCTGTGTAGCTAAAAATGAGGCTTGGATAAGAGAAACAAAGTTCTGATGTCGTGAAACTGTTTAAGAAACACCAGGCCTTTTCAGTGCTGCTGAGTCGATTTTTAGTCCGGAGGTTCACTTTAAGCTGATAGTTCAATGGGGTTCATTTATTAAAGGGGAACTTCAGCCTAAACAAACATACGGTCATGAAGCTACATTTAGTTATGTTAATTAAAATAGATCGGTAATATAATCTCTTAACCAGTCTGTTTTAAAATAATAGGCAAATGTTTGTGATTTGTGATTTTTTTTGGTTTAAAAGGAGGTGACCAGGAACATGAGACACAGTTCCAACTGTCCTATGTTCTGATCACCTCTCCCAGCTGTGAGCGCTAGGCTTCAAATCTCAAATTCAGAATTAGAAAAACGAAATGTGCACCAAAACAGCAGAAGAACAACATTAGAAATCCCATCATGCTTTGCATAGCATCAGGGGAAAAATGCCTGGGCAGTTTTCTTCTGTGCAGCTAAAAATGAGGCTTGGGTAAGAAAACCACGTTCTGATGCTGTGAAACTGTTAAAGAAACACCAAGCCTTTTCAGTGCTGCTGAGTAGATTTTTAGTCTGGAGGTTCACTTTAAGGCTATGTAAACAAACACCGTGGGTTAGTAGTAGCACACAAAGATTACGTCCGGTCCTGGCAGTGTATTGCGCGCTCTTAACCTACGCCCATTCCTTCTCTCTGCTGCGCTGTGTTCTTGTGGCACTACCGCGAAACTTAACCAGCGTAGTAGCAGACGCCCTAGTGAAGTATCGCGGTACAAAAACAATGCAGAAAAAAAGGAATGGGTGTACATAAAGAATGCAAGCTACGCTGCCAGGACTGCATATAGCGTGCACTTGCAATTATTAACCCGCGCTGTTTGTGTGCGGTAGCCTTAATAATCAGCCCCATTGTTTCACAGAGTGTTTATTTTCAAATATATTCATTTTAGTTATTTTACATTTGGAGTGTTTTTTATTCCTCAACACAGGGATATTTTTACAAAATGTGGGAAATATCTCTAGGAAGTTTGACACAGATATCACGCCATCAGGATGGACATTCATGATCTGGAATGTGATATTTGCCTGGCAGTTTCTCTGGATTGGATATGTCCTTGCCGGGTTCTGTAGGAGGTAAGTGGAAGAAGCACATGTTTGTTTCACTGTATGCATCTAGTAGTAGTTTTGCTCTAACTAGGAATAGAAATGTTCTGCACTGTGAAGTAGAAGCTGATTTTATCATTGTCTTCTGAAAAGGAGACTCCAGCAAAGTGTGACAGGCAGAACAATGGGCTGTTTGTGTTACAATAGCTCCCATTCAACCCTACTGAGCAACCACCAGTCCTGCCTTCTTCCCACCAGTGTTTCCACTGCCTAACCTGGGGGCTCACCTGACAGACCCCCTACCTGGCAGACCTGAGACCCCCCTCCCCCAAAAATGACATTAGGGGTTGATACCAAGTGCCCCCCCCCCCTGGGCCCCTCAAGCCAGCCTCTGCCCCCCCCCCCCAGGTCATCCCCACCCCCCAATTTAACTATGGTCTGGTCCCTGAGGCCCCCGTAGAGTCTTTGGCAGAGTAGCGTCTCACCTGTCCCAATGGACATGCTCCTCTGTCTGTCCAGCTGGGCGCCCAATTACCGACAATTAACACAGGCGTCTATGAGACGCCTGCTGATCGCAGCGCTGAATTGACCTGATCCGGTTGAGTGTGCTATGAGGCTGGGCTCTTTAGGACCATGTGTGTCAAAGGGCTGGCTTGACAGAATTAGAAAATTTTGGGCAGATTTATAACATACAGTGGTGTGAAAAACTATTTGCCCCCTTCCTGATTTCTTATTCTTTTGCATGTTTGTCACACTTAAATGTTTCTGCTCATCAAAAACCGTTAACTATTAGTCAAAGATAACATAATTGAACACAAAATGCAGTTTTAAATGATGGTTTTTATTATTTAGTGAGAAAAAAACCTCAAAACCTACATGGCCCTGTGTGAAAAAGAAATTGCCCCCTGAACCTAATAACTGGTTGGGCCACCCTTAGCAGCAATAATTGCAATCAAGAGTTTGCGATAACTTGCAACAAGTCTTTTACAGCACTCTGGAGGAATTTTGGCCCACTCATCTTTGCAGAATTGTTATAATTCAGCATTATTTGAGGGTTTTCTAGCATGAACCGCCTTTTTAAGGTCATGCCACAACATCTCAATAGGACCCAGGTCAGGACTTTGACTAGGCAACTCCAAAGTCTTCATTTTGTTTTTCTTCAGCCATTCAGAGGTGTATTTTCTGGTGTGTTTTTGGTCATTGTCCTGCTGCAGAACCCAAGATCGCTTCAGCTTGAGTTGACAAACAGATGGCCGGACATTCTCCTTCAGGATTTTTTGGTAGACAGTAGAATTCATGGTTCCATCTATCACAGCAAGCCTTCCAGGTCCTGAAGCAGCAAAACAACCCCAGACCATCACACTACCACCACCATATTTTACTGTTGGTATGATGTTCTTTTGCTAAAATGCTGTGTTACTTCTACGCCAGAAGTAACGGGACACGCACCTTCCAAAAAGTTCAACTTTTGTCTCATCGGTCCACAAGGTATTTTCCCAAAAGTCTTGGCAATCATTGAGATGTTTTTTAGCAAAATTGAGATGAGCCTTAATGTTCTTTTTGCTTAAAAGTGGTTTGCGCCTTGGATATCTGCCATGCAGGCCATTTTTGCCCAGTCTCTTTCTTATGGTGGAGTCGTGAACACTGACCTTAATTGAGGCAAGCCGGCCCGCAGTTCTTTAGATTTTGTCCTGGGCTCTTTTGTGGCCTCTTGGATGAGTTTTCTCTGCGCTCTTGGGGTAATTTTGGTCGGCAGGCCTCTCCTGGGAAGGTTCATCACTGTTCCATATTTTTGCCATTTGTGGATAATGGCTCTCACTGTGGTTCGCTGGAGTCCCAAAGCTTTAGAAATGGCTTTATAACCTTTACCAGACTGATAGATCTCAATTACAGTACTTTTGTTCTCATTTGTTCCTGAATTTCTTTGGATCTTGGCATGATGTCTAGCTTTTGAGGTGCTTTTAGTCTACTTCTCTGTGTCAGATAGCTCCTATTTAAGTGATTTCTTGATTGAAACAGGTGTGGCAGTAATCAGGCCTGGGGGTGACTACAGAAGTTGAACTCAGGTGTGATACACCACAGTTAAGATATTTTTTAACAAGGGGGGGCAATCACTTTTTCACACAGGGCCATGTAGATTTGGAGTTTTTTTTCCTCACTAAATAATAAAAACCATCATTTAAAACTGCATTTTGTGTTCAATTATGTTATCTTTGACTTATAGTTAACGGTTTTTGATGGGCAGAAACATTTAAGTGTGACAAACATGCAAAAGAATAAGAAATCAGGAAGGGGGCAAATAGTTTTTCACACCACTGTACACTTTATTTTGTTTCCCTTCCCCACCGGCATCAAATAATAATTCTGTATCAAAAATATCTTTGCAAGTAGCATTTTACAGGGTTAGGCTACATTCACAGTGGACATTATAATACAATACAATAACATTTGTAAAGCGCTTTTCTCCCATAGGACTCAAAGCGCATAGTTGTGTCTCAGATTAATACAGGGTTGCAGGCTGGGTTGTGTTACAGAGGAGATAGTCAGATGTTCATGAATGCCAAACTGAAGAGGTAGATTTTCAGTTTAGACTTAAATGCTTCCAGGGATGGAGCTGTCCTGATTGGGTGTGGCAGGGAGTTCCAAAGTGTAGGGGCAGCATGACAAAAGGCTCTATCTCCAAAGGTTTTGAGGTGGACTCTGGGGGTGACCATGGTGTTGCGTCCTTTTGATCTAAGATTGTGGGGGGTGTGATGCAGTTGCAACAAGTCCTTCAGGTATCGAGGGCCCATATTGTGCAAGGATTTGAATGTCAGTAAGCCAATCTTAAACAGAATTCTCCATTTTATCGGTAGCCAGTGGAGTGAGCTCAGGGTTGGTGTTATGTGGCAATGGCGGGGTTGGCTCGTTAACAGCCTTGCGGCGGCATTCTGTACTAATTGCAGGCGGCGTAAGTCTTTCTTATGCAGGCCTGTGTAGAGGGCGTTGCAGTAGTCTAACCTTGATGTGACGAAGGCATGGACTAGGGTTGGAAGATCCTCTGAAGGAATTACCGTAGGTGTTTAATCTTTGCAATATTCCTTAGATGAAACAAGGAATGTTTCACAACAGCTGAGATTTGATTCCTGAAGCTTAATTTCCTATCAATCAGTACTCCCAGGCTGCACACACAGTCTGAGTTTTTCAGGTCTGAGCTCCCTATCCTTAGCGGTGTTGGTTGAGAGTGAGACTGGGGCTGCTTTGCTGTTGAGCCCTGGCCCTCGATAACAAGTACCTCAGTTTTGTCAGCATTAAGTTTTAGCCAATTCATATTCATCCACTCCTGAAGCTCAGCTAAGCATGAGTTTATTTGTGGAGTAGGGTCTGTGATGCCAGGTTTGAATGACAAATATAGCTGGGTGTCATCAGCATAGCAATGATATGTCAGGCCATGTTTTTGTATGATTTCTCCAAGCAGGGCCGGCCCTAGACTTTTTGCCGCCTGAGGCAAATTTTTTAAAAATTGTCACCGCCGCCCCCCCCCCCCCCCCCACAGTGGACAAACAGGACACAGGAGAGGAGAAAGAGATTGAGGAGTAGACAGGGCCGGCCCGCTCATGAGGCGGGGTGAAACTTTTGCCTCAGGCGGCAAATTTCCAGGGGCGGCACCCGCCCATCCGTGGGTGCGGGGAGCCGGCCCGTCGAGCTGGAGGGGTAGCTGGCAGGACGGGGGTATTGGGCCAGCGGCGGGGAGGGGGGTCGGACCCCCCCCTCCCTCGCCTGGGTCCCCCGTCCTCCGCTCCCCTCCAGCCTAAATAGAAGCAGCCGTATGTGTAAGAGGCACGGGCGGGGAGGACACTCACCTCTTCCCAGCGTGCGCTCCACTGACGTCACTTCCTGCAGCGTCCTGCAGGAAGTGATGTCAGTGGAGCGCACGCTGGAGCGAGGAGGAGGTGAGTGTCTCCCCGCCCGTGCCTCTTACACATACGGCTGCTTCTATTTAGGCTGGAGGGGAGCAGAGGACGGGAGACCCAGGCGAGGGAGGGAGGGGGGGGGGGTCCGACCCCCCTCCCCACCGCTGGCCCAATACCCCCGTCCTGCCAGCTACCCCTCCAGCTCGACGGGCCGGCTCCCCGCACCCACGGACGGGCGGGTGCCGCCCCTGGAAATTTGCCGCCTGAGGCAAAAGTTTCACCCCGCCTCATGAGCGGGCCGGCCCTGTCTCCAAGTGGCAGCATGTATATGGTGAAAAGTAAAGGGGATAATATTGCGCCCTGAGGTACACCGTATTTTAGTGGTACAGGGTTGGAGAGGAAGGGCCCTAAGGCTACCCTTTGTGTTCTGCCAGCCAGGAAGGAGTTGAACCACTGGAGAACAATGCCATCTATGCCACAGTACTCTTGTAGCCTGTTGAGCAAGATTCCATGACTGTGTCAAAAGCCGTTCAAAAGCATTGCGTTCCCTGTGACAGCAGGCACGCAAGGTAAAGGATGGGGAAAGCAGCGATGTACGTTATCTGCACGTTGCCTTGCATACAGTAGGCTGCACTGTTACTGTTAACATGTTTTGCAGTAACGCACTGCATGCAAGGCATCAGGATGCTACCATGACGTACCAGCTGCACTGTGAACATCATGTAGGTGCTGCATTGCAGTGCGGCAAGCTGTATTACAAAGCGACCATTATGCCGCACTGCAATGCACCAGTGTGAACATGGGCTAAAGCCAGCATACACGTCAGTGCTGCCTGGAGGCTCCTCCTACCTGCTGAAGGCTGCATGTGTACACCAGCCTTTTGTTTCCCTGAGTGTTTTATGGAAAGGGGCGTAGTCAGGTAGGCATTGTTACAGATTATACATCCATTGTTGTTAATACTTGTATTTCCCTTCTCTGCAGGAGTGATCTGGGTTGGATGTACTTAAAACCAAATGTGTTTCCAGTCTCTTTTTACATTGTATGGATGCTGAATAATGTGTGTAACATTGGATGGCTCTTCCTGTGGGACAGAGAGTAAGTAACTGAATCACTGTAATTCATATTGCCACACTTACATTAAAAAAGGTCCTTTTTTGCGGATTGGAACGGATACTGTACAAACTGAACGGATTCAATGATGGAACCGTTCACATCCGTCCATTCGAACGGATCCATTTCGTATGTTCCGCTGAACGGACCGTAAGTTTCCTGCTGCATCAATTTTTATGGTCCGCTGGGCCCAGAGCAACGAAAGATGAAGCCCTGCATTGGGGGCAATGAGAAAACGGAACGTTTCTTCACACTAGTGAAGTAGTCACTAGTGTGAAGAAACGCACAGTAGTCACCGACGCCTGCACAGCAGTCACCAACCCTCCCGACCAGGAAGTAACTTCAGAGGTTCGGTACAGTGTAACAGAGGGCACCGGAGAAGAATGGGGAGAGCAGTGGGCATAAGGAGAGCCCACTACACATCTACACATGCCCCACCCCCCCCCGTTTTTGAAATTTCGGGGGGGTCTGAGGTATGATTTAAAGTAAATGGCTGGATGAATGAGCCATTGCAAAGTGTGATATTTGTGTGGAAAGTATATAAAGTATATCATATTTCTGGAAATTATATTTCCGAAAATTTTCTATAAAGCATGCACAGATTATTACAAGGCCAGATGCCCCTCACTGGGCAATACTCATGAAAACCCCTTTCTGTAAATGTTATTAGGTGTTGGGTCTTGACAGGTCAAAATATTGTCTTGGAAATCCAGAAGATAAAGGCAATCAGCAATACAGACAAAATCTATAACCATTACAGCTTAACCTCCTGAGCGGTATGGACGAGCTCAGCTCGTCCATCACCGCCGGAGGCTGCCGCTCAGGCCCTGCTGGGCCGATTTTCTTCAAATAAAAAGCAGCACACGCAGCCGGCACTTTGCCAGCCGCGTGTGCTGCCTGATCGCCGCCGCTCTGCGGCGATCCGCCGCGAGCAGCGGCGAAAGAGGGTCCCCCCAGCCGCCTGAGCCCAGCGTAGCCGGAACAAAAAGTTCCGGCCAGCGCTAAGGGCTGGATCGGAGGTGGCTGACGTCAGGACGTCGGCTGACGTCCATGACGTCACTCCGCTCGTCGCTATGGCGACGATCTAAGCAAAACAAGGAAGGCCGCTCATTGCGGCCTTCCTTGTTTATTCTGGGCGCCGGAGGCGATCGGAAGAACGCCTCCGGAGCGCCCTCTAGTGGGCTTTCATGCAGCCAACTTTCAGTTGGCTGCATGAAATAGTTTTTTTTTAATTAAAAAAAAACCCTCCCGCAGCCTCCCTGGCGATCTCAATAGAACGCCGGGGAGGTTAATGAACACATTGATAGCATCTCCCGTATCATAGTTTTGTTATTCTGGCCTGCCTTGCCTATGCCTAAAAATGGCCTTGGTAGCAACCAGTCAGGTTTCACATTTGTGTGTGGACTGGAGTTGAGGAATTGTAATCGTTATAGCTTTCTCCACTTTCCACTTCACACCAATAAGCAGTTCACATGATTAGCCCAATTTAAAGCTACATACAATTTGCCTTAAAGTTGCATGCTATTCTTTAAGTTGTTATCGGTGTGCTTTAGGCCCCTTTTAAATGTTGCGTTACCCTCTGCTGCCGCAAAAGCAATGAAAGTCTTTGGAGATTTTCACACGTATTGCGGTCAGTTGTGGTTTGCCGGAAGTATCCAAGCAAACACAAGGGCAGCAGCCTGTTACTGCAAGCACCGTGCTTAACACATGACGCTTGGGGTAATGGAAGTCTATGGGCGATACGTGGTGTAAACTTCGAAGCTTCACAGAAATCTTGCTCGGACCGATGGCAATCCCACTGACTCACTTCCTGCCCAGCAGGGAGTACGTCACTGAGCAGGGGCGGCACTATGCATATGACCCTACAGTGCACTCTGCCACAGGGTCATATGAGTGAGGTTTTTTGCATTATGCGGCAGGAGCATTGCACTGCAATGTAAAAAAAAAAGTTTAAAACCAGCCTTAAAGGGAGCCTAAACTGAGGATATGGATTTAAAATAATACCAGTTGCCTGACTCTCCTGCTGATCCTGCGTCTCTAATACTTTCAGCCACAGCCCCTCAACAAGCATGCAGATAAGGTGCTCTGACTCAAGTCAGATTGGATTAGCTGCATGCTTGTTACAGGTGTGCGATTCAGTCACTACGGCTGCCAAAGAGATCAGCAGGACTTCCAGGCAACTGGTATTTTTTAAAAGGAAACCGCCATATCCTGCTCAGTTTAGGTTCCCTTTAACCTCAGTAACCATGGTCTTGTAGAAGAATGCAGTGTGTGTTTTGGACATTTTATTGTAATGTTCATTTTTTTCAGCTTGCTGATTCCTGCACTGGTGTTTCTAGGAGTCATTGCCTTAACCAATCACATAGTGCTGTTTATTTTGCATCGAGCTCTGTATCTTAATGGAGAATGGTTTTACAGACAGCGAAAGGTGGATCTATGGCTAATTCGAGTTTTAGTAAGTCCCAGTATTTAAAATAAATAAAATGAATGCTACTATTAACAAATTAATAATGTGTAGCTAATGACAAACTGTACCTTCTGGGGCATACGTATATTCACAGCATTTGTACTTTGGGTGCAGGGAGAAGCCGATAAGACAGCTCTCCCTGTGCAAGGTAATCTAGTAATATAACAAATATATTCCCCCACTGATTACCTAATTTGTCCTTTATTACACATAATTTGGGGTCCTGCTGTTGCCAGCACCTTACAATGATTTTGGAGCAATTCCCCCTGCGCCCTATACCTGCAGTCAACATTAGGGTTGCTGGTGGTGACCGAATCAGGTGCCGATTGTCGCGAAGCAGGTGATAAAAGCAGCTGACTTGTGTCTGTCCTCTTTTGGATCTTCAGCTTTTTTTGACAAATGGGGCACCTTATTTGGAGCAATGACGCCAAGATGGGATGGGGATTTCATTCATCTATACTAGGAACAGGATTGAGCGGATCTTGTTTTTTGAAAGAAAGTAATGAATGCTCTACTAGGAGCTGCTGTCCACTGCAAACAGTGAGGCAAATAGGAAGGGGGCTTTAGCACTGATCACATGCAGTTCTGAGGACCTCCCAGCCAGGTATGAAATCATAGCCTAGCTGATAGGATGGTGTTGGTCCCTATCAGTTTCTGGTGCTAATTATACTGGTTTCTGATGCTGGAATCGAGATAATTAAAAATGGGTACCATATGCTGAATTTATTACATTCTACTATATGTCATTACAGGTTCCTCTTTCATAATCGCCATGTGTAGCGCAAACCCATTCTACTAGCATCCATCCATTCAGGGCACGGTCATCTCCAAGAAGCCCAGTTAAACAGACACAAACACATACAATGTGTGCACAGTTGACTATGTATGATTTCATTGGATATAATTCAATTGGCCACATGTTCCGCAGCAGTAAAATGCCACTGACCTGAGTTAGGATGCCTCACAGCTCCGTTGTGTAACTTTATTTTTTTTCTTCCCTTCTTTTATTGCAATACAAAAGTCCAGCCAGTAGCCGTCTAGGGAACTTGCCAACTGGTGCTTGACAATGCACTGATAAGCCCTGTGCATGTGTTATAAAAGCAATCACTTAGTAATAAGGTGTACCTGATATGACCTATCTCATGATCGGATAAATCTGTGCATATTCGGTACCAATACAACTTTGCAGTGTCCCCTTTTGTCTGTCTACACTGTAAGGGCAAAAGATTTTTTTCTGCATTCAAATGGACTACAGCATAATTCTCCCTGAAAACAAATTGGAGGTCTTAAAACGTGTGTGCAGCTGTGAAAACAACCTTCACATGTGACTATTAAGACGTTCAAAAGGTCATTGTTACTTTGTATGGGAGCTTTATACACAGGGCAGCAGCAGATGTTAGTAAGTTCAATCTAACCGCCTAGATTTTAACCACAATAATTATAAAAAAAGATAACTTTGCTGAACCATTATGGTTAACCGTCATCTTGGATGAGGTATTTGCTGTATTTCCCTATTACAGTCATCTATAGCTTGTCATTGGTGGTTCATCATAATTTGCCTTTGGAACAGAAGCAGCCAGGCCTCTACTGTGCAGCCTACAAAATGGCTAATACCAACTGTATGACCCTATCGGAAACCTATTCATTCACGTGAAGACAATTATCAGTTATTAGTACTGAATGTTCATTCCAATTTTGTCTTAAAAGAAGTTATATTATTTGTAAATTAAATGAATGTAGCCTGATGCAGATGTTTGGTGTTCCCTCCCCCTAGGCTCACAATGGCATTGCAGTGTATGCAACATGGACTACAATAGCATGTCTACTGAACTTTGCTGTGGCCTTGACCTACAATGGCAACATTCCCAACAGTACATCCAGCACCGTGTGTCTGTCCATCCTGGCTTTCGAGGTGGTGTTATGGTATGTAATACAATTAGGTTGTTCTTTAAGGATTTTTTTTTCTTTGTTTATTAGCAATTTTATGGAGATGTTTTAAATATAGAGGCTTTCAACCTAAAAGGCAAAGTAATGCTGATTATATCCAGAAAAGTCTGTCACAAAAGAAGTTTGTAAATTTGAGTTTGTGTCTCAGATCTGCCCACCTGCAGGTTTCAGAATACATGGACCCAAGCCCTGCTAGTGGCATTTTAAGAAAATTGGAAGCGTATTGTAGTTGGATACTGTGCTGTCTACCCCCAAACCAGCTAGTTGTATGTAACCTCACTCTCACTTTGTAAAGTCTACAGATTTCTAGGTAAGGGCGACGGTTGGTGCTGCTAGTAAAAAAAATATTGGTAATTCACATTACCAATATTTTTCTATGCACTTACCCAGCACCCATTCTCACTTGAACTCCCCCCTCCTAGTGCCTAAAACTAAACACCCCTACCTAATGCCTAACACTATTCCCCCTTTCATGTGTCTAAAACTAAACACCCTTCTCATCCTAATTCCTAACAGTAACCTTACGTCGTCGTGCCTAACAGTAATCCCACCTGCTAGCGACAAACACTAACCCCCCCCCCCCCCACACACACACACACACTCCTAATGCCTAAACCAACCCTACCTCACAGTGCCTAACACTAAATCTCCACCTAATGCCTATCACTAACCCCATCTACTACAGCCCAACACTAACCCCCCACCTAATGCCTAAAGGTGCGTACACACGCACTACAGCAGCCAACGACGGGTCCATCTGCACCTCCCGCTGGGCGGGTTTTCAGCAGACTGTAGCGCGTGTATGCACTGTCGGCGGACTGATGAGGCTGTTTCTGAACAATCCGCCCGGCGAATCGTTCAGGAACAGCCTTATCAGTCCGCCGACAGTGCGTACACACGCACTACAGTCTGCTGAAAGTCCACCCAGCGGTAGGGTCCGACGGACCCGTCGTTTGCTTCTGTAGTGCGTGTGTATGCACCTTAACACTAACCCCACATCCTAGTGCCTAACAATAACCCCCTTCATGTGCCTAAAACTAACCACTTCCTCTAAATACCTAACACTAACCATGGCGCCCAATTGACTGTTATTCTTCCAACCTTTGTACTGCATTAGGTGATACAAAGATGGCAGTTGTGGCAGTGCGATCAATGTTAGGACAGGTGCGCCCCGAGCGGCTTTTTGGCCGGTTTTGCTGCTAGGGTAATGTATTTCAATGGGATGGTTCACACCAGAGCGGGAGGCGTTTTGCAGAAACACATACTCCCGGGCTGAGGCATTTTTTGGATTGCGGAGGCGTTTCTGCCTCCATTGTTAAGTATAGGAAAAACACAAACCGCAAACGGCAGATCAGAGCGGTTTGCCAGGTGGTTTTGTTACAGAAGCTGTTCAGTAACAGCTTTACTGTAAAAATATATGAAATATGGTTCACTGAAATCCGCAGCAGCAATCCGCAAAACGCCTCATAAAAATAAAAAAAAGCGGTTCAAAATCTGCTAGCATTTTGCGGATCTGCTAGCGGGTTTTGGTGTGCCCCAGGCCTAAGTCAAGATTTCTGTTGAAGTCTTGTCTGATATGTAAATATGCAACATGTGAAGTTCAGATAAATCATTAATATTGAGTAGATATTGTATGTCTACCTGTCATACCCATAATTTGCATCTAAAATACTATGCATGCAGAGGTGAAGGGGCACAATGCAATCATCTAGATGTGATTCCTGGACCTGTAGAACGTATAGAGAAGAAAATATGTCAATGCTGGATATTAAAGCAACCTCAGAGGATGCCTGTACACCAGGGGAGGACTGGCCAGGGGGGAAGGGGGGAGATTTCCCCCCAGGCTGCCTCTCATTTAATGATTTAGGGCTGGCTGATCCACCAACCACTTCAATCATTATTATCCAATCGGATGAAAATCTGTGCCGCCACAAGCATGCTCAATCAACAATTTGACTTATTTCGGGTGGAAAGTAGTTCAATCTGAGATGCTGGGAAATCTTGGGCCGATGTGGTTGTGAAATGCGATAATAAACTATGAACGCGATGGAAACCATGGCCGTTGTCCCTCAAAATGTATTATGTGCCCCACGGTGCCTGTGCAACTATACTTTACCTGTTATGCTGTCCCTCTAGTATTCTTGAAGTTTTTCTGCATTGGCGACCACATGACTATCGGTATATAGCATGTGGGGCGCGTGTGACGTCATTTGGGCTGGGGCTGCCGTGCAACTGGGCCTCTAGTTTGTATTTTACGGCCTCCAGGCCAAAAGGTCCCAGTCCTCCCCTGCTGTACACACACTAGAGTTTTGTCCTAGAAGGTCCTGTAGGGATGCCTTGGATGAGTTTAATCGTTTGTGTATAAGACACTATGCTGGGAATACACCATACAATTTTCTGTTAGATTCTTCTGTTAGAATCTTCTGTTAGATTCTTCTGTTAGAATGCATAATTAGATTATTTTCTGTAGAGAATGGTCATTATCCCTGGTGCATTGTCTTCTGTTTTATCTCCTGCTGAGTAGAACCCTGCCTTAGTGATTCCTATGCTGGTGATGATCAACAGCATTAGCTCAGTTTCTGTTACTGCACTCTTAAAAAGAACCTGTACTGAGTAAAAATATTTAAAATAAACACATGAGGTAACTTCAAATGAACATTACATAGTTACCTTGCCATCAGTTCCTTTCAGAAGCTCACCATTTTCTTCTGACAATAATCACTACCAGTTCTGACAATATTTTGTCAGATCTGAAATATATCAGTTGCTGTCAATAAAATATCAGTTGCTGTCAGTTATAGCTGAGAGGAAAACTGATGTACCAGGTAATGTCTATGTTTCCCTATGGCTCAAGTGGACGATGTTACAGTTTAACTGTGTGCTGACCAGAAAGCTGTTATGGGGTAACGGCCATTTTCAAAATGGAGGACAGAAAATTCCCTTGATCACAGTGAACAAACAGGACGCGGGACAGGAGAAAGAGACTGAGGAGTAGACTACATGGAAGGTAAGTATGACTTGTGTATGCTTATTTTGACTTTTAATTTTCAGTTCAGGTTTTCTTTAAAGAGGAGTTGTACTGAAATTAACGTAACAAATTGCATATTTTTTTTTACAAAATTCATGCATAAATTATTTAGTCAGTGTTTGGCCATTGTAAAATCTGTCCTCACCCTTTCTTCTCCCTAATTTACCGTCTGAAATCTATCATGGGTGTTCACATGTTTAGTGCTGTCAGGTGCATCGCTGGGGAATGTTTGTTTACTCAGTGTTCCAGAATCAGTAGAAATACCACCTGGTCTCCCAGAATGCTGTGAGAGGAAAAGTCCACATACTGTATTTTTTGGACTATAAGACTCATTTTTCTCCCCCAAAAGTGGGGAAAGAAAAGTCACTGTTTTATACTCCAAATGCAGGGAGTTCCTGACTTGTGAACGCCTGCCAATACAAACCTCCAACCAGCTGCAATGTCGGGGACTCCCTGTACTGTGCCCATGTAGAGGAGGACACAGGGGGACACAAAGGGGCATAGAGGAGGACACAAGGGGGACACAAAGGGGCATGGAGGAATACACAAGGAGGATAGAGGTGGAGACATGGGGGACAGAGGAGGACACAAGAGGTATGAGGGGACATGTGGTACAAAGGGGGCATAATCCACAAGATGCCCCTTCACCATGGACGCCCCAGGTTTAGCATTTTTTTTTTCCTATAGTTGTTGCCCTCTAAATCTAGGTGCGTCTTATGGTCAGGAGCATCTTATAGTCCGAAAAATAGGGCATATAAACAGCCTAGGCTTAACATCACTGGGAGGGCATATATATATATATATATAGTCCCCGGTTTACGAACGCCCGCCTTACGAACGATCCGCCGATACGAACGGCCACCTGCCCGCCGCGATGATGTCACGCAACTGGGGACTACCTCGTCTGCTGCTGTTTTTAAAGCAGAGTAGGCGCAGCGGAAGGCAGATAGGGGACATCTCACCTGTTCCACGGTGGTAGAAGGTTCCAGCGTGCTGCCCAGAAGCTGCGTGGCCCGTCCTCTCTCTTCGTTCACTGTCCCCCCGGCAGCTTCACATGCGTCGCATAATGACACAATCAGGAAAAACGCCCCCTAGTGGCGGCGCCTCCTGATGCGTCATTATTATAGTGTTTCTAAAGCTGGAACCAAGATAATTAACATATTATCCTGAATAATTTACTACATTATACTATACGTCTTTACAGTGCATCTTTAACTGTATGCATCAGCTAAGGTGTAATGGTTTGATAGCATTATTGCAATCAATAATCATGTGATCTGTCTTTGTAGGTTTATTCTGGAAAACTTTGTACTTGACAAGTATGTCCGCTATACATTGACTGTGTATCCCGTGGTTATCGTGGCTTTATCTGGAGCTTTAGACAAGAATTATAAGGACTCTTCTCCCGACAACAATAACATTTTTATCGGTAAGTCTAGTTAATGTTCTTTACAAACAGGAAATCCATGCTGATCCTTGCACGTGTGGATCTTTATGAGGCTTCTTTAGGTCCAGAATGATAATTTGGGGTTTTCATATTTTTGTGTCCTTTTCCTTTCTTTCTTGTAATATGTACTACAGTATAATCTCGTTATAATAAACTTGGGTATAGTAAACTATCTCTCCAGGTCCCTGACCGGCCAATCTCCATTATGAATCTATGGAAGCAACGATTGGTATAGTAAACTCTCATATAATAAAACTTCTGTTATAGTAAACATGCTTTTTGGCCCCTACGTAAACAAGGGGGGGTTGTATACATCATATGTCAGTGTGAGACCCATGGTTGGCTGCTCTCTTCAGGCTGGCTGCAAGTGAGTTGATGCCTGATAACATTTGTAAGACAAGAAGAATGGCCCCGGCGCTGGATATACAGCACTGTACAAATAAGCAGCCTGGGAAAGATGAGGAATAATGTGAACATAAACAAGAGGATGCAGCATTACCACTTCTACTTTGCAATCACCGATAAAAGTATCGTCACAGTCCTCCCATGGGATTGTATGCACTCCCGGGTATCTCTTCCCTTGTTAGCGATGACATTCCTGGAAGCGTGTGGAGCACAGTACAGACTATTTTCACTTGTTGTGCAGATCAGAGCAGGTCTACTCACTGCAAATCTAAGGAGAGTGGAGAGGAGAGTGCTAAGTCCAGCCAGCGGTGGTAACCGAGCCGCTCCCATTACAGATGTGAGTGGCTTATTATGATTGTCTGAATTTTGAAGAGAGGCTTCATGATTGGCTCAAGTGTAAACAGAAAGTTTTGCAGGACACATGCTGCAAGTCCCACCCACAGAGGTATCAGAGCCACTTACAGGAAGCGAGTGGCTGCCTCTAGTCCACTAAATTTGCAAGTGCTTGTACTGTACCTCCATTGGGAGGACAGAGTTGGTCCTTTGCAGCAAAGAATGTACCAAGGCATGCTGGGCCATTTCTAGGACAATTTCTGATATAGTAAAGCACTTTTCCTGGTCCCTTGGAGTTTACTATAACAGTATTATACTGTATAGCATTTTATTAATCATATTTTGTGGGTCTTGACTCTATTCAGCAGCCTTTTCTTTTCCTTTACAGCTGTGCTGTTGGCTGTGGGATGTGTTATGTTCGCTGTACGTCTTGGGCTAGTTATATGGAGACATATCAAGCAGCCATTATACACCAGATCCTCAAGCAAGACCTCTTTCCCTCTGTCCTAAGAAGAGCACATGAATGGAATCTTCATCAATGCCTCCGATGATATTGTAGAGATCTGGGGCCAGCATACAATGGACCAAATGTTTTGTTCGCCTTGTCACAGGCCCTGCTGCTGAGTTACAATCTTGTCACGAGGCGTGACTTGGGACTGAACAGGCAGCTGGCGGTTGCTGAAGATTAATGAATTATTGCTGCAAGCATCTTCCGTTATTATTCTGTAAAAACTACGATTTATTTTTCAATTAAACTTTTTTCATACAAAAATAATTTAAAATAATAATTTAAATTCTGTCCTAATAGATGCAGCTTAAAAAGAGCCTGAACTTAAGCTTTAAAGGGAACCTGAAGGGAGAAGCATATGGAGGCTGCAATATTTATTTACTTTTAAACAATACCAGTTGCCTGGCAGCCCTGCTGATCTATTTTCCTGCAGTAGTGTCTGAATAAAACCAGACACAAGCATGCAGCTAATCAGGTGTTTCTAACATTGTCAGATCTGACAAGATCTGCTGCCTGCTTGTTCAGGGTCTGTGGCTAAAAGTATTAAAGGCAGAGGATCAGCAAGATAGCCAGGCAACTGGGATTGCTTACAAGGAAATAAATATGGCAGCCTCCATATCCTGCTCACTTCAGGTTACCTTTAAAGGGACCTGATAGTGAGAAACAGATAAGGCAAATCCAAGCCATTAACTTGGTAGCACGGTGCTTGACCTGGATGCTGGCTCCACCCCTCTCCACCTACATTGTAATGGAGAAGGATGAGGATGGAGGTGGTAATTATGGGCAGTTCAAGCTTTGTGCGACCACACTGATGGTTGGATTTGCATGGAGCTTAAAAGCATGGGACACCACACAGGCGTAACTACCATGTATGAGTTCCTCTAGAAAAGAAAGGGGGCCTTCTAAGTCCATAGAAACCCCCCCGTCCCCAAGGGACCAGGCAGGCAGCTGGTAAATAAACATCCCAGCCACCCCCTCCTACAATGCATATTTTCCTGCTTCCAGCACTACGGATCTCCGGGCATCACAGCAGCAGCACTCTCTGCTGCCCTTCGCCATGCTCCTGATCACATGACTCGCATCGGTCACATGATATGGAGTCGGTGAATGGCAGCAGAGAGAGTGTGCTGTGATGCACAGAGGAGATCCGCGGCGCTGGCACATGTAGTGGGTGTTATATTACCTGCTTCTAGTGCTGTGGGTCTCCGCCATGCATCACAGCACACTCTCTGCTGCCATTCCCTGGCGGTTCCCAGTCACATGACCAATGCGAGTCATGTGGTCTGGAGCTTGGCAAAGGGCAGCAGGGAGTGCTGATGCTGTGATGTGCGGCCCTGGAAGGAAGTAAATATAACGCTCCCTGCGCTTCGCTGCATATGGATGGGAGGAGGCCCCCCTGCAATCGTTGGGGCTATTGTTACGTCCATGACAATGCAGATCTGGCAGCACACAACACTGACTGAACGCACAGTTGTGTTTTCTCATTGCCCCCAATGCAGCGCTTCATCTTCCGTTTCCGTTCCGCTGGGCTCAAAAATTGCTTCAGAACCAAAGTTGTGGTCCGTTCAATGGATCGTGCAGAACAGATCTGTTTGAACGGACGGAAGGGTTCCATAGGCTAACGCTGGATCCATTCCCATCCCCTCCTTTCCAATCCGAAAACAAACCGTTTTTTAAAGCCAGGGTGAACTGGGCCTCAGTGCTTTAACATCGGGCTGTATTTTGTTTAGTTTTGTCTCCTTACAGGGTCCCTTTGGAAACTCCTACCACAAAACTTTTTTTTTTTTTTTTTTTGCTTGCCTAATTAAATGTATGGACTGTATTTAGTCACTTTAGACAAATTTTTGAGCAGCTGTGAAGGACTGAAGGGTAGCCCTCCAATGTGTAAGTGTTCTTTATGTCTATAATATAGATAAACCCAAAAAGTTGACTGTGTTTACAAAGGGCTTTGCGGCGGAGGTGTAATGTACCAATCTTCCAGGTATCGTCCAATATCAGCACTCGGGGTAATTGCCCTCTACATGTACTGTGACCAAAACTAATTAATGAAGGATTTTGAAATATAAATAGGTTTACAATATAAGCTGCACTGTCACTCAAAAAAGGGCTCGTATTTTTCTACCTTGTTTCACTACAGAGTTGGGGGGATGAGCTTTTAAGCAGCCATCACCCTTATGCCTGTGATTTTTTTTTTTTTGCTGCATTTTTGCACGTTTTAACTTTTCCTGTTCTTCATTTTGTGATTTTTTTTTTTTCGGTTCCATTTTTCTGTATGCATTTTGTTTGTGATTTTTCTCGTTGGATTTCTCAATGAGGTTAATTTACATGCACCTAACTTCTAATTCACATGCTTTTTTTTTTTTTTTATACCGAATGCAAATTTTCTGCTTTTCTGTGGACTCTTATTAAATGCGATTCGTACATCGTACGCTAAAAATGCAGCACGATTGGTCATTTTAAAAACGCATAAGATCCAATCCCATAAGATCAGATCCAAAAACTCACTCAAAAATGTTATTTCAATGCAATGCCTTTGAAATACATTAAATGTGTGACAAACGTGAAATTGCAACCCCGCCTGCAAATTCCATTAAAGTGTATTTGAGACCAGGAGGGAGTGAAAAATTATACACGCCCGGCTTACTCCAGCCACCTTCAGGCTGATCGCTCCCTCGCCG
Source organism: Hyperolius riggenbachi (assembly GCF_040937935.1). Classification (NCBI taxonomy): domain Eukaryota; kingdom Metazoa; phylum Chordata; class Amphibia; order Anura; family Hyperoliidae; genus Hyperolius; species Hyperolius riggenbachi. Next base: position 412,676,217 of record NC_090649.1, on the reverse strand, counting down.
TCTACCTCCGCCGCCTGGATCATCTGGAATCTGGCCCCGAAAGCCCTACAGTTGGGGCCAGTCAGCACAGTGAGGCTGCGCGCTTCCCCATCAGCAGGAGAGTAATGCACCTGGGCAGTAGTACTGCACAGAACGCTCACGGGGATGGGAGGGAAATCATGGCATGCCGCCGGGCCGTGCATGCGCACAACACCCCAGACCGGAGGACTTTCGGCGCCAGATTCCAGACAATCCCAGCGGCGGTGGAGAACGGCGAGAGAGCGATCAGCCTGGAGGAGGCTTAAGGAAGCCCCAGGTATGTATAATTTTGATCAATCTTGCTGTCTCAGGTTTACTTTAAGTGTGAAATGGGCCTTATTTAGCTTCATAAGACTATTATTTTTTCAATCTTTCATAACTTGAATTGGCAAGGATTGAACCAGAACTTTGCACAGCACCAATCAGATTTGGAAACTTTAACAAGTTGAAGTTGTTGGTTAATTATTAGATCCCAAATCTGATTAGTCCTGCGCAACGTTCCAGCAGTTTATGCCAATTCTGATATCTGCACATTTCATCAAACTAAAAGCTTATCTCTAGAGACAAGTTGATCCTTATATAGCAATCACTTTCAAGTGCTTTATTATTGTGCCAACAAACTACTTTTCTCAAGGCTTTATGTACTTTGCCTCCAGTTCTCCTCTGGCTCCATCTGCTGGACTTGTAAATTATGATCGCTACAGAAGCTGAATGCCAAATGATAATGTTAGAACACCAAACTAATATAAAGTGATTTGCTTTCTTTACATCTTGGCTGCAGTCCTCTGTCAAATGACATTTCTACTTCTTAGTAAACTCTGCCTAATAATTCTGTTTAATCCTTGGTATAGTATGGCATATTGCTACTGTACTGTTCATTATACTGTCCTTTAAACTATACCAGGATAGGTTATAAAAATGTTACTTAGGCAAATGGCCGTTTAAATGAAAATAAAACTGTTAACCTGTATGAATATGTTTAAATAAAGTAATTTGATATATTATGCCTATATGAGAGTTGTTTCCTAGGAAAAAAAAGTGGGTTTACTACATATAAAAGGGGAAGGTGAAAGGAAACTTAAAGCGGACTATAACCCTGCATTTCAACTTTGCTCTAAAACATTATTTACAGTATATTATATGCAACCAGCATTTTTTTTTTTACTAGACCAGCATTGGAAGGGTTACACAGTGCTTTAAAGTTCCTGGAGATTTCTGCAGACGCATCCGAAGCTGACATAGATACATTTATGTAAACAAAATGTATCTAAGTGTTGAATGTGACTCACTCTCTCTGACTGAGAAGGAGCTGGAGGACAGCCAACGAGTGTGTAACATTTCTCAATAGATACATTTAACTAAATAGAATGTAACAATCTGAACTCCTGCATATCTCTCCACGGAACTTTAAACCTCTGTGTTTAACCCTTCCAATGCTGGTCTAGTAAAAAAAAATGCTTTTTGCATATAATATGCTGTAAAAAATGTTCTAGAGCAAAGTTGAAATGCAGGGTTATATTCCGCTTTAAGGGAGCTGTTCATGAAAGAAAATGGCTGCTGTACATGGATATCACACATGGAAGAGGGGGCTGCACATGAAATGGGAGGGGTGCTGCAGCACAAGAAAGGGGAGTCACAACATAGTCCAGATATAAGATGCTCCAGAATATACAATGTACCTGGGTTTAAAGGACAAAAACCAGGGGGAAAAAATATATGCTGAACCTGGTGCTTGTATATTCCAGGAGTGTCTTGTAGATGTCCTTCCCAAAATGGTGTCCACTTGTGTCCCCTTCTGTTCCCATGTGTACACTTCTGTGCCCCCTTCTGTCTCCAATGTGTCCCTGCTGCCCACTGGTTGCCCGCTCCCTCCCACGTCTGTCCACTCCCCCCCCCCCCCACACTTTTATCTCCGCTCCCCCCGCAGTGTAATTGGCAGTGTCTTACCTAATCCAGTGGCTCCCGCGGGGATCGGAGATTTATCTTCTCTCCTGCACTGCTCCTTTAGTCACTGCTTCTGCTGATTGTGTCAGCAGCAGAAGCCATCACTAGGAGGAGCCACAAGAGAGAAGAGAGGTCTGCAATACCCTGCTGGGAACTGCTGGATTAGGTAGCACACTGCCTCTACACTGCTAATTACACCTGGGGGGGGAGCGGATACATAAGAGGGGTGGACCGGAGAGGGAGCAGGCACTCGGGGAGCTGGGGACACACTGGGGCGAGCAGACACACAGGGGCAGCCGGGGACACACACTGGGGAGGGGAAACAAACGAGGGAGACAGAGGTACACAAGGGACAGTACAGAGAGTCCCCAACGTGGTGGCGAGTTGTATCGGCGGGTACTCCTAAGTCGGAGATTCCCTGCATTCACTGTATAAGGGCCTATTACCACTAGCCACCGCGCGCGGCTGCGAGATGCGCGGTGACACGGCTATGGGATTCGCTACCTCCCACACAGAAACTGATGACAATGTTGGCCGAATCGCTAAGGCAAGCGATTCAGCCAGCGACACCATTATTTCCAATGGCAACGTTTCCCTGAACGATTTACCTGCAGGGAAACTGCGGATTCGACCCGGTTACCGCGCTAGATGAAATGGGCCCTTAGACGTAGGGACTTTTTTCCCCTCAATTTTTGGGGGAAGAAAAAGTGCGTCTTATACTGCGGCAAATACAGTACTTGGCCTAGGGGCACAAAAAGCATAAATCCAGCCTTGCTTACTAAGCACCACATACAAGGGCTCATTCACTTCCTTGGCCCATATGCAATTCACTTTTTCTCCTGAGTTATCCCCTAGGAGATAATTTTTACATCATCCTCTTTAAAATTACCTTTCAGCATTTTACAATTGAAGAAGTACCTAAAGGTTGGTGAAAAAGTACTATCAAAATTATTTAATGTATTTTATTGCTTGCTGGTGAAGAGAACACTTGGGAGAAAAAGTGAATTGCATATAGGCCTTTTTCTCTTACGTTTTCTCCTTGGAGATCATTTTTCATTATCTGCTTAAAATAACTTCAGCACTCTGCAATTGAAAAACTACCAAAGAGTAGATGAAAAAGTACTATCAAATTTATTCTGAGTATTTTCTTGCATGCTGGTGGCTTAAAAGGCCTTTTTACTGATAAGGTCAAGGTGTAACCATATCACCTAAGACAGTGATCTGCAAACTTGGCTCTCCAGCTGTTAATGAACTACAAGTCCCACAATGCACTTGCCTTTATGAATCATGACTGTGGCTGTCAGACTGCTGCAATGCATTGAGGGATTTGTAGTTCCTAAACAGCCTTAAGAGCCAAGTTGGCAGATTACTGACCTAAGAGAAAACTTAGTCGAAGGAGTGAATATGGGCTGGAAAAAGGAGAGAGGAGGGTAAAAAGTGTGGCATTCAACAGCACAGATTGCTCAAAATCAAGTGGGGCTGTTTCTACAGGGGGGAATGTATGATACAGTCACCTCTTACTTTAAAGAACGGAGGTTGCTACTTCACAGCCTATCTGTAGATACTGCCACTCAACTCAGAGATAACAGCAGCCAGCAGGGGTCCTGCGTCAGTTCTGCTCTCCAGCATCATGTGTGGTGCAGACAGGTAGACAAGACAACTAACATTTTTATATTGCACTTTTCTCCTGGCGGACTAATGTGCTTGAGCTGCAACCACAAGGGAGTGCTCAGTATGCAATAGCAGTATTAGAGAGTCTAGCCCAAGGACTCCTTACTGAATAGGTGCTGGGTAAATGAACCGGTAGAGCAGAGAGCAGAGCAGATTAGCTCAGAGGCTGGAGGCTAAGTGCTGGACAATATGGTAAGTTCTGCCGTGGCTGCCAGCTCTGCAACTGATGAGTTGATTCATCAATCATCTTCATTTATCCCGTGGAGTTGGGTTGTTTTCACTTTTGCAGTTTTGAACACAAGACAAATGTTTGAAAGCACGGCATATGTTTCATGGCACAGACTCTGTGTCTGGCGACATAAGGCAGTGGGACATGTGGCATAGCAGATCAATTTAGAGGTGATTGTAGGCTGCTTGGTAGTGAGCTGAAGTGGGCTGGCAGCCGTGTCTCATAGTGCTGCCTGATTCATCTCCAAACGTAACCTATTACTCAGCAGAGCCCTCACAGCATGCCAACTCTTCCTTCTTCTGAGGCTGACTGTGCTGTTCATGCGTTGGAGAAAGCAGAGCTACTTCTGTGCAGTTTACTGGACAATCTAAAAGTACATTATTGAAATGCAAATGTATCTTCTAATATGTACACTAAAGGTGCTTTGTTTTATTCTTTCTTTACAAAAATAATGATGTAAATATGAGAGCTCTTGACTAGGCGCCTTTATGCTACATTGTAGATTTAAAATGGACCTGAACTCAGAACTTACTCTCTGCTCTAAAAGATACGCAAGAGCATAATAACTTTTAAAGTGTAACTGTCGCGCATCCATTCAAAAATCAATTCTTTATTTTTATCTGGTAAACAAGTAATACGAATGCTAACCAGGTATTCCAAAATTTAAAATCACTACTACTTTTCTTGTTGATAAATGATCCTTTCCCGGTTTACCTGACTCTTATTTGGTACACATGCGACAGGTCGCCCGTGAGTATGAGGCTTGCACGGGCGCGCACCCCGAACCGTCGCTCGTCGCTGCTGTCGCCAGGCGATTGGCGCGGTCAATCGCCTGGCGACAGTTGCCACCGCATCTCCGCCGCAACTGTCGCTAGTCCGCGTGAGTATGCGGACTAGCGACAGCAACACCCAGGGAATACCATCAACTTCCGGCGGGGGGAGGAACAACAGCGAAAGCTTCCATCACATTAGTTGCCAGGTCCCTCTGCCGTGTGTATGCGGAGGGACCTGGTGACGAGCTGTCGCCGGCCTGTCGCGCACACGCTCACGTGTGCTGGCGACAGGCCACTTTTGCTGCCCGTAAGTATGGGCCATTACTGTCACTTTTTCTCAGGCCCATGGACTATATGCAGTGAAGATAGCATGAGAATGTAAATTGTCCAATTAACTCATATCCATAGGGAAAGGGTGGGTGGCATTGCTCAAGAGTGCCTACATGTGAGGGCCCCATGAAAGTTTTGCTATAGAGCCCCATATTGTCTAGCTACGCCACTTAAAAACCATATTTGATTAGAGTTAAAGCAAGTCAAAAAGGACCAAAGTTCAAATTTTATTGAAAAAATCTGCGACGAGAATGGGACTATACAATTCGCAACACATAAGATAGGGTCTGTTTTCGCAGTTTTATCAGAAACTATATAATCTGTCAGAGACCATAGGGGACTCGAAGAGTAAAGCACTCGAGAAGCATGTGGCCATGCAAGTCCTAGATAAAAAAACTAGTGAGATTCTTGAGGCCCCTATACAGGAGAAGGAGTTTGTTGAAGCAGTAAGAAGCTTGACAGATGGCAAATGCCCAGGACCAGATGGTTTTCCGGTCGAATTTTTTAAGCTTTTTTCAAACTCCTTAGCTCCGCATTTTTGTACATTGGTGAATGATAAGGGGGGTGGTGGGACTTTTTCAGATAGAGCTAATGAGGCTACAATTTCCCTAATACCAAATACATCTTAATACCTCTCTTATTACCCCACAGAAAGGAAGCAACCACACTGTTTAATTTAGAAAAAAAGGACTTAGGAATGGGAACTGCCGAGTGCTGGACCACATATAGGATCTTAGGGAGAGAAATCATTTTGATTAAGTTCACCCTTCCCACTACTACTAGAGGAAGAGAGCTCCAAGCTTTACACTTGGCTGTTAATTCAGATAGAAGAGGTGAAATATTAGCATTAAAAAACTCTGCTGGATCTCTGGTTACCACTATGCCCAGGTACCTAAATTTCTGAACTATCTGTATGGGACACTCAACTGAATTCAGACTGATAGTAGAGTCCAAGGGCATGATGCTTGATTTCTCCCAGTTCGTCTGTAAACCCGAAAATTCCCCGAACTGATTAATTAATTGCATTGAATTTTTAAGTGAAGTATGCGTGTCTTCAAGGAACAAAATGATATCGTCCGCATATAAGCCAATGATATCAGTATGCGAATCGCAGGTAAGCCCACGGATATTAGAAGCAGTACGAAATTTAATAGCTAAAGCTTCAATTGCAATAGCAAACAGAAAGGGTGATAGTGGGCAGCCTTGTCTAGTGCCGCGATGAAGAGTAAAAGATCGCGAAAAAAGTCCGTTCACAGATATTCTTGCCCTTGGACTCCGATACAGTGCCCTCACCCAGCCCAGAAACCCAGGACCAAAACCAAATTTTTGCAAGCAAATATCCAGGAAAAGCCACTCTATGGAATCAAAAGCTTTCATGGTGTCTAATGACACCAGTGCTCTATCTCCAGTGACATTGTGCGATATCTGCGAGTGTATTAAAGTCCTCCTTATATTAATAGACGTCCCCTTACCAGGCATAAACCCTGTCTGGTTGGGGTGAATTATGTCAAGAATTACCTTAGCTAATCGATTAGAGATAATTTTGGTGAAAATCTTATAATCGGTATATAACAGGGATATCGGTCTATAGGAACCGCACTGTAAAGGATTTTTCCCTTCTTTTAATAATACAACTATTGTAGCGTCATTCCAACTGTCGGGGAGGCCAGATTGAGAGTCTATACTTAACTATACAGCTAGAAGATCTTGTGCTATCAAATCTCTATATTTTTTATAGAAGTCAGCTGGAATTCCGTCAGGACCAGAAGCCTTATTAGGTTGCAATGAGGATATAGCAATCTCCACTTCCTCGATTGTAATGGGGGCATCTAACAATTTTACCTGTTCAGGGGATAAGGTAGGAAAGGTACAATCTGAGAGGTATCGCACAATGTCATGTTCAGAGTATGTCAATCTTGAGGTGTACAATGAATCATAGAAAAGGACAAACTCCTCTAGAATGTCAGGAGTAGCACTAATCAGGGAACCATCTGATTTACCTAAACCTGTAATCACTGAGGATCCTCTAGCCCCATGAGCCAATTGTGCTAGCAGTCTTCCAGTGTAGTTTCCACACTCAAAGAAGGATTGTCCAGTAAAAAACAGTTTGCTCTTAGATTTATGATTTAAGCAGATATTCAACTCCCTCTGTGCTAGAAGCCATCGTCTGCGGCTCTGATCAGATGGCTGGGAAATATACAGGGCCTCAGCATCCGAGCAGGCCTCAGACAAGCGCTCCTCTTTTTCCCGAGAGCTCCTTTTAATAAATTACACTGTGGCATGCAAGCATCCCCTCATGTGGCATTTAAATGCCTCCCAGACACTGAACAGGGCAGCCGAATCTTTATTACAGAGGAAGTATGTAGTTATTTGCTCTGTGGTCCTATCTGGGGAAGGAAAGAGAGTAAACCAGAAGCTATTAAACTTCCAGGGGCTATTGACCTGTTTGGTATCCAAGCGGAAGTGTATTAGTAATGGAGAGTGATCAGATATTCCCCTATTTAAATGTTCTGCAAAATCCAACCTGGTGATGGCCAGGTCATTGACTAAAGCTAAGTCGATTCTGGAGAGGGATTTTCTGGCAGGTGTATAACAAGTGAAGGCAGCTGTCTCTGGGTTTAGGGTTCTCCATGCATCGAACCAACCTAAATTAAGGGCCCATTCTGATAGGGAGGTGTGGCCTAGCCCTTTTGCCCCTGTAGGGACAGGGAACCTGTCAATAGTCTCATCCATCACTAAATTAAAGTCCCCAACACATATTATAGGAGTGACCCTGTCATTTAAGATCCAGGGTATAATTGGTTTCAGAACTGAAAGGGCAGCTGGTGGGGACAAGTAGACAGCTACAATCTTAATCGGAAGGGAATCTACCTCGGCTTGTACATAGATCTATTTACCATTCGGATCCACTTTGCAAGTTATCATGTGCCACTTTACCCTCTTATGGACCAAAATAGAGACCCCTCTGGAGTTGGATGTGTAAACCGAGTGTGCAGCCCACCCCACCCAGTGTCTGCGGAGTCTAGAGGAGGTGCTTCCAGTCAAGTGCGTTTCCTGAAGAACACAAATGTCAGGATCATATTTTTTAAGGAAAGAAAATACAAGATTACGTTTCATCACAGTCCCTAGTCCTCTAACATTCCATGATATACATTTTAAACGCTTAGCCATTATCCAGCATCACAGTATTATCCTCCACAGGATAGACTCTGCTATACATTAAGACCACACGATCATACCCTCGTAACATAACCAGAATCCCTTCCCCACCCCACACACCCCCCTCACCCAGCATCAACGGGAAGGTATTGAGTAACAGAGATTGATAGACATCACATAAATGATATATACCATATAACGAGATTGATATCACAGCCCAAGGAGCTGGGGAGGTCAGGGCTAAACATAAACAGAGAAAACAAAACATATATTGTGCAGATTCGTGAGGATTACTCCTCTAAAGGGGGTGAATGCGGCATGAGTTCACCATCTCACTCCTGGTATCTCAGACTAGAAGTGAACTTTAGAAAAATACAATTCTGTCTGTTTCTGGGCGACCTAGTGCCTATGATATCAATGTCAGTACCACAGAATAAGGAGAAGATCCAGCCAGTTAAAGGAAAGTTCCAGAAGAAGAAAACAGGGCAGTAGGGAGCCTCTTCATGGTAAACAGTCTGCCCAAGAACATTACGCCATCTCATCTGGCACTACAGCATTGCATTTGCAAACTTTTTAATCAGTTATTACCTTGGTAGCAAAGTCCATGGCTTCTAAGGGTGTCTCAAAGAAGAGCGTCTTGCCCTCGTGAACGATTCTCAGGCGGGCAGGATAAGACATAGAATAGGGTACATGTTTGGCCCGCAGCTTTTTCTTTACCTCAATGAAGGTGGCTCTTCTTTTTTGCAAGGCTAGCGAAAAATCCGGAAAGACCTGTAGGTTAACATTCTCAAAAGGGAGATCACCCTTCTGACGAGCCATCCTCAGGATCGCATCCCGATCTCTAAAATTCAGAAGGCGAGCTATGAATGGACGGGCGGGCGCTCCAGGTTTTGGGGCCTGGCCCGGAATCCGATGTGCTCTTTCCAATACAAAAGCCGATGATAGGCCCTCCGACCCGAACGTGGATCTGACCCACCACTCCATGAAGGCCTCTGGGGCATTCCCCTCCGCACGCTCCGGCAGGCCCACTATGCGGATATTATTGCGCCGGAGACGATTCTCCATATCGTCGATCTTCTCTTTAGTAGCCGTGTCTGATGTCTGGAGGTCTTTGATCTGTTTAGGGAGCGGCGCCGTCAAATCCTCCAAGTCAGAGACTCTCTTCTCCACTTCAGTGGTGCGTTCTCGGAGCTTACCGAGGTCTTGACGCAGGAGGCCAACTTCCGCCTTTATCTCCTCTATCTTAGTGGTAAGGCAAGTTTTAGATTCCGTAATAGCTGACAGAAGATTCTCATAGATCGTAGTCAAGGATAGTTCTCCGGTATCTTCAGATGTCGGAATCAAGACTGGCGGTTCGCTATCGCTATTAGAGGCCTCTGCTTCTTCCTCCGCGGCCTGTATGGACTCCCCGCCGGCGCCATCTTGGGAGGAGGAAGTCCACTGGTATTGTGCTAATTTCTCAGCTGCTGCCTTGGCGGAGTCCGACTTGGTTGACATGGCTATGATCCCCAGGGGTTCAGCAGTGCGAAGAGACCCAAATTGGACAGATAAATTCACTATAAAGCAGGATATTAGCCTCGGATTTTAGGAGTGTGACGGAGCTCACTTAGATTGCGTCCTCCCGCATCGCGCGCTAATTCCGCCCCCTCAGGGGTTTTATATTTGATGTTCTTAAGAGGATTGGCCTGGGTCCCTGTTTTGTTGACAGAATAATAAATTTGTACTCCAATCAATCAGCAAGAGTCAAGATAAATGGCTGTCTATCGGAGAGCTTTAGTTTAACTAATGGAGTTCGGCAAGGATGCCCTCTCTCTACAGTGCTGTTCAATTTGAGTCTAGAGCCCCTAATCAGAGCTATCCAAGGGGATCCCTTTTATAGAGGGGATAGTGAATGAAGGGGAGGAAACAAAATTGATTGCTTATGCTGATGATATACTCCTCCTTTTGACCAATCCAGGGGTCTCTATGAAACACTGTATGAAATGGTTCACTCAGTTTGGGATAGCTACTAATTTTAAAATTAATGAACAAAAATCTATAATTCTTGATTTGGGCTGCTCCCCTGGAACCAAGAAAGCTATTCAGGACAGTATAAATTTTTGTTGGGACAGTCACTCAATCAAATATTTGGGTGTGAGAATTTGCGCTGAATCAAGAGATTTATATAGAACCAATTATGGGGACATAGTAGCAGTATGTAGGGAAGCATTGATAACCTGGGATCTCCCTGTTTTTAATGTTATTGGTAGAATAGCAATTGTAAAGATGAAGATATTGCCTAGATTACTGTTCCTGTTACAGTGTCTGCCCCTGTCACTACCCAGCAAATGGTTTCAAGAATGGAACAAGATGTTCCAAAATTTTATATGGGCAAGGTCACGGCGTAGGATAGCATTCTCTATTACTTCAAGGGGTAAGGATCTCGGGGGTATGGCAGTCCCAGACATCTACAGACATCTACAGATATTATACTAGTATTCATCTAGCTCGTATGCTGGATTGGAGAATAAATGAGGACAATAGATTATGGGTAAGAATGGAGGGAAGCTGCCTCCGCCGAGACCTTCTCCTTTCCTGGATTCCAGCTCAGATACGAGCTGCTTTGTTGGTTCCCTCTCATCCCCTTATTCAACCTACGGTATCAATTTTAGCTAAAGTAATTGAGAGATGGCGACATTTTGATGGAATATCCCCACTGATATCAATTGTAAATAATCCAGATTTTGGACCAACTAAAGACAAAGCTTGGTGTAAGGCTAATCATCTTCCTATGGATATGAGACTTATAGATTTGGTAGGTAATAGTGAACTAGCCATCTCTCCCTTACTTGATTCCCATAAAATTAATTATTTCGTTGCTGTACAACTAAAGAGTTATTGGAAGAATTTGGAGAGAAAGGAGGGTGTTATTAGCAACAAAGTAAACAATTTTGAAAGATGGTTCCTATTAAAACAAAGGCCACCGAGGACTCTCTCAAACATTTTTAAAGTGCTGGATGCCACCCTCCACAGGGTCCTCCCACCATTCTGTGACAGTTGGGAAAAATGTGAAGGAATTAAAATGAATGGAGAATTATGGGCTAGAGTTTTAAAAAAAAATCTGGAGTATATCGGACACCTATATTCAGCTTGCTCAATATAAATTAATAGCCAGATAGTACCTGTCGCCAGTTCGTATGTTCAGATACGGCTTAGCTGTCGATGAAACATGCTGGAACTGCGGACGGGATTCAGGTACCTTCTTGCATATGATGTGGAGCTGCCCTGTGGTGGAGGGCTTCTGGAAAGGGGTGGAGGAATTCTGTTCCGGGTACTTAATCCCTGGGGTTACATTAGATGTAAACTGGGCAATTTTTGGGATTAAAGATACAAAAGAAGCAGAAGGTGGTCCTGAGCAAAAACTATTGGTAGATTTGGGAGTAAGCGTAGCTAGGAAGCTTATTATTAAAAAATGGAAAAATCCGGAACCACTCTCCCTTGGAGAATGGAAAAAGGATATTATAGCATTTCTAAATAATAGAGTTTGGATAGGAGAAGATGATGTGACTGAAAGGTCTAATGCTACTTGTTGGGTTGTTATGAAACGGATTAGGGAGAAGAGTGTTGTCTGACATCCGTATACCTCTTTGTTTTTGTAAGGAGGAGGAGAGGACCTAGAAGTGTCTGAGTTTTTTGGGGGGAAGTATATGATGTATGAGGTATGTATGGGGTGTGGTAGGTGGGATGTCTGAGTGAACAGTAATCTGTCATTACATTGTATTGTTTTACTATATTTCTAATATTTTTCTAATTCAAATATGATTACTAAATAAAAGATATGGCAAACCATGATGCAACCATTTACCCAACAAGGGAAGGTGCTGATGAAGCCAAGTTCTGGTTGGGATATGGCGTATTATCGCTGCTGAGAGTTTGCAGAAGCAAAATAAAAAAAAGTTAAAGCAAGTCTGAAGTGAAAAAAAAAATCAGATATGCACCTATGGAGAGGCAAGGTCCTATAGAGCCTCCCCATTCCTCTCACGATACCCTCATTCCAGTGCTGTCATACACGTTTCAATATGCCACCACAGGAGGCTTCAGAAGGCTTTGGGAGCTGAGTGCTCACGAAGACAGGCAGCTCTGTACTGTTCAGGTGTGATTGTGCGCTTGTGCTTGCCCGCACATGTGCAGTACACAGCCGCCTGTCTTGGGAAGCACCAGGGTTCCAAATGCCTTCCAATGCCTCCTGTGGCCGCACAGAATAGTATTAGCCCATTGGTCGAATACTCCCAATGGGGGTGCCAGTGCTGGAACTAGGGGACGGTGAGATGAACGTGAAGGCTCTTTAGAACCCAGAGCTTTCCCTCACCATAGGTGAGTATCTGGATTTTTTTTTTTCACTCCAGGCTTATGTACCTCTCTGTAGAGATGTGACCAATATAGAGCATATGAGCTGGGCCTGTGTTTTTATCATTAATAAACAACAGTGACATCTAATGGTTGCTTGTGGAAAATACATGTTCACTTTGCATTCTGAGGTGTCTTTTTTTGTTTTTTACATTATACAGTTATTATCTGTACTAGCATATATCTTTTATTGCTATATACATCTTTTTAAATGAAAGTAGATGGAAATAGAGTTACTTCTATCTTCCATGTATAAAATTGCTGTGTTGCCTTATCATGTACCATGTTATCTTATGTACCAAATACAGTATGAGCTTCACGGTTTTTTTTGTGGCTGATTGCACAAGGCTCAGCCGCTGATGAGTATAATTATAGTGTTCTTTTGACCTACCTAGGAAAAAAGAATCCTTACCAAATAATGTCTGTAGTATTTTAATAAGCTGCATTACACTGACTTCCTGCATATTGCAGCTCCTACTAGTAAATGTCAAGCCTATAAAAGTCTTCATTCCTGTTGACATTTTTATTTTATTTTATTGTCACAGAACATCAACTGCGGTGATATTATATTGTGGGTTTTTTTTCATACACTGGTCAGCAGCAGTGTTGCTGTTTGTGGTGTTCATACATCTATGTTTTATTTGATGAAGGACATGGTCATTTTGTAACTGATGATGACCAAACTATGTGATGTTGTTAACTTGCATTTGTGTTATAATTTGATATTGGTATACTTGACAATTGTTCAAACACGCTTTTATAGCAAGAGGGGCCTGTAGATGGCACTGTTCTACATGTATTCATGATAAGATTAGCTAGATTGTTATGGATTGTTGGTTCCAGTTATGCCCTGGCTAGGAACATGAATTGAAGGTGCTGCTTATGTAGAGAGTTGGTGAATCCTGGAAATAAACCTAGTTTCAGTTTTCTTGCCTCCATGACTAGTGAACACAACACTGTTAATGTTTAACTGTTTAACCACTTGAGGACCGCAGTGTTAAACCCCCTAAAGACCAGGCCATTTTTCTTGAAAAAGGCTACTACAGCTCTAAGGCCTCGCTGCAGGGCTGCACAACTCAGCACACAAGTAATCCCCCACCCCCACCCCCACCAACCCTTTTTTTTCTCCCCACCAACAGAGCTTTCTGTTGGTGGGGTCTGATCCTCCCCCAGTGTTTTTTTTTTTTAAATATTTATGACTATTTTTTTGTTAAATTTCTTTTTTTTTTTTAACAAACTCGCCCTCCCCCCGCCAGCCAATCACTGTGATCAGCTGCCAATCACTGAGTCAATGGAGAGGACAGCTGCGTCACATGGCTGTCCTCAGTACAGCGCTGCAGCGCTGTACGGGATAATTAGACAGCGGTTTTGCCGTCTAACAGTCTCCGAGCGGCATCACAGCTGGGGACTTTACACCAATTGATGTTAGGCAGTCCTGGGGCTGCCGTCGCGATCACGCCCATTGGCGTGATGCAGTCTTAAAGTAGTTAAAGTGTACCAGAGACGGGGCTACATTAATAAAATATACATACCTGGGGCTTCTTCCACCCCCCCTCTGGCCTGATCACTCCCACGCCATCTTCTGACTAGCCATTCGCCCCCTACTGGCCCCGGAAAATCTGTCCCACAGGGCCTGTCGGTGCTTGCGCAGTCCGGCCAGGAGCGCTTCTCTGTCTCACTCCTACCGCCACTGTCACAGACCGCAAGGCCGATCTGCGGATGGGGTCAATCGATCAGCGTCAGAAATCCTCTCACACAGTTATTTTGCTCATCACGAAGGGTAACCCGACTTCGCAATTTGATGAACTGACTCGCGGAGGGAGCGTTCAGACGCCAAAGGACTCACCTCACACATACAATTCAAAGATCTGCCACCAAGCGGGTTACACAGCCCGCTACTGTAATTATACTAGGACTTTGAGAACGCTCTATTAACCCTTAGCAGTATGCAGGAACCTGGGTCAGATCTTTATATCTGGGCCGGGTTCTCGCGTACGGGTTATAAAGGCACACTTCTATTAAACACAGGGTAGCGATTTCAGGAGAATAGGTACGATTGTGTCATAACCGCTAAAATGATTTTTAAAACGTTTAATAACAAAAATGCATTACATACAGTTGTATACACTAATTAACATATATCACAAAGCTTAAAAATAAAGGGGTAAAAATAGAAAGTTCTTACTTAGTTATGGCTGCAGTCCATTTGGAGAATGAAGAAACAGAGTCCAGTTTAAAAGTAGGCATTAATGTTAAGAGTCCTTGAACACAGCATGCGTCGGTTCTCCTTGAACGCATGCCTGGACTTTCCTGGTCGATGGAATTTGGAGAACTGGGTGGGTTTGGTCCCGCCTCACTTTTATAGGACCTGAGTTTTGGGCTGTCACTACCTGGAAAGTAAGTGTGTTTAAGGCGGGGTTACCTTCTAATCAGCAGGTTGCCGCCCCCCAGACTCAGAGCAACAAATGTAACATTTATGAATTCTCTGTATGACTCCGCCCCAGATTGGCGCATCGCAAATCCGAGGCTATATTCATAAGAGGCCTGCGACCCTGTATCAAACGAGGCTATACATGCCTATTCTATCGCATTCGCTCTACGCAGGCCGGATCAAGGGGTTTTCCTCTGGATTCCTGACAGTTAGAAAATTGTAGTTCAGGTGAATAATAGAACTGATTTCTAGGTATCAGAAAATGTGTTTTTTTGTCTTTCTGCGACAAGGCTATTTTGAATTACAAGTACATAAAAGTTCTCTTTGTTTGATTGTATGATTTTGGAGGGAATCTCTTATATCTCTGCCAGTTCGAGCTGGTTTCTTGGGAGAGAGCTGAAGCAGTAAATGGTCCTCGGCAGGAGGTCAGCCAGATGTGAAATTCCTTTCTGACCTGACACAGGATGTGGGTGAGGGGCTTTTGCTTTCAGTGGAAGAGAGCAAAAGGAAAGGTGTTGGTTTTATTCTACACAGGACTGACAGTAATGGGCTGGGCCATTACGCAAGTCGTTGGCGATTGCTCACGACTTTCCGTAATGTTCACCACAGCCACTCTAGGTAATGTGAACACGGCGGGCGTGCACATGCAGCCTGGCCACACTTGCACAGTTGGCCCTGGACCAGAGGACTTTCCAGGGCCAATTACAAAATAACGGGAAGTCAGAAGAGGACGGCGTGGGAGTGATCAGGCCGGAGGGGGCTGGAGGAAGCCCCAGGTATTTATATTTTATTCATGTGGCCCCATCTCAGGGTCACTTTAAGTTTATGTTAATTTGCACATTCGAGTTTAGATATCTAGAGTTTGATGTCTGCAATGCTTGCAGTGATTAAGTCAGTGGGTAACACCATAATGCAAATAATTATATGGTGCAAGAATCTTATTGAACACATGTGAGCACACAGGATATGCCCCACTCAGGGCATTTAAATACCAAGCATTCCAGATCTGCTGGCACCTGTTGCTTGGTGCTGTTACCAGTTAGATTGGCACTGTATAGAGGGTACAGTCACAGAGGCTTGATGGCGGGTGGGGTTTATTTGCACAACTGGGGCATATTCTACTGCATTTAATAATATTAGAGCTACAACAGATAGGGACTGGGAGACCCTAGTGCTGCATTTTCTGCATTGCTTAGACATGTTGTAATTCTCATTCACTGCTGTGTGCTCTGGGGGTTTTGGTGCTGCATTCTTACCATATGAGTAAAGACAGGGACAGGGCAGCAGCTGTGAAGCATTTGTTGCACATTACTGATGACCCACATATAAGCCGAGGGGGTAACTTTTCAGCACCTTTTTTTGTACTGAAAAATTAGGCTTATACACGAGTATATACAGTAATACCATAATAGAGTAATCAGGTAAGGACTGTCAGCCTTAGGTTTGAATAGGTTTTTTTTAACATCCACAATCACTATGTCATTGCTGTGTAGGGCTTACAGGAGACCATGCATAGTGTAACTGACTGTCACTGATTTATATACAGTATATTTTATATATATTTACAGTAAAACCTCCATTATCCAGAGCTCAGTTAAACAGAATTCACAAGCAACCAGAAAAACAATCCTGTCCTTTCAGGATGCGTGCATCTACTTATAAGACGCGTGCACATGCCAGACTTTTTCAAACTACGGGTAGTCAGATCCGCCCACGGGGCGGTCGTTCTGACGACAGTTGCACGTGAGTACAAGCTGTTGTCAGACTGATAAGACTGATGACAGCTTGCACTCACGTGCTCGGCAGATAAGTCAAAACCACTCTTATCAGTCTGACGACCAAGGACGTTGCTAGCCCCAAAGATCAGTGGCACGTGCCCCAGATCTATTCTGTGGTGCCCCTGATGTCTCCCAGGCAGAGCAGAGCCACCACATCATGGCACCATACAGTATCCAGCAAGCCCCAAATAGGCACCACTGCACACAGCATGGGATCACAGCACCCATCATAGCCCATAGAGGCACCATAGCGCCCAGCATGGCACCACAGTACACAGCAATGGTGGGTATGCTGGGTGCTATGGTGCCTCTATGGGGGCATATTGGGTGCTGTGATGCCATGCTAGCTGCTGTATTGCCTTTGGGGACATGCAGGGAGCCGTGGTTCTTTTATAGGAGCATGCTGGGAGATGTGGTGCCTCATGGGAGGGGTCCACTGGAAGGTGGTGCATTTTTGTTTTGTATTAATGGAAAGCAGGGCTTCATTCAACATTGTGGTGGGCAGGCCTACTTAGACCACTGTTAAATTCATGCAAATTTGGCTCCACCCATGACCACACCCACATCCCAGTGCATGGCCACACCCATCTTTCGGCTGGAGTGCTCAAAAGTCCCCCGGATCCCTTAGGATCCTAGGAACGCCCCTGCTGACGACAGCTTGTACTCATGTGCAACTGTCATCAGAACGGCCGCACCGCGGACGGGTCTGATGACCTGTAGTTTGAAAAAGTCCAGCGTGTGTATGCGCCTTTGCGCCTTTGCATCTGTTACATTAAATTAAGTCTGTCCTTTGTCTTAACCTCTTGAGGTCCAGAGGTTTATAGCCCCCCTAGTTACAATTCCGCATTTCACAACTTTAACAGTTTATTGCTCGGCCATATAACTTGGCAACCTCCTTTTCTTCTTACTAATAGAGCTTTCTTTTGGTGGTCTCTGATTGCTGCAGTGATCTTTCCTTTTTTTTTTTTTTTTTTTTTTTTAATTGATTAAAGATTATCATTTAAAAAAAAAAAAAAAATCCCTATTTCTTTTATTCCCCCCTCCCCCCCTAAATTAGTCCTAGATTGCGATACATACACTACACTACCTATACATAGGCATCAGCCTATGATATGAATTAGATTGTGAGCTGTTAGGAGGGACAGTTAAGTGACGCTAGATCGCAGCGCTGTACACACACACATATATATATATATATATATATTTATTTTTTTTATTTCAGCCTGCCAGCTCCGATCGCAGCTGGCAGGCTGACCGCGCGGCCCCGCTCTGTTTACTGCAGGGAACACGTTCCCTGCAAATCTTGCTTTCGCAAAATCAAGCCACCTGGCGTGATCGAGGGACAAGACAGCCACTCTGTGACCATCATCCTGCGTTAGGCGGTTACAGAGTGGTTATTTTGTTTTTAATTACTGTATTGAAGTATACAGTGTGGGGTATTGTACCGTTTTTTTAGTTAGGCCTATTTTTAACATTGAGGTTTGGCTCAATGTGGTCAGTAGCATAACGCACGCATTATGAGTGTGAACTGCAATGGAGACTGGACATAGACTTTAATACTAAGCCTGCATGCAGCGAGAATAACGCAATCGGTTACAATGCAGTATTGTGAACAGCCCCATAGAATTGTATGGGCAGTGAGTTGACATGCAGAATTATTCTGCAACGCAACTGACCACTGTGAACTAGGCCTGGCATCCAGAAACGACACTTATCTGGCATGAGCTGATCCCCGTTGGTGTTTACTATGCAAAGCTTTTCCAACATGCCCTTGCTGTATAAGGCCCGATTCACATTGAGAAATAAAGCCAAACAGATTTGGTCAAACGGTTCCAGATTCCACTTCACCAGAACTGTAAGGCTTGGTTCACACTGGCAAATGGATCCATGAAAACAGAGTTGATCACTGGTCGATCGGATCGGTTTTCACTCCGTTGCCACTCCGATTGCTGCAGCAGCGGGCGGGAGAGGGAGGGTGCAGCAGCTGGTCTGGTGAGGGAGAGTTAAAACTTACCTAGGCTTCCGTCTTCAATTGCAGCCTGGTGGTAGGGAAGGTTTCTTCTAGGCTTCCATCTTCTTCTACCTTCAATTGCATCCCATGTCGCGTCATGTGACTTCCTTTCGGGTTGAAGGAGGAAGCATAGTCAGGTGACGTGGCGTAGGACGCAACTGAAGGTGGAAGCCTGGAAGAAACCCTCCCTACCGCCCGGCTGCAATGGAAGACGGAAGCCTGGGTAAGTTTTAACCCTCCCTCACCCGCACAGCTGCTCAGTGCACTAGGCCTGGTTCGGGTCCCCACATCCTCCCCAGACCCCCACCACCCCTGTGGATTTTGCCCCTTAACGATCCGTTTCTTCACTAGTGTGAAGAAACATTCCGTTCTCTCATTGCCCCCAGTGCAGGGCTTCATCTTCCGTTTCCGGTCTGCTGGGCTCAGCAGTCCAGAAAAATAGCTGCAGCTGGAAACTTCCGGTCCATTTTACAGATTGAGAGGAACGGATCTGTTTGAATGGATGGATGTGAAGCGTTCCATAGGTTAACATCTGTTCGCAAACTGACCTTTTTTTTAAGGCAGGTGTGAACTGGGCCTAAGAGTCCTTTTACATTATATCAGTTGCTCTCAGTTATAACTGAATGGACAACTAATTGTCAAAGTAATGTCCATGTTTTCCTGTGGCTCACTTCCCACTATACCTATTTTAACTGAAAGCTTTTTCACAATGCACTGCTTAGCTATGGAAATTTAAAACGCGTCAGCTTTTCATTGTATATCCTTATTCAATGCCACAATAAACCATATCATGGAGGAAATGACTGCCATATAGATTTCATCATCAGCTTTCACCGCTTATGTGGGGCTTATTCACCTACATCTCTACCATGCTAAACAAAGCGGTGGGATCAGTTGATTTGGGGCTTTAAAATGTTTGTTAATTTTCAGAAAGTTGTGTAACGAGCAAAATGTTCCACAGGAAGCAGAAATCCATGAAAGTACAAAGAGCAAGTTGTGCAGATCCAAACTATCCGGACATCCATCTATAGCGAGGAATGGCAGCTTAGTCTTGACCAGACTTCAAAAACAATAACATAATAATCCCAGAGGTCTACTTTACATGCAGCTATTCTGGGATAAAAGAACACATAAAAAAGAAGGGGAAAAACAAACAAAAATTTGCCTGGGCTCCCCCAAGGGGAGGTCAGGGGAAAAGCAGCGGGGGTATGGGACTGCTGGATTTTAAAGACTTCCTCTAGTACCGCTACCTGTCACATCACTGTGTTTTAAATACTGCTGCAAAAGTTATTAGAATTTTAAAAACCATTAGTTTCAACACATTCTCTATTATAACAGCAGTATTGTATGTATGGTATCTTCCTGATTTAAAATGTCTTGCTTCTGTTATTACAAAGAGAGGCTGTGTTGTTGCATGGAGACTTTGTCATTCATTTCTGTTTTAGTGTTTGAAAAGAAAAAGAATACATAGTTTAGTTTTATTTATTTTTTTAGTTCATATTGTTCAGTTATAAAGTGACATCGAGACAATGGGCCTGATTCACAAAGCGGTGATAACTCAGTTATCACGCCTAAAAGAGTTTAGGCGTGATAAGTAGAGATGTCGCGAACCTCCGATCTTCGGTTCCCGAACCCCGTTCGCGAACCTTCGCGGAAGGTTCGGTTGGCGGAAAAGTTCGCGAACCGCAATAGACTTCAATGGGGAGGCGAACTTTGAAAAATAGAAAAAATTATGCTGGCCACAAAAGTGATGGAAAAGATGTTTCAAGGGGTCTAACACCTGGAGGGGGGCATGGCGGAGTGGGATACATGCCCAAAGTCCTGGGGGAAAATCTGGATTTGACGCAAAGCAGCGTTTTAAGGGCAGAAATAACATTGAATGCTAAATTGCAGGCCTAAAGTGCTTTCAAACATCTTGCATGGGTATACATCAATCAGGGAGTGTAATTAGAGTTCTGCTTCACACTGACACACCAAACTCACTGTGTAACGCACCGCAAACAGCTGTTTGCGTAGTGACGGCCATGCTGGACTGGTGCGCACCGTGGCCAGAGTGTAGGCCGTGGCGGTTTTCAAGCCCATATGGTCGCCGGGCTGTGGTAGCTCAATGATAGAACAACAGTGACTGTCCAGCTGATCAAATTTGGTCTGACCACAATGAAGCAACGACCTTATTATCTTTTGTGTGCCACCCCCACCCGAGACACTCAAATAGCCGGCGGTCATTGCTTCATTGTGATACGCAATCCCCTTCACCGCGGCAAGGTAATGATCACGAAGGGGGATGGGCACATTTACATGCCTTTTGTTTATTTGTTGCAGCCGCCCGCAGTGCATGTACACGCACCAGAAAAATTAGTGTAGCGGCAGCTGCTAGCAGCGGCCTTAAAAATTCAGGAATCCGCCTAGAGTCCTGGACCCTGTTGGTGGTGGCGGAGAAGGCAAGCGGCCTGCAGGCAGAGATGCTGTGTGTGGGGACTGACTTAGTCTTCGGTCGTGCAGTAGCCCTCCGTGATCCATTCCTCATTCATTTTGATAAAGGTCAGGTACTGAACACTGTCTTGACTTAGGCGACTTCTCTTCTCAGTAACTATGCCTTCAGCTGCACTGAAGGTCCTTTCTGACAGGACGCTTGCGGCAGGGCAAGAGAGAAGTTGTATGGCAAATTGGAACAGCTCTGGCCACAGGTCAAGCCTGCGAAACCAGTAGTCCAAGGGTTCATCGTCACTTTTCGCAGTGTCTACATCCACACTCAAGGCCAGGTAGTCGGCTACCTGCCGGGCCAGGCGTTGGTGGAGGGTGGATCCGGAAGGACTATGGCGAGGAGTTGGACTAAAGAATGTCCGCATGTCCGACATCACCCTGAGATCGCTGGAGCGTCCTGTCCTTGCCTGCGTGGACTTGGGAGGAGGAGGGTTACTGCCAGTGGTACCTTGATTGCGTTGTGCAGCCACATCACCCTTTAACGCATTGTAAAGCATCATCGACAGCTTGTTCTGCAAGTGCTGCATCCTTTCCGCCTTCTGTTGAGTTGGTAACAGGTCCGCCACTTTGTGCCTGTACCGAGGGTCTAGTAGCGTGGCCACCCAGTACAGGTCATTCGCCTTGAGTTTTTTGATACGGGGGTCCCTCAACAGGCTGGACAACATGAAAGAGGACATCTGCACAAAGCTGGATGCAGACGTACTCTCCATCTCCTCTTGCTCTTCCTCAGTGACGGGACGCAACTCCTCTTCCTCCCCCCAGCCACGAACAATACCACGGGAACGTGGAGCAGCAGAAGCCCCCTATGACGGCTGCCACGGTTGTTCTTCTTCCGCCGCCTCTTCCTCCTCCACAGAAACACCTTCCTCATCACCATCATCAGAGTCTGACTCCTCTCCTTCCCCACACGACTCCTCTTCTTCCTCCTCCTCCTCCTCCTACCCCCTCTGTGCTGCCGCAGGTGTTGGGGAAACATCGGGTTCGGATGTAAATCGCTCCCACGACTCCTGCTGCCGTAACTGTTCTCGTTCACGCTCCTCCACAGCTGTATCCACCACTCTACGCACGGCATGCTCCAGGAAGTAGGCGTAGGGGATCAAGTCGCTGATGGTGCCCTCAGCGCGACTCACCAGTTTGGTCACCTCCTCAAAGGGTTCCATGACCCTGCATGCATTTCGCATCAGTGTCCAGTTGTTGGGCCACAACATCCCCATCCTCCCAGATTGTGTCCTTGTACTGTAATGATACAGGTACTGGGTGACGGCTTTCTCCTGGTCTAGCAGGCGAGAGAACATCAGCAGGGTGGAATTCCAGCGAGTCGGGCTATCGCAAATTAGGCGTCTCACCGGCAAGTTGTTTCTACGCTGAATGTCCGCAAAGCGTGCCATGGCCTTGTAAGAGCGCCTGAAATGCCCACACAACTTCCTGGCCTGCTTCAGGACGTCCTCTAAGCCTGGGTACTTGGACACAAATCTTTGCACGACCAGATTCAGCACATGTGCCATGCAGGGTATGTGTGTCAGCTTTCCCAAATTCAACGCAGAAATGAGATTGCTGCCATTGTCACACACCACGTTGCCAATCTCAAGCTTGTGCGGGGTCAGCCATTGCTCCACCTGTTTGTTAAGAGCAGCCAGGAGAGCTGCTCCAGTGTGACTCTCCGCTTTCAGGCAAGACATGTCTAACACTGCGTGACACCGTCGTACCTGGTATGCAGCATAGGCCCTGGGGTGCTGGGGCTGTGTAGCTGGAGAGGAGATTGCGGCACCAGCCAAGGAGGAGGAGGAGGATGACGACAGCGAAGAGGTGGTAGCAGGTGGAGAGGAGGTGGCTGAAGGCCTGCCTGCAAGCCGTGGAGGTGTGGCAAGTCGGTCCGCTGCGCAGCCATGTACTCCCTGCTTGCTGCCATCGGTCACCAGGTTGACCCAATGGGCTGTGTATGTAATGTAGTGGCCCTGCCCGTGCTTGGCAGACCAGGCATTCGTGGTCAGGTGGACCCTTGACCCAACGCTCTTCGCAATAGATGACACCACTTGCCTCTCAACTGCACGGTACAGTTTGGGTATGGCCTTTTGTGAAAAATAATTGCGGCCTGGTATCTTCCACTGCGGTGTACCAATGGCCACAAACTTGCGGAAAGCCTCCGACTCCACCAGCTTGTATGGTAATAGCTGGCGAGCTAATAGTTCCGCCATGCCAGCTGTCAGACGCCGGGCAAGAGGGTGACTGGCAGACATTTGCTTCTTGCGTTCAAATACTTCCTTCACGGACAGCTGGGTACTGCTGTGGGCAGAGGAGAAGGAACCGCTGAAGGGAAGAGGCGGTGTGGAGGAGGGTGGCTGTGAAGGTGCAAGGGAGAAAGCGGATGAAGACGATGCACCTGAAGTAGGAAGAGGAGAAGAAGGGTGGCTTGTCTTTTGTGTGCTGCTTTTCCTCAGGTGTTCTTGCCATAGCTGTTTGTGCCTTCTCTCCAGGTGCCTTCGTAAGGCACTTGTCCCTATGTGAGAGTTGGCCTTTCCACGGCTCAATTTCTGCTGGCAGAGATAACAGATGGCTTTGCTCCGATCTGAGACACACATGTTAAAAAATTTCCAAACCGCTGAGCCCCCCTGGGGTGATGGCGCTACGGTGGCATCAGCAGCTGACGTTGAAGGGCATTTTGGCTGGCTGTCCATAGCTGCGATATATGGCGCCGGACACTGCCCCCAGCTGTTTCTGAGGATGAGCACCCTGTGCTTCTATCATGGAGTCGTCTCCTCCTACTCCTCTCTGACTCCCCCTCTGAACTGTCCCCCTGGTCATCTCCTCTACCGAGAACATACGTGGCATCCGTATAATCGTCATCATAATCCTCCTGCCCAGCTTCCCTTTCCTCAGACACCTCCTCAACTGCACCAACTTCAGGTGGTTCATCATCTCCCTCCTCACACGTTATGTCCATATTATCGCCACCTAACTCAGACGTATGAGGTGGTGTACCTGCGCCTTCTTCTTGTGTTGCAGTAGTGGCTGGGAATCAGTGATTTCACCACCACCACCAAATAACTCCTGCGAAGTGTCAAATGCAGCGGATGTGGTGCTTGTTGTAGCGCTGGTGGCTGCGGGAGATGAAGTGTTCTGTGTTAAATAGTCAAGCACATCCTGATCTTGGGAAGTGATGGCACGTGCCTTCTTCTGAGCACTGTATTTTGGGCCAGGTCCGCACGAAATCACAGCAACACCACCTCGCACAGACCTGCCGGTGCCTGGTGGCCTTCCTCTGGGTCTGCCTCTACCTCTTCCTCTACCTGGTTTGTCCATTTTGTCCATCTCAGGGGGATACTAGGTATATGCAGTGAGCTTGGTTCACTCAACACAACAGGTAGTTAGATGCAGTGAGCTGGGTTCACTGAACAGTAAAGGTACTTAGATGCAGTGAGGTGGGTTCACTCAACACAACAGGTAGTTAGATGCAGTGAGGTGGGTTCAATGAACAGTAAAGGTACTTAGATGCAGTGAGGTGGGTTCACTGAACACAACAGGTAGTTAGATGCAGTGAGGTGGGTTCACTGAACAGTAAAGGTACTTAGATGCAGTGAGGTGGGTTCACTGAACACAACAGGTAGTTAGATGCAGTGAGGTGGGTTCACTGAACAGTAAAGGTACTTAGATGCAGTGAGGTGGGTTCACTGAACACAACAGGTAGTTAGATGCAGTGAGGTGGGTTCACTGAACAGTAAAGGTACTTAGATGCAGTGAGGTGGGTTCACTGAACACAACAGGTAGTTGGATGCAGTGAGCTGGGTTCACTGAACAGTAAAGGTACTTAGATGCAGTGAGGTGGGTTCACTGAACACAAAAGGTAGTTAGATGCAGTGAGGTGGGTTCACTGAACAGTAAAGGTACTTAGATGCAGTGAGGTGGGTTCACTCAACACAACAGGTAGTTAGATGCAGTGAGGTGGGTTCAATGAACAGTAAAGGTACTTAGATGCAGTGAGGTGGGTTCACTGAACACAACAGGTAGTTAGATGCAGTGAGGTGGGTTCACTGAACAGTAAAGGTACTTAGATGCAGTGAGGTGGGTTCACTGAACACAACAGGTAGTTAGATGCAGTGAGGTGGGTTCACTGAACAGTAAAGGTACTTAGATGCAGTGAGGTGGGTTCACTGAACACAACAGGTAGTTAGATGCAGTGAGGTGGGTTCACTGAACAGTAAAGGTACTTAGATGCAGTGAGGTGGGTTCACTGAACACAACAGGTAGTTGGATGCAGTGAGCTGGGTTCACTGAACAGTAAAGGTACTTAGATGCAGTGAGGTGGGTTCACTGAACACAAAAGGTAGTTAGATGCAGTGAGGTGGGTTCACTGAACAGTAAAGGTACTTAGATGCAGTGAGGTGGGTTCACTGAACACAACAGGTAGTTAGATGCAGTGAGCTGGGTTCACTGAATAGTAAAGGTACTTAGATGCAGTGAGGTGGGTTCACTGAACACAGCAGGTAGTAAGATGCAGTGAGCTGGGTTCACTGAGCAGTAAAGGTACTTAGATGCAGTGAGGTGGGTTCACTCAACACAACAGGTAGTTAGATGCAGTGAGGTGGGTTCACTGAACAGTAAAGGTATTTAGATGCAGTGAGGTGGGTTCACTCAACACAACAGGTAGTTAGATGCAGTGAGCTGGGTTCACTGAACAGTAAAGGTACTTAGATGCAGTGAGGGGGGTTCACTGAACACAACAGGTAGTTAGATGCAGTGAGCTGGGTTCACTGAACAGTAAAGGTACTTAGATGAAGTGAGGTGGGTTCACTGAACACAACAGGTAATTAGATGCAGTGAGGTGGGTTCACTGAACAGTAAAGGTACTTAGATGCAGTGAGCTGGGTTCACTGAACACAACAGGTAGTAAGATGCAGCGAGCTGGGTTCACTGAACAGTAAAGGTACTTAGATGCAGTGAGGTGGGTTCACTCAACACAACAGGTAGTTAGATGCAGTGAGGTGAGTTCACTGAACAGTAAAGGTACTTAGATGCAGTGAGGTGGGTTCACTCAACACAACAGGTAGTTAGATGCAGTGAGCTGGGTTCACTGAACAGTAAAGGAACTTAGATGCAGTGAGGTGGGTTCACTCAACACAACAGGTAGTTGGATGCAGTGAGCTGGGTTCACTGAACAGTAAAGGTACTTAGATGCAGTGAGGTGGGTTCACTCAACACAACAGGTAGTTAGATGCAGTGAGGTGGGTTCACTGAACAGTAAAGGTACTTAGATGCAATGAGGGGGGTTCACTGAACACAACAGGTAGTTAGATGCAGTGAGCTGGGTTCACTGAACAGTAAAGGTACTTAGATGTAGTGAGGTGGGTTCACTGAACACAACAGGTAATTAGATGCAGTGAGCTGGGTTCACTGAACAGTAAAGGTACTTAGATGCAGTGAGCTGGGTTCACTGAACACAACAGGTAGTAAGATGCAGTGAGCTGGGTTCACTGAACAGTAAAGGTACTTAGATGCAGTGAGGTGGGTTCACTCAACACAACAGGTAGTTAGATGCAGTGAGGTGGGTTCACTGAACAGTAAAGGTACTTAGATGCAGTGAGGTGGGTTCACTCAACACAACAGGTAGTTAGATGCAATGAGCTGGGTTCACTGAACAGTAAAGGTACTTAGATGCAGTGAGCTGGGTTCACTGAACACAACAGGTAGTAAGATGCAGTGAGCTGGGTTCACTGAGCAGTAAAGGTACTTAGATGCAGTGAAGTGGGTTCACTCAACACAACAGATAGTTAGATGCAGTGAGGTGGGTTCACTCAACACAACAGGTAGTTAGATGCAGTGAGCTGGGTTCACTGAACAGTAAAGGTACTTAGATGCAGTGAGGTAGGTTCACTCAACACAACAGGTAGTTAGTTGCAGTGAGCTGGGTTCACTGAACAGTAAAGGTACTTAGATGCAGTGAGCTGGGTTCACTGAACACAACAGGTAGTAAGATGCAGTGAGCTGGGTTCACTGAGCAGTAAAGGTACTTAGATGCAGTGAAGTGGGTTCACTCAACACAACAGATAGTTAGATGCAGTGAGGTGGGTTCACTCAACACAACAGGTAGTTAGATGCAGTGAGCTGGGTTCACTGAACAGTAAAGGTACTTAGATGCAGTGAGGTAGGTTCACTCAACACAACAGGTAGTTAGTTGCAGTGAGCTGGGTTCACTGAACAGTAAAGGTATTTAGATGCAGTGAGCTGGGTTCACTGAACACAACAGGTAGTAAGATACAGTGAGGTGGGTTCACTGAACAGTAAAGGTACTTAGATGCATTGAGGTGGGTTCACTCAACACAACAGGTAGTTAGATGTAGTGAGCTGGGTTCACTGAACAGTAAAGGTACTTAGATGCAGTGAGGTGGGTTCACTCAACACAACAGGTAGTTAGATGCAGTGAGCTGGGTTCACTCAACACAAAGCTAGGTATATGCAGTGATGAGGTGGGTTAAGTAAACACAACAGGTACTGGGTATATGCAGTACTGGGTAGTACAATGTGCAGCTCCCTGTCACACACACAGGTAGTCACTGAATGTGCTGGGTTGCTGGCAGTGGCACACACACTATCAATTAGCAAGGCTGTGCATGCAACAAAAGTGTCAGTTTGACACACAGAAAAAGAAAAAAAAAGTACAGGATGAGCTCTGAAAAGAGCTGTTGAGGGGTGCTATAAAAGCAATAATAATCAGCCAGGAGCAAGCTAAGCAGCCAAGAACCTAACTAATCTGTCCCTAGAAGAACAAGTCTGTAGCAGCTGTCCCTAGTCTGTCTCTAGCAGGCACACGAGTGAGGCTAAAGGCCCATACACACGTCGGATTTCCGCGAACGACGGGTCGTTTGAACGACCAGTCGTTCCGTCGTTCGCCCGCTAAATCGGGCGTGTGTACAGACTATCGTTCGCTTGATAAGAGTGAGTTTGAGCGATCCGCCCGGCTTTTCACAGGCGTGCAAACACTTTGCACCGCTTTGTGAATCAGGCCCAATCAAAAACAAACCACCAAGAAGTGGTTTGGTTTGTAAGGGTTTTTTCGCCTTCCTCTGGATCAACAGGGACATGTGAGGGAGCAGGCTGGTGTTGTACTTTATACTGGTTGAACTCGATGGACGTATGTCTTTTTTCAACCAAAATAACTATGTAACTATGTAACTATGTAAGAAGTGAACCGATTTAGCAATACAGATTATTGTTTCTGTTATTGGTGTTCAGAAATGGAGATAAATACCTTCTTATTTCCAGTGGCACTGTGACATTCCTTGTGCCATCAGTCTACCTTTTCTTTTATCACTCATCAAACAAATAATGTACAATATAAGATTAAAATACAAGTACAGCATTTTTTTTCTAACACAAATACTGGTTCATTCTTTCCTCCAGTGATAAAGTGATCGTGGCATTGCTTTTTGACATCTTGTCTTGTACCTTCTTTAAAAAAAACAAAAATGAAAGCATTGTTAAAGAAAACCCAAGGTGAGAGTGATATGGAGGCTCAGGGCCGGATTTAGGCCAAGGCCACCTAGGCCATGGCCTAGGGCACCACAGGAGCAAGGGCACCAAAGCAGCAGGCTAAACTGGTGCAGCATTTGTAAGCTTGCAAATGCTGCAATGCAGGAAGATCAGGCTAGTGCCTGACCGCGGTACTCTGCTGCCAGCGGCCTGTGCAGTGGCCACCTTGCTCTCTGTGCACACTTTCATTGTGGCGGGTGGCTATGGACTTGGGCAGTATTGGAGACAGAAAGGAAGAGGAAGCTTCTGCACTGGAGACGAGTGGAGAAATGAGTGACACTGATGGCTGCTGCGATGTGGAGGCAAGCTATACTGAAAGGGGTGGGGAGGGGGAGTGGGAAATGGATGAATTAAGTGAGTCATTTGGCCACCTATACTGGAGGGAAAGGGGGAGGGTAGAGATGAGCGTAATGACGTAATTACGATTTCGCGAAATTTCGCGTAATTAGTGTAATTACGATTATGGCCGTAAGTACATAATCGTAATGAAGAAGGATTTCGCGAAATTTCGCGTAAACGTAATTTTCGCATTACAGTGGGTATTACGAAATTAATGCGTATGGTCATGCTCCCAAGCGGAAAAGTTGACACATGGATCAATGTTAGGTAGCCGCCGACTTTAAGGGTTAATAGCAAAGCACCCTTAAATGCTAAGAGTCTCAAATTTGGAGAATATATTAAGGAGATCAGAAGGAATAAGAGGAATTTTTTTTTTTCAAAAAGACCTTATAGTTTTTCAGAAAATCGATGTTAAAGTTTCAAAGGAAAAATGTATACATTTAAAAACCCGCCGACTTTAACGGTTAATAGCAAAGCCTGCTTAAAGTTTAGGAACACCACAGGTAACAATAGTGTATTATTTTCATAGATTCCCCCAAGTGGGAAGAGTTTTACTTACTTCGTTCTGAGTGTGGGAAATATAAAAAAAAAACGACGTGGGGTCCCCCCTCCCAGACCTCTTTAACCCCTTGTCCCCCATGCAGGCTGGGATAGCCAGAATGCGGAGCACCGGCCGCGTGGGGCTCCGCACCCTGACAATACCAGCCCGCATGGTCCATGGATTAGGGGGTCTCGGAAGGGGAGGGGCAGCCAAGCTTTCCCCTCCCCCTCTGAGCCCTTGTCCAATCCAAGGACAAGGGGCTCTTCTCCACCTCCGATGGGTGGTGGAGGTGGAGGCCGCGATTTCCTGGGGGGGGGGGGGGGGTTCATGGTGGCATCTGGGAGTCCTCTTTAAAAAGGGGTCCCCCAGATGCCCACCCCCCCTCCCAGGAGAAATGAGTATAGAGGTACTTGTACCCCTTACCCATTTCCTTTAAGAGTTAAAAGTAAATAAACACACAAACACATAGAAAAAGTATTTTAATTGAACAAAAAACATAACCACGAAAAAAGTCCTTTAATATTCTTAATTAACCATTAATACTTTCCTGTCCCTTTAAATAAATGATCCCTCGCAATAGCCTCGGAAATGTTCTATCAGTTACAATGTAACAAAGTTATTACAATGTAACAACTTTGTTACATTGTAACTACGCCGCACATGACGTCACTCGCCGCTCAGCCGCCGCATACGCGTCCTGCACGGACCCGACAGAGCTCTGAGCTATATAGATCAGAGCTCTCTAAGCATCTTTGTATTTGGGCTCCAAGGAGCCCCATTGGTCCTTAGCAGACCAATGGGGTTTCTTCTGATTTAAAGGAATATATTATATATAGCTATATAGCTCAGAGCTCTGTCGGGTCCGTGCAGGACGCTAAGTCCCCGCCGGCTCCCGCTGCCTTCCCCGCCTCTCCCACATGTCACCCACATGTCACCCACATGTGGGTGACATGTGGGTGACAGATGTGGGCGGGGTGGACAGCGGGGGCCGGCGGGACTTAGCGTCCTGCACGGACGCGTAAGTGTATGCGGCGGCTGAGCGGCGAGTGACGTCGGGTGCGGCGTAGTTACAATGTAACAAAGTTGTTACATTGTAATAACTTTGTTACATTGTAACTGATAGAACATTTCCGAGGCTATTGCGAGGGATCATTTATTTAAAGGGACAGGAAAGTATTAATGGTTAATTAAGAATATTAAAGGACTTTTTTCGTGGTTATGTTTTTTGTTCAATTAAAATACTTTTTCTATGTGTTTGTGTGTTTATTTACTTTTAACTCTTAAAGGAAATGGGTAAGGGGTACAAGTACCTCTATACTCATCTCTCCTGGGAGGGGGGGTGGGCATCTGGGGGACCCCTTTTTAAAGGGGACTCCCAGATGCCACCATGAACCCCCCCCCCCCCCCAGGAAATCGCGGCCTCCACCTCCACCGCCCATCGGAGGTGGAGAAGAGCCCCTTGTCCTTGGATTGGACAAGGGCTCGGAGGGGGAGGGGAAAGCTTGGCTGCCCCTCCCCTTCCGAGACCCCCCAATCCATGGACCATGCGGGCTGGTATAGTCAGGGTGCGGAGCCCCACGCGGCCGGTGCTCCGCATTCTGGCTATCCCAGCCTGCATGGGGGACAAGGGGTTAAAGAGGTCTGGGAGGGGGGACCCCACGTCGTTTTTTTTTTATATTTCCCACACTCAGAACGAAGTAAGTAAAACTCTTCCCACTTGGGGGAATCTATGAAAATAATAAACTATTGTTACCTGTGCAAAAAAACCTGACATTTTCCGCATTTGAAAGACATTTTCCCCCTTGAAACTTAAAAATCGATTTTCTGAAAAACTATAAGGTCTTTTTGAAAAAAAATGTTTCCTCTTATTCCTTTTGATCTCCTTAATATATTCTCCAAATTTGAGGCTCTTAGCATTTAAGGGGGCTTTGCTATTAACCCTTAAAGTCGGTGGCTTTTTTATACGGGAGCGTTACAGGTTTAATGCGAAATTACGGTATGAACGAAACGCGAAATTACGCGTTGAAAATTACGCTTACGGTATTTTCAATTACGATTTTAACGGCAATTACGCTACCGTGATTTCGCATCGTAATCGCAAATTTCGCATGCGTAATTATAGTAATGCGAAATTACGAAAATTTCGGCTCAACTCTAGGGGAGGGTACATCTGGCTACCTATACTGAGGGGGGGTCATCAGCCTACCTATACTAGAGGGAAGGAGGGAGAGGTCATCTAGCTACCTTTACTGGGGAGGGGAGGCTGTTGACAGTGGCCTTGGGCGGTAAAGAGTACAAATCCGACCCTGTGGAGGCTACCATATTTATTTCCTTATTAAACAACAATGCGAGTTGCCTGGCTTTCTGCCTAATCTTGTGTCCCTAATACTTTTAGCCATAGACCCTGAACAATCATTCAGATCAGGTGCTCTGACTCAAGTTCGACTAGATTAGCCACATGCTTGTTTCAGATTAACAGGACTGCCAGGCAACAGGTATTGTTTAAAAGGAAATAAATATGGCAGTCTCCATATCACGCTCACCTCGGGTTGACTTAAACAACATTTCTTTAAATAGAATCCGAGGTGGTTGGCAGATTAAAAAAAAAAATATGCTGTCTGGTCCGTGGGGGTTGCTGGACCAGCCAGCTCTAATTACCTCCTCTCCCCGCCTCTCCTATCTGCAGCCATCCTTCATTTTAATTCTGTGACTATTCGGGTCACAACGCTGCAGATAACAGCGTCTGTGTTCCCATGTGAGAGCACAGCGGTGATTGACGTGGAGGGGCGGGGAGAGGAGGGGAGCAGGCAGCTAAGAGCTTATTAGAGCCTGTTAGAAGGCTCTGATAGGCGGGGGAGAGGCATTTTGTGGGTGTTCCTTAGCCTGCAGCGGATTGCCCCTTCCCCGTTAGTTTGTTGACATCCTGAATGTCAGGATGACTGCAGATTGCGGGGGGCGGCTAGCGGGGCACAGAGGCATGTCCTGCAGATGGGAACATGCCTCTGTGTCCCTTTTTTAGATGTAATAACCCACCTTGGGTTGTCTTTAAGCAGTCCTAAAGGAAGGGCAGCGGTCATAGGCATGGGTGTGGTAGTGGACAGGGTGTGACTGGCTTCTTAAAGGACATTTATCAAAATCAATGTTTTCCCAGAATTACCTACAAACAGTAAAATACTTTAAACAAAAATCAGTAGGTGTAAACTTTTTTTTTTAACCTGACAAATATTGTGCTATTAGCATACGGATGATGTCAACTTGCTGAGTAAGTCCATCTCCACAGGGGACAACACCCTGTAAAAGTGTTGTGTGACGGAATCCATATACATTCATAGATAATTTCTTCCCACTTGTTCAACCTTTTCCCCCCCCACCTTCCACTTTTTACAGGGACAACACTCTACCTCATTTTCAACACCTTGTAGACCTCAATACATACAGAACAGCCTTGGCACTAGGTAGCACTTAGGCCTGGTCGCTTCCGCCAAATGGTTACAGCATGCTGCCTTGTCTCAGTGTTTTTCGATGGAGCGTACCGTATATTAACAAAATTAAGAGCACCAGAGCGGAGCCAAAGAGTCTTGATCAGGGGCGTAGCAATAGGGGTTGCAGAGGTAGCGACCGCATCGGGGCCCTTGGGCCAGAGGGGCCCCGAAGGGCCCTCCCCCAACTACAATATTAGCTCTCTATTGGTCCTGTGCCCATAATAATGACTTCTATAGATACTTTGAATACTGGTAATCCTTAAGAAACTGTTTACCATGCTTTTCTTGCACCTCTGACACTGTAGTTGCCATTGGCAGGTTTTGGTGCGCCGTATCAATTGTTATGGATAGAGTGCTTGGGGGGGGCCCCATTGTCAAACTTGCACCGGGGCCCACAGCTCCTTAGCTACGCCACTGGTCTTGATGTCACTAGAACCTAGGAAGTGAGGCAGCTGTGAACCCAGACAGCAGCTGCAGTTACCAACGAGAGCAGGAGTCTCAGCGGGACACCGCAGAGGGATTGCCTGCAGTACCCGATTGTACTGCCAATCTAGGATATGCCAATAATACATTTGGATGTCTTATGGTGACCATACATGGTACCATTTTTTCATACATTCTTACCATTTCTATGTAGTATAAGGGTAAATTAAGTGAATATACTGAAAGGATAATTTAGGCAGTTCCCTTATATTACATAAAAATGGTAAGATTGTATTAAAATATTGTAACATGTATGGCCATCATAAGTGTAACTTTAGTGCACAGTGATGTAATCAAAGGATTAAGCTATGGGGGTCTTTTATGTTTTTTTTCATGAGATTAATGAAATAATCACTTTTATTTGGAGGAAGACTTGTCATTAGTGGTGAATACGTCGGCTGGGTACTATTATATAGAAAGATAGAACCACCTGGTATCTGAGGTGAAGGAGGGGTTGCCACATATGAAAGGGAGGCAGAAAAGGAGGAGCAACGCATGAAAAAGGGAAACTGATGCCCAAGGGAACTGATAATGAGAGAGAAGGGCTGCATACATGGATGAAACGCATGGAGGGGGGGGGGGGGGATGCTATCAACTCCTCAGTGTATAGTTTAATAATCATCTTGCTGAAAGAATCTTATCCAGATGGTGGTAAAGGATTAAAGATTCCAGCGATGTGTATTTATTATCTTTAATGCCTTTGTCTCTCCCTCTCATCACTGCACCACATAGCAGCCTATAAAGTAGATGAAGCCTGGAGTGAAAAGTCACAAGCAAGCCAGTCAGTAAGGAATAGTGTATATACATCTCACTGCTAGTTACATTACAGCAATATTACAACACATTTAGCTACATGTTACCTCTTCAAATCAGCCTCCTCATATCTCCTGCATGCTGTGACACAGTGAAGTATATTTAAGCAGGGATAGAGGGAGAGAGACCTGGGTGAAAAAAAATAAAGTGACCCTAGCACTAGTGGTAATGTGTACCCCTAATATAGAGTATTAAAAAAAAAGTTGTTTTAATTGCTAGTGTTCCTTTACGGAATGTGTCTTTTAAACCACCAGCAAGCAAACAAATACTCAAAATAATTTTGACAGGAAGTTTGCACCTACTTTGTAGTACTTTTTCCATTGCAAAGTGCTAAAAAGTGTTTTTAAATTGAAGATGAAAAATGATCTCATAGGAGAAAACTCAGAAGAAAAAGTGAATTGCATATGACCCCCAGAGTTCACATACACATTTAGTGGTGTACAGTCTGTTAAGCAATCCCCATAGAGACATGAAGATGGTAGTCGACTAAGGAGAATGTACAAGAGAATGAAAAGGAGAGGAGGAGAAAAAGGCATCCTTCTATGGGACAATACAGTATTATTATTATTATTATTATTATTACTGATTTATATAGCGCCAGCATCTTCTGTGGTGCTGGCTAATAGATTACAAGGTGTAACAATACAATACAATATAAACAGTACAACAGTTAAAGAGGAACTCCAGTGAAAATAATGTAATAAAAAAGTGCTTCATTTTTACAATAATTATGCATAAATAATTTAGTCAGTGTTTGCACATTGTAAAATCTTTTAAATCCCTGATTTACATTCTGACATTTATTACATGGTGACATTTTTACTGTTGGCAGGTGATGTAGCTGCTGCATGCTTTTTTGGCAGTTGGAAACAGCTGTAAACAGCTATTTCCCACAATGCAACAAGGTTCACAGACAGGAAACTGCCAGGAGTACCATGGTCCTCAAAGTTTCTTGTGGGAGTGGTTTCACCACAATATAAGTCATACAGCACCCCCTGATGGGCTGTTTGTGAAAAGGAATGGATTTCTCACGTAAAAGGGGGTATCAGCTACTGATTGGGATAAAGTTCAATTCTTGGTCGGAGTTTCTCTTTAAGAGTACAAGACAATGGTGGATTACAGTTTATGGCACGAACAAATCAGTTACAGATTTTTACATAATGGTGGAAGATATGCACACACATTACACAACATTGTCAGACAAAAGGGTAAAGAGAGCCCTGGGCCCCTGGCCAATTGGCCTTACAGTCTAAAGGGTTAAGGGACAGTACAATAGGTGAAGGGAAGCTGTGTAAGAGGTGGTAAAATGGTGGTCAGTTGCCAAGGTGTCCTAAGAGAGAGAGTATGCTTGCCTGAAGAGATGAGTTTTCAGGTTGCGCCTAAAAATGATAAGAGTGGGTGAGTGGCGGAGGTGTTGAGGGAGGGTGATTGGTTAAAGAAAGCTCCACTGTGACTGTCAAATCTGGATTAATCTGCTATGGGGCATGTGGTACTCTGTGCCTGTAGGCTCCCATGATGAGAATTTGGACATGGTAATATTTAGGGGCGTACCAAGAGCCCCTGCAGCTGCGGGGTAGGGGGGGGAGGGGAATTTGAAAAATAACATAGTAAAGCTCAAATCAATCCGGCCACACAATGTACAGCAGCATGCCTCTACGCATATGCGAAATAAAGGTACCAGAAAATTTTGGCGCCGGGATGTAGCTGATAGTAGAATATTGGTAAATGTTATCTACTGTATATTCTACTATTTTACAGTGGTAATTTTTACTAGTAAAATATTACCAATGTTTTACTACAGCTCAACCTAACCCTACTCTCAGAGAACCCTCCCCCTGATGACTAGCCTTAAAACCCCGCCTCCCTGACGCCTAAACTTTACCCCACCCCCACCCCGCGCAACCCCCCCCCCCCCACATCATGTAACTGCAGATGTGATAGGACTGCCCTGCACCAAATATCCATGAATCTTAGTTACACCCCTTCTGATATTCCCTCAAGATGGGTGATACCTGCAGCGTATAGGGAAATCCTTTACAGACATCAGGCTGTCACACAATGAAGTCATGTGATCATTACAGACCACAGTTATCTAATGTCTGTTACTGTCTACAAGACTTTATAGTAGGCCTGGATTTACATCACAGGAGCATATAGTCACAGATGTCCTGGTACCCTAGACTTCGCCCTCCATGAACCTACCAACCCCCGCCGAACCGCACCGCCAGTGTGCTGGCCTGCACAACGGTCACTTCTCTCATACTTCCCTTGTTCGCCATGGACAGCTACAGGTGCCCCTTAGTATTAGGTAGCCACAGGTACCTTCAATATTATGTAGCTAGAGGTGCCCCCGATTGAAGGGAGATCTTGTTAGTTGAATGCCGAGAGCCACGTTAATAACCTCACCTTTATACTCCGCTTGGGACTCTGCATAGGGAAGGAGGCCCTCAGGGAAGGGATTGAGCCGCCTTTCCATCAACAAGCGCCTTTAGGGACATGCCTACAGCGCCTTATGGTAAATCTGTTCCTGCTTTGTAGGTTAGTGGACTTCTTACAGTACCCACCATTTTGTAACAAAACACACATTTTATACCGTATGTATATATTAGAAAATATAAAACCACTTTACAGAGTTACAAACCTAAAAAACATGAACTATTATAATAAACATTTGAAAACCCAACATTTGCTCCTTTGAAAGTGAAGGGAAATAGTTAGACTTATGAATGAGAGGCCTGAAATGACCCTTGGCAGACCCTATGAGTCATTTCACAAAACTGTTCTCTTCTATCAGTCTGTTCCCGAGAACCTTGCGCTTATCACTGTAGTTTATCTTCAAATCATTATGAGTTTGCTAATTATACGCACATATGCAGCCGGATTCTGGAGAAACTGTAAGAAACAGCTTTAAGAAATATGGCATGAGCTAAAAACAGAAACTTGATTCTAAATTGGAAAAATTATGAGTTTTTCCCCTAAAAAAACCTACATTATTACGTTTTAAGAATTTTTTTTTCTG
The DNA here is from genome assembly GCF_040937935.1 of Hyperolius riggenbachi. Classification (NCBI taxonomy): domain Eukaryota; kingdom Metazoa; phylum Chordata; class Amphibia; order Anura; family Hyperoliidae; genus Hyperolius; species Hyperolius riggenbachi. The sequence continues at coordinate 412,638,802 of NC_090649.1, read as the reverse complement.
TCTTAAGATGGCCATTAACGATACTATTTTTTGATGAATTCTCCAATTCAATCATAATATCGATCAAATCGATCTGGTTTTCGTATTGATTACATTAATCTGATCAAATTGGATAGCAGCTTACTTGATAATAGCTTACTACTGTTAGTGGGCCCAAACAATTGATATTCCGATTGAATCGGAGAATCGATCATACGAAGAATTGTATCGTTAATGGTCACCTTTAGAGGTTTTGCATGCATGTGTGGGGTTTTTTTATGGAAAACTTATTAAAACATACCTGAGCTAAAATTTTCTTGAACTCACATCTGCCATGTTCTATATGTCATGACATTTTATTTTTTATTACTGCACATTTCTATTTAATATTAATCACAGAGAAAAAACAATGTCAGCGCTCTAAAGGCAGCCACTGACGATACAATTTGCTGAACGATTGTTTACGAACGATTATTCGTATGAACAATTGAAAATGATCCTTTGGCTCCTATCAGATTAATGAAATGGATCCAATTTTCGGATCAATCTTATCAATCTGATCAGATTGTTTGGGAGATTTTTTATCAATTAGTGGTTCCAAACGACCAATTCCGATCTTTCATACAAAAAAATCATTTCGTTAAGGATTATTCAGCAAATTGTATTATTAAGGTGGCCACTTACAATGCAACTTGCCAAACAATCATTTACGGATGATTATTCACATGAACGGTTGGGACAACTAACGGACAATAATCTCCTAACCATTTCAATAAGATTCTCTCCACTATATAACTCACATTTCTCGTGGTTAACCCTTCCTGGCCAATTTTTCAATACTTGTCCCTCTTTGTTAATTCCATGCACATCGCATCATTTATACCCCTTATTAAACTTTGTTTGCAACTTCCACTATCATTTTCATTCTATACCTTGCACCTTAACTATCGCTGCATTCTTTAAAGGGAACCAGAGAGGAACGAGGGGTGAAAAAAGGCAAAGATTTTATACATACCTGGGGCTTCTTCCAGCCCCATAAGCCTGAATCTCTCCCACGCCGCTGTCCTCAGCTTCCTGGATCCGCCGGTACCGGGCCCGTCACTTCCGGCGGACGCGGCCAATTGTCCGCATCACAGGGGCTCCCTCCATACATGTACGCATGCGGCTGCGCAGTAAGCAGCCACATGCGTATCTGTATGGGGAGAGCACCCTGTGATGCGGAGAATTGGCCACGTCCGCCGGCCGACTTGCCGACTCGCGGCAATGACGGGACCTGGTGGCGGCGGATCCAGGCAGCGGAGGACGGCGGCGTGGGAGCAATCCGTGCGTATGGGGCTGGAGGAAGCCCCAGGTATGTATAGTTCATCCTCTCTGGTTCCCTTTAATACCCCACACTATGTTTTACCTACCAACATTCTGTACTCAACAGATGCCCAGCATTCCAGAGATAACACATTTGCATATGGGGTTTCTCTACACGCACTGTGACTACTCCACCCTTACCAAACTCTATGATACGCATTATGTAACGTCACCACCATACACGGAAGTCTGATTGTGTTTCTTTGTCTCTGTCAATTTTCAGTGTAATACTCCGTTTCTATGTTGCCTGATGAAGCGGGATTGTGCCCGTGAAACGCGTTGCCAGTTACCAATTGGAGTATTTGTGAATAAATAATTATTATTTCCAGAATCGACAAGCATCGTGTCTGCTTCTAGTAGCTGGTCCACCACCGCCTACTGATCGTTTTAACAATTTTAGTCCTTTTTACCCTATTGGCGCCTCTGTACATCCTTTCAGATCTAATTCATCCACCCTTGGTGGAAGGGTGATACACCCTTTTTTCCTCTATCTACAAAGAGCGACATCTTAATCCTGAGTGGGGACAGGTCTAATCTCCCCACCTGCCTACAAAGTGGTTGCCTATGTGGTGACCCGTGTTTGTACGTATAATACTTACTTTTCATTTTCCATTCCAATATCCAATACATACTACACTATATTGGGCTCTCGGTTTTTCTGCTTTATTTCAATCAGATTGATGGAATTGATCGGCAAATCTGAATGATTTCATTAATCACTTAAGGACCGCGGTGTTAAACCCCCCTAGTGACCAGGCCATTTTTTACCAATTAGGCCACTGCAGCTTTAAAAGGCCTCGCTGCAGGGCCGTTCAACTCAGCACACAAGTGATTTTCCCTCTGTTTTCTCCCCACCAACAGAGCTTTCTGTTGGTGGGGTCTGATCCCTGCTCCTGTGTTTATTTATTTTTGTTTATATGTTGTTGTTCTTTTAATAAATTCTTCTATTTTTTTAATTTATTTTATAACATCCCCGCCCTCCCTTCTTCTGCTAGCCAATGACATCGATCGCCTTTGTGCCTCTGGAGGGGACAGCTGAGTGACACGGCTGTACAGGGGGTACAGCCATCAAACAAATGACAGCGCTCATAGGCTGCAACTGAATTGTAGACCAACAGAGGCATGCAGAGCCCCACAGGGGCTAAATACATGCCTTGAATGCAAATCCTAATCTATAATTTGAATGCAAATTGAAGCACATGGATGCAGCTAGCCATAGGTATACTTACATGAGTTTTGTACAGCAGGAGACATTGGCAGCACTTACAAACAGAGGTTGCACCCAAATTGACTACCTGCAATGGATGTGCAGAGCTCCACAATGTGGACTAAAATACACAACTTGCATTCAAAACAGGTACAGCAAAGGAGGACGTTAGCTTCAGTATAAATAATATGTGCACAAATTATTCCCTACTAGACTTCCCCACGGCGGTGACGGGTCCTCTCGGGGAAGACCTACCGCTAGTCTTACGATAAAAACATGTTTTTTTTCCTAATGCTGCTAATCATAAAATGGTATACACATTTCTTCAAACAGACATCAAACAAATGACAGCGCTCATAGGCTGCAACTGAATTGTAGACCAAAAGAGGCATGCAGAGCCCCACAGGGGCTAAATACAAGCCTTGAATGCAAATCAGATGCAAATCATGTACTAGTCCTAATCTATAATTTGAATGCAAATTGAAGCACATGGATGCAGCTAGCCATAGGTATACTTCTTGACGCGAAACGTCAGTCGCTCCACCGCTCTGAGCCTTCACCCACCTCCTGCACCGCTTACCCTGCATGATCTGGACACGTAAGAGATGCCCGGCATCACACCAACTGTACACTTGTTTCTTATATAAAGTGTCCACAATGACTGTATGTATACAGACTGTTACATCATGCCAGTAAAAATGTAAATGATGGAAGGTGCACGCTCACTCTTTTTTCTTGTGAATACTACTGTTTATGCGATTCTCCTCTTTACTGAGTAGAGCACACGCCCAGGCAGCAGTCACACTATACAGCGCAAGGTGTTGCAGAGCAGCGGAGGATATTTTTGCCATAGTAGACTACCAGCTAACTTTTTTTGATTTTAGGGATGTGCCACACACCAACTGCTCTTTTTTCTTGATTCACCAATTTTTCAGAGACTCCTCCTGCGCCACAAGGCCTTCTGGATTCACCATATGGGTACCTGTGTTACAGGGGGCCTCAACGCACAGTGGGATCTGAGCCTCATGTATGAATTCTAACATATTGTTTTTTTCTCTTTAGAGTGTTTTGTTTTTATGTTTTTTTATCATGTACTTGCATCATATATTTGTATGCAGTACTCTGTCTCTTTAAATCAGGTGGCTGGTTTTTTGTAGGTGGGAGGGCTTCACTTCCCCCACCTATATAGTCTCCACCCTTAGGCCTAGTTCACCTTCTAAATTGGCAGCGCTATCGCAACCGCTGAACGATTTATTGAGCAATTTAGAAAGCACTTTCAGAGCGATTTCCGCTTAGAAAAGTGCTTTTCTAAGCGCTTTTGTGTAGAGTTTTTTTTCACTTCCTGACATCAGTCAGGAAGTGAAACATTTCCCCTGGAAATGAAGAAATACAATGTATTTATTCATTAACCACTTCAGCCCACAGGTGTTTTCACCTTCAGGACGAAGGCAATTTTCCCATCAGCGCTCCCTCCATTCATTCGCCAATAATTTTATCACTACTTATCACACCTATATGATCTATAAATTATTTTTTTTTGCCACAAATTATACTCTCTTTGGGTGGTACATTTTGCTAAGAATTTTTTTTATTCTAAATGCATTTTAACAGCAATAATAAGAAAAAAAGGGGGAAAAAATCATTATTTTCTCCGTTTTCGGCCATTATAGTTTTAAAATAAAACGTTCTGCTGTGGATAAAATCCACACATTTTTCCCGGTTATTGCAACATTTAAAATATTTCCCTAGTACAATGTATGGCGCAAATATTTTATTTAGAAATAAAGGTGAATTTTTTCAGTTTTGCATCCATCACTAATTACAAGCCCATATAGGCTAAAGGTAATAAGGTATATAGTAATATACCTTCACAACATACATATTAAAAAGTTTAGTCCCTAAGATAACGATTTATGTATTTTTTTTAAACTGTAATTTTTTTTTTAAACGTGTGTTTTTATTTTTTTAGTTAATGGGCAGGGTGCGGCGTCAATCAGTTTTTATTTAGTGTGTATTGTTTTTGTTTTATTATTTCTACTTAATTTAGTACTTTAATACTTAATTTAATTTAGTACTTTGATACTTAGTTAATGGGCAGTGTGCGGCGTCAATCAGTTTTTATTTAGTGTGTATTGTTTTTGTTTTTTTATTTCTACTTTAATTTTACTTTTTGGCCACCAGGTGGCCCTAAGCACTCTCCTGGAAGATACCAGGGAGTGCAAGATTTTTTTTTTTACATTTCGGTTCATGAATCAAATACCTCCTGATTGGAGGCATCTTGATTAATTTGCAGGGAATCGTTTGCCTCCGGGGAACACTAGTTCCTCTTCAGCAATCAATCCCTTTAATAGCAGCGTGGAACGAGCTGCCTGCATGCAGATACGCGTGCACAAGGGCAGAAACACTGCTGGACGGATATATTCGTCCAGATTGCCTTTGAGTGTTAATTTTTGGACAAATATATCCTTCCAGATTGGTTCAAGTGGTTAAAAGCGCTAGGGAAATCGCTTTACAAATCACTTCTTCAAGTACTTAGCGATTTCCCTATCTTTTTTATTGAATTGCAAACGCTCTGAAAATGGTACAGGAGCCGCCTTTACAATTGGATAGAAAACTCATCACTCACATGAGAACACTCATAAGCGAACATTACACAAGAGTTTTTAAGGCGATTTTTAAAAAGCTCTAGCGCTTAAAAAAAACTAAATTGACCCTAATGTGAACAAGCCCTTACAACTCATGATTAACGGCAGATTGTTGTTTCTGTGGAAGCATTGTTTTATGTCTGAGTTTTTCAATAAAATACCAGCTTTTAGTACTTCACTGAGGTTGCGGATCTCCTTCCTTATCTGAATTATTTCCATCTAACCTTGCCAGCCAGAGCTGTTGAGTGTTTCCATTCTTTATATTATTGCTAGGACATTCCGTTCCTCAGGTATCCTCATACTGTTCACCTTGTCCATTCTTTATCAGTCAGCAAATGTAGACAGCTCTCTACACCTGACGCTTCAAGTATGCATAAACAATGTTATCTTAGATATGCTTAGAGGCGGAAATCACCCATTTAGAGGTGTAAGGCAGGGTTTTCCGTGTGGGTTTTTCTGCACGCGGTTTCCCCACACTGTGGGCTATATGCAATTCAAGGTGATGAAGTGCTTACATCGTTTGAGCTTCTTATCACATGATATCGCTCTGGATTTACTGGCAAACCACTGGCCAATGGGGAACCCCAGGGGGAGGTTGTGATGGTGTCCGCAGGGATGGCTAGTGACGAGGTTGGGGGTGCCCGACAAAGGAGTGGCACTAGTCTGGTGGGGAGCAGCAGTCGGCAGGAGATTCTGCAAGGAAGAAAAAGAAAGAAAGATGGAAGAGAGAGAAAAAAAAAGAAGAAAGAAGGGGAAAGATGAAATAAACAATACATCAGAAGGGTTTTTTGTTTTATCCCAGAATAGGTAGTGGGACAAGAATGACCACTTTTCCCTATTTCAGCGACTGGCATCTGGGGTCTCTATAGTAATGGAGGCCCCCACGTCCTAACTTAACGGGAACTAGAGACGCCAGAAAAAAGATTTTATACATACCTGGGGCTTCCTCCAGCCCCATACGCACGGATCGCTCCCACGCCGCTGCCCTCCCCTTCCTGTATCTGCCGGTACCGGGTCCTGTAGTTTCGGCCAGTCGGCGTCAGCACGCATCACAGGGGCTCCCAGCATACCCTTACATGTGCGGCTGCATACTGCGCAGCCGCACGCGTAAGGATATGGGGAGATCCCCTGATCATGCGGACAATTGGGCGTGTCCGCCGGAAGTGACGGGAACCGGTACCGGCGGATCCAGGAAGCGGAGGATGGTGGTGTGGGAGCGATCCAGGCTTATGGGGCTGGAAGAAGTCCCAGGTAAGTATGAAAATTTTTTTTTCTGGCATCTATGTCCGGCGTCTCTGGTTCCCTTTAAGCTGGCGACAGATCATGACAGATAAGAACTTTCACTTGTTCTGAGCAGGTGAATGTTTCTCATTCTTCATGTTTGATAGTAAGCATTGCATAGGGGTTGGAAAAATCCTTTTGATACTTGTAGGCACTTAATTTGGCCTGAGGAAGTGGGCAAGTTCCCACGAAACATGTTGCCTGTGCTTTATACTAATAAACAAATCATTTCATATGATTGATTGAGTTAAGCCACCTCATCTTTTGTTCTTTTAATTTGATTTTAATGCATTTTATCTTTTCTGGGCACCTCTTTTCCCTTATCTACTTGCATAGGGGAAAAAACTCAATTAAATGGCCCAAGCTGGGTGTTAGGTACAAATTAATTTGTGTTTTAAAACTTTTTTAGAGCTTAATGCTGGAGAGTCAGGGAATTGCAAATAAATTAGATTTTTTAAAAGGATAAAATACATTTTTATATGTAATTATCACTGCTTTTTTGTGTAAGTCGTTAACAGTGCTCTAGCAGGAAATAAAGTAAATAAACGTAAGTTGGACCAACGCATGTAAATCCAGTGTGATAATTCATCCATGATTCCATAAAAGGATTTTGAAATGTAATCAGTCTTTAGCACAGTTTTCCACTTTGCCTCAGTCCATCTTAACCTCCCTGGCAGTATGATTATTTCTGGATTTTTAGGGTCTAAAAGCGGTACAATTTTTTTTTGCACACTTTCAGACCCTAAAACCAGGAAAAAAAATCATGCTGCTAGAGAAATCTGCAGCAGCTCAGCACTTAGAGCTAGTCCACACTAGGTCCGGAAACGTATCCGTGGCTGCGTTTTTCAGCCCTGAGGAAAAACTGAGTCCCGGATACTAATGTTAAAAATAGCAGCAGTCCCCACCCAAGAAAAAAACGGATCCGTCTGCGTTTGCAGGGACCTGTTTTCAAAACCTGAACGGAAGGTCCGGAATTGCTGCATTTTTACGGACCACGGATACACGGATGGGTAGTGAAAAGCAATGAGAAAACGCATCTCCATCTCCACAGGCAAAATAGCACCAAAAACTGTTGAGAAAACTGATAGCCTGAATTTTATTATTGGCCCAAAAAATCCTCCCACTACCTTCCTAATGATAGAGACATTTTATGACGTTTTCTGTCCGTGTTTTTGGGTAAAAAACTGATGCAAAACGGAAACGGATGCAAAACTGATGCAAAACTGGTGCACTTTTTATGAAAACGGATCAGTTTGCGGTCTGGTGGTACTTCCCCTGATCCCGGACTGCAGCGTCCGTCCTGCAACCGTGCCTAGTGTGGACCTAGCCTTACTCACCTCCCTGGGATCCAGAACTGCAATTTTTCCTCAGTCCTCCAGTTGGTGCTGTAACCTTGTAGTGACATTGCTGTGTGTCGTCATGACAACAAACGGCGATCTCACCAGAGGGATGCAAAGCCTCTGAGGACAGGAAGGAGAATGGCTGCCGGAGTTTGGATAACAGAGGAGGTGAGTTATAACGCCCACTGTGCACTATGCTCTGCACAGAGCTCCCGAGGGGCTACCACGAGTCAGGCAAGGAGTTACCTCTCTGAGCTGCGGTTTTCCATCCCGAGTCTCGGGGTTCCCACCAGGGAGGCTAAATGAACTCAGGCCCAGAGAACATTGTAGTGTTTCTTAATAATGTTTACATTCAGTAGAGTGGATGCACTTAAAGGGACCAGAGAAATGTCTGAACACAAGGGGCAAGGCTGAAAACCGATACTGGATTACTGTAATCTGTGGGGCCTGAGGTAGCACTAGACATGATCCTGTAGTAAAAATCACTAAGTTCCTTTTTCCACTACACGCCGATTGGATGCAGAATAGATGGAGAAAAACTGACTCCAATGAATGCCTATGGGAAAATCTGCATCAGAAAAATCGTGATTAGTGGAAACAGGCCCATTGGCATTCATTGGAGTCACTTTTTTTGCATCCAATCTGCGTGTAGTGGAAACAGGCCCTAATTGTTTGGGGATTTCATTATCTGCAGTATACAATATCTAATTATTTGCAAATTCTACTTTGAGGAACATTATTATTAAATTGTTGTAATGTTTGCGAGGGCAGTTTCTCACAGAGTGGTGTACTCCTCCCTCTCTTTACTACTACTACTACTACTACTACTACTACTACTACTAAGAGACTTAAAGAGAAACCGTAACCAAGAATTGAACTTCATCCCAATCAGTAGCTGATACTCCCTTTTACATGAGAAATATATTCCTTTTCTCAAACGGGTCATCAGGGGGCGCTGTATGGCTGATATTGTGGTGAAACTCCTCCCACAGGAAACTGTGAGGACCATTGGTCCTGGCAGTTTCCTGTCTGTGAACCTCGTTGCATTGTGGGAAATAACGGTATACAGCTGGGTCCAACTGCCAAAAAAGCAAGCAGCAGCTACTACCAGTGACATCACCTGCCAGCAGTAAAGATGTCACCATGTGATAAATGTCATAATATAAATCAGGGAGAGGAAAGATTTTACAATGGGCAAACACTGACTAAATCATTTATACATAATTATTGTATAAATGAAGCACTTTTTTATTACATTATTTTCACTGGAGTTCCTCTTTAAGCTGGGTACACATGTACAAGGAATGTTGCACAGCAGGGATTGGGACTTGTTCGGGGCCAAGGCTGTACAGATACAGTAGCTTGCACGGTAGTGGTGTACTGTTGCTATGGAGGGGGAGGAGGACCGACAGAATGGCCAGCACACGGCCACTGACACATCAATGGGGGTTGCTGCACACATGCTAGAATCGCTTATACATCTGCACTGTAAACCATAAGTCCGGGGTACACTGTTTTCAGTCTGGAGTCCATGGATTCTTTTGGTATTGTGGAATTATTCATGCGTAATGTCTCATTTTTACAACTTTATTTTCATAAAAATTGGGTTAGTATGTAAAATTTTAATAAACAGAATGCAATGATATCCAAGTTAAATAATCCATACTCTTAAAGGAATACTATCGATTCACATATTTTTTTCAATTGACACAGGAATTGTTTGGGAAGTGCTGCTAAGTACTGGTGTATACATTTTAGTAGCAACTTCTTTGTTTACTGCTATCAAAATAATTTCAAAGTTTACTGACGCCAAAACTGACGGCTGACTGAGCCATGAGGAGAGGGGAAATTCCCCTCACACTTGATCAGTTAACTCTATGTGTAGCTCTGTGTGTGACAGAGAAGAGAGCTCCCAACAGCTGAAGCTCCTGTGTCCTGTGTTTCTGACTGACCTGTCTGAAGAGAGCAGAGGAAATGTAACTAATTCTCACAGCATTTCATACTGTTTTTGCTTTCAGAGTTTGATATGTTTGATATTTGCTTTCGGTAGTCTGATATGCAACTCTGGCTGTGCATTGAAGCAGACACCCCTTCTGCAATTGATTTGTCCCAATATAGCTAAATCCTACCCTCAATAAATTACAGCTTTTGCCTCTGATATTTAAAGAGACTCTGTAACATTAAAAAGATCCCCTGGGGGGTACTCACCTCGGGTGGGGGAAGCCTCCGGATCCTAATGAGGCTTCCCACGCCGTCCTCTGTCCCACGGGGGTCTCTCCGCAGCCCTCCGAACAGCCGGCGACTGTGCCGACTGTTAGTTTAATATTTACCTTTGCTGGCTCCAGCGGGGGGCGCTGTGGAGGCTTTCCGTTCCGAACTACACGGAAATACCCGATCTCAGTCGGGTCCGCTCTACTGCGCAGGCGCCGGAAACTTGTGCCTGCGCAGTAGAGCAGACCCGACGGCGATCGGGTATTTCCGTGTAGTTCGGAGCCGACAGCCGTCAGAGCGCCTGCGCTGGAGCCAGGAAGGTAAATAATGACGTCACCGCTGCCCGGACTCCACGGAGGGCTGCAGCGAGACCCCTGACGGATGGAGGACGGCGTGGGAAGCCTCATTAGGATCCGGAGGCTTCCCCCACCCGAGGTGAGTACCCCCCAGGGGATCTTTTTATGTTACAGATCCTCTTTAACATGAAAAGTAGGAAAATGTTTACACAGCTACTTAGACATTATTTGCACACTGTCATTTTAGAACACTTGGGTATCGATAGTATTCCTTTAACTGAAAATTGGGAAGCAAAAAAAAAAAAAAACATGAGCAAACTTGGCTATCCAGCTGTTAAGGAACTACAAGTACCACAATGCATTGAAGGAGTCTGACAGCCATAGTCATGATTCATAAAGGCAAATGCATTGTGGGACTTGTAGTTCCTTAACAGCTGGAGAGCCAAGTTTGCAGATCACTGCACCTAGGTGATATTTTCACATTATAAATAAAATACCTTCTTAAAACAGAAAGTATTTGTGATTTTTCAGATTAGAGTGAGCATATGAGGTGACCCACAATGCATCACTGCTGAATATGCAAATTGTCCCTGAAAGCTGAACACATTTCCAGAACCGCTGGAATGCAATATGTGTCAGCTAGAGATGGCCCGAACGGTTCACCGGCGAACTTTTCCGGAACTTCGGTTTGCCCCCATAGTGCATCATGAGGGTCAATTTTGACCCTCTACATCACAGTCAGCAGGCACATTGTAGCCAATTAGGCTACACTCCCTCCTGGAGCCCCACCCCCCCTTATAAAAGGCAGGCAATGTCAGGCTTTTCACTCACTCGTGTGCCTGCAGTAATTAGTGAAGGGATAGCTGCTGCAGACTCTCAGTCTCTCATAGGGAAAGCTTAGTTAGGCTCTTGTAGGCTTCTTAGCTTGCTCCTTGCTGATTCTTATTGCTAAAAAAGCACCCCACAACAACTCTTTTGAGAGCTAATCTTGTTCTTGTGATCTATTTTGTTTTCTGTGTGTCCCACTGACACTTGTGTTGCATAGACAGCCTTGCTAATTCCTACTGTGTGTGCCACTGCCAGGCCCAGCACATTCAGTGACTACTACCTGTGTGTGTGACAGGTGTACATTGTAATACCCACTACATATACCTACCTGTTGTTCACTGTGCACCCACCCACCTACGTGGCCGCACGCAGTGTCACTGTGCCTGTCCAGTACCTGTCTGTGTGTGACAGGTGCACATTGTAATACCCATCAATGCATATACTTACCTGACAGTCACTGTTGTTCTATCATCTATCTATCTATCTTGAAAACCGCAACGGCCTGCACTCTGGCCATGGTGCGCACCAATCCAGCACGGCCGTCACAACACAAACAGCTGTTTGCGGTGCGTTACACAGTGAGTTTGGTGTGTCAGTGTGAAGCAGTACACGAATTACACTACCTGATTGATGTATACACATGCAAGATGTTTTAAAGCACTTTAGGCCTGCAATTTAGCATGCAATGTGATTTCTGCCCTTAAAACGATGCTTTGTGTCAAATACAGATTTTTCCCTGGGACTTTTGGCGTCTATCCCACTCCACCATGCCCCCCTCCAGGTGTTAGACCCCTTGAAACATCTTTTCCATCACTTTTCTGGTCAGCATAAATGTTTCTAGTTTTCAAAGTTCGTCTCCCCATTGAAGTCTGTTGCGGTTCGCGGAAGTTCGCGAACCGAAAATCGGAGGTTCGGGCCATATCAGCTTGTTAATTGTATGGAGCCATATAATCCAGCATGCATACAGACTGCTTGGACTGGTTGGTCTTCATCAGTGCATGGCATGCGGCTTTATGAGGTTGGACTTGAAACACCCAGAGTTACAGATTCCCCCGCAAGCTCATGGTGAACCAGAACTCCTAGGAGTGTGTAAGGGGCTGAAAAGGACCAAAAAGCCCTTTTACTAAAATGCTATGCAATACCCACTTCCACCATGGTAAAGCGAAAGACACTATTGCGGGCAGGAATGTAAAGAAAGATACGCGTGGCCCGGGGCGCAGTGCGCGAAGGCGCAGTTGCCTCTTCAACCGAACTGAAACTAACTGGCAGCGAGAGAACAGAGGATCGTGGAGGACTGGCGTGAGACAGGAAGGCAGCAAGGGGGTGGCAGAAGCCCCAGGTAAATAAAACACTGTGTTTTTTAACTATTCAGTTTCGCTCTAAGTAGCACAGGGAACATTATATTTACCTGGTTCCAGAGACGCGGATCTCCGTTCATCACAGCAGCAGCACTCTCTGCTGCCATTGGCAGAGTTCCCGATCACATGACTTGCATTTGTCATGTGATAAGGGAGACGGTGAATGGCAGTGGAGAGAGTGTGCTGTGATGCATGGAGGAGACCCGAAGCACTGGAAGCAGGTAATAGTACACTCGCTATCTGCTTCCAGTACTTTGGGTCTCCTTCATGAAGCTTGCTGAGCAATCTGTAACTCTTAGTAAAACAAAAGAATCCTAGAAAGGCTAAAGCTTTGTATACATGTAAAATGGTTCCTCGGCCAAGAATCAACTAATTGTGCAAAATGTGGTTTATTGAAGACAGTGTTAAGTGATCTTTCTTTATAAACCACTGCTGCAATTCAGTATTCGGTGCTAGTTTACTCTAGGAGTCTAGGGGATGCAGCAGGAAACCTAAAAGGGAAATTTCGCTATCATGATTGGGTGGACAGCATCCTGACGAATTGCTAGGTATCTGATGTTGTAGTAAACTATGCCCACACTTATCAGCCAATCACAACCAGGGCTGTGGAGTCTGAGTCAAGGAGTCAGAGCAATTCCGGGTACCTGGAGTCGCAGTCGGTGGATTCAATAAACTGAGGAGTCGGATGATTTTGAACCAAATCCATCCCCTTTGTATAAATAAGACTAAGGAGTCAGAGACGTGGAGTCGGAGCAATTTTGGGTACCTGGAGTCAGTGGTTTCATAAACTGAGGTGCTGGATGATTTTTGTACCGACTCCCCAAACCTGAATGCTTCATTGTGATTGGAGGGTGTTGTGATTGGAGAACTGTTCGCTATGAGGTTTCCTGCTGAGTCCCCTAAAGTATACTAGTGCCCATTATTGAAACACCTATGAGACACTGCAACCAAAGTAACATGGCTGCACCTTTATGAGATGTGTACCGTATATACTCGGAAGCAAGCCGACCCGCATATAAGCCGACCCCCCAACTTTTGCCTGAAAAACCAGGAAAAAATGATTGACCCTCATATAAGTCGGGGGTAGGAAATGCTGGCCGCATGATCCCCCCCAGTGTGTCCCAATTTAGCTAGTATAGTGCCCAGTATGGGAAGGTAGTGCCTCAGTATAGTTAGTAAAGTGCCCAGGATAGCTAGTATAGTGCCCAGGATAGCTAGTATAGTGCCCAGGATAGCTAGTATAGTGCCCAGGATAGCTTGTAAAGTGCCCAGGATAGCTAGTATAGTGCCCAGGATAGCTTGTAAAGTGCCCAGGATAGCTAGTAAGGTGCCCAGTATAGCTAGCATCGTGCCCAGGATAGCTAGCATCGTGCCCAGGATAGCTAGCATCGTGCCCAGGATAGCTAGTATCGTGCCCAGGATAGCTAGTATCGTGCCCAGGATAGCTAGTATAGTGACCAGTATAGTTAGTATAGTGCCCAGGATAGCTAGTATAGTGCCCAGGATAGCTAGTATAGTGCCCAGGATAGCTAGTATCGTGCCCAGTATAGCTTGTAAAGTGCCCAGGATAGCTAGTATAGTGCCCAGTATAGCTTGTAAAGTGCCCAGAATAGCTAGTATAGTGCCCAGGATAGCTAGTATCGTGCCCAGGATAGCTAGTATCGTGCCCAGGATAGCTAGTATCGTGCCCAGGATAGATAGTATAGTGCCCAGTATAGTGCCCAGTATAGCTTGTAAAGTGCCCAGGATAGCTAGTATAGTGCCCAGGATAGCTAGTATCGTGCCCAGGATAGCTTGTAAAGTGCCCAATATAGCTAGTATAGTGCCCAGGATGGGAAGGTAGTGCCTCAGTATAGTTAGTAAAGTGCCCAGGATAGCTAGTATAGTGACCAGTATAGCTTGTAGCCAGTATAGCTCCCCAAACCTGAATGCTTCATTGTGATTGGATGGTGTTGTGATTGGAGAACTGTTCGCTATGAGGTTTCCTGCTGAGTCCCCTAAACTATACTAGTGCCCATTATTGAAACACCTATGAGACACTGCAACCAAAGTAACATGGCTGCACCTTTATGAGATGTGTACCGTATATACTCGCAAGCAAGCCGACCTGCATATAAGCCGACCCCCCAACTTTTGCCTGAAAAACTAGGAAAAAAATGATTGACCCTCATATAAGCCGGGGGTAGGAAATGCTGGCCGCATGATCCCCCCCCCCCCAGTGTGTCCCAGTATAGCTAGTATAGTGCCCTGTATGGGAAGGTAGTGCCTCAGTATAGTTAGTAAAGTGTCCAGGATAGCTAGTATAGTGCCCAGGATAGCTAGTATAGTGCCCAGGATAGCTAGTATAGTGCCCAGTATAGCTTGTATAGTGCCCAGGATAGCTAGTATAGTGCCCAGTATAGCTTGTAAAGTGCCCAGGATAGCTAGTATAGTGCCCAGGATAGCTAGTATAGTGCCCAGGATAGCTAGTAAGGTGCCCAGTATAGCTAGTATCGTGCCCAGGATAGCTTAATATCGTGCCCAGGATAGCTAGTATCGTGCCCAGGATAGTGCCCAGTATAGCTTGTAAAGTGCCCAGGATAGCTAGTATAGTGCCCAGGATAGCTAGTATCGTGCCCAGGATAGCTTGTAAAGTGCCCAGTATAGCTAGTATCATGCCCAGGATAGCTAGTATCGTGCCCAGGATAGCTAGTATCGTGCCCAGGATAGCTAGTATCGTGCCCAGGATAGTGCCCAGGATAGCTAGTATCGTGCCCAGGATAGTGCCCAGTATAGCTAGTATCGTGCCCAGGATAGCGAGTTTAGGGCGTCGTCCGCCTCCACATACCCCCCACCCTCTCCCCCCGCGGCCGCTGCTATTACCTTAGCCCCGCGGCTTCCTATTCCCCTCCACGGTGGCTGCTGCGCTGCGTGATGACGGAGGAAGTCGCAGAGAGCGGCTTCATGGTTACTATGGAAACCTCTCTCTGCACTTCCTCCGTCATCACGCAGCAGCCACCGTGGGGCGAGCTGCTGTTTAATTAAGAGCAGGACAGGGGAATAGGAAGCCGCGGAGCTAAGGTAATAGCAGCGGCCGCGGGGGGAGCGGGTGGAAGAGGGCGGGAGAACGACCCTCAGGCACATCACTCGCAAGCAAGCCGACCCCCCAACTTTTGACCCACTTTTTGTGGGTCCAAAATTCGGCTTGCTTGCGAGTATATACGGTATTTGTCTTGTTCACAACTCAAATCGCAATCGCTGACAGCAGTGTTTTGCAATTTTATGCGTGATTATTTTTAGTGCCTCCTGACGCTTACCTGCGCATTGTGATTTTTTTTTAAAGCACTTTTCTAAGCGCTTTTGCAGAGCGATTTGTTTTTTCACTTTCTGACAAAAGTCAGGAAGTGAACTCTTTGACCCGGAAAATAATAAATACAATGGCCTCAATTCACTAAGTTTATCTCCTGTCTTTAATAACGTTTCTATAGTTATCACCATGGTGATAAGGCATGTAGTATTCAGGATTCAGGAAACATTTTACCTCAGGCAAACCTAAAGTTAACTCTTCTGTCTTTAAGTTAACTCTTCAATCCTTAAAATAACTCCAGAGTTAAAGACAGGCTGTTTATTAACTGCGTGTGAAAATAACTACAGAAGAGGTAAATTAACTACAGAGGAGGTAATCTAAGGAATGAAGAGAGAAGATTTCTCTCTTACTGTGTGGTGGCAAGTTTTCTCTTGCCTTATTATCTCCAGCATGATCTTAGTGAATTGAGGCCATAGTATTTATTCTTAAAAGCACTGGGGAAATTGCTATACAAAGCGCTTTTTCAAGCATTTTGTAATTTCCCTATACCTTCCATTGAGGCAAATTGCCCCAAAAATGGTACAGGCAGCACTTTGGTGAGCAGTTCGGAACTGAACCCTTATAGGGAATCCTTGCACAAGCGCTTTTCGGGCGACTTTCAAAATCCCAAAAACGCCCTAGGTGTGAACAAGCCCTAAATATTTTTTTTTTGTTTTCAATTAAACTGGCTTAAAAACAGCAGTTTCCCTTTAACTCGATTAGACTTAGTTTATCTTTAGAAGAAGAGCTCATTGGCATGCCCTGTGCACTCTGAATGCCACAAGCAGCACAGTTGTTCTGCACCGGTAGAGAGTGAAGCGGGGAGATGCAGTTGGGAAGACTGAGCAGCTGGGCCAGAGCTATGAATGCCCCTTTCACAGAGGCAGCTGTAGAGGAGTCTTCATGATCCTGGAGGATGATATCATCACTTACACATAGGGCTGCTGTTGTGGATTTTATTTTATAGTGATTGTAATTCCCCATCAACTTGTATCACAAATGCAGCACCCCTGTTACTCACTAAGAAGCTCTTCTTACCTAAAATGTTATGGGTCATATTTATAAAAAAAAGAGGAAAAAGTTTTATTCCTACTTTTTTCCTTTTGAAAATATGTTCTACATTATTTTTATTTTTAAATTATTATTTTATTTATCAGATTTTTTTGGACAAACTAGCCTGGAAAGTGCAACTACTGGTGTAAAAATGGTGAACAGAATTCCCACTGATGAGCCAGTGACATAAAAGTGGAGATAAATGCTATAAGTGGAAGACAATGGCCTCAATTCACTAAGCTTATCTCCTGTCTTTAATAACTCTTCTAGAGTTGTTACCATGGTGATACGGCATGTAGTATTCAGGAAACATTTTACCTCAGGCAAACCTAAAGTTAACTCTTCTGTCTTTAAAGGGAAACTGAAGAGAGAGGTATATGGAGGCTGTCATGTTTATTTCCTTTTAGACAATACCAGTTGCCTGGCAGCCCTGCTGATCCTCTGCCTCTAATACTATTAGCCATAGCCCCTGAACAAGCATGCAGCAGATCAGGTGTTTCAGTGGTTCAGACTTATAAGTCTGATCTGTCAAGACTAGCTGCATGCTTGTTTCTGGTTTTAATCAGATACTACTGCAGAGAAATAGACCAGCAGGGCTGCCAGGCAACTGGTATTGATTAAAAGGAAATAAACATGACAGCCTCCATATACCTCTCTCTTCAGTTCCCCTTTAAGTTAACTCTTCTGCCTTTAAAATAACTCCAGAGTTAAAGACAGGCTGTTCATTAACTGCGTGTGAAAATAACTACAGAGGAGGTAAATTAACTACAGAGGAGGTAAATTAACTACAGAGGAGGTAAATTAACTACAGAAGAGGTAACGTAAGGAATGAAGAGATAAGATAACTCTCTCACTGTGTGGAGGTAAGTTTTCTCTTGCCTTATTATCTCCAGCATGATCTTAGTGAATGGAGGCCAAAGGCTTGAGAAATTCTCCTCCTGCTCTTCATTAGGGGTGGTCAATGAGATGCAAATCATTTTCAAGTTAATGCATGATTATGCAAATTTGCATGCAAATGTATGCAGCTTGAAAATGGACCAATCAAAATTTACCTCAGCAGGTTTTGATAGGTTCAATTTTGCAGTTACGTGTCCCCGAGAGCTTCCAAAGAGAGGTGTGCCCAGACTCGCTCGTCTTCTGAAGTACTTGAGTATGCAAATAGTTCCGAAGCTTTCACGAAGACTCCCAAAGGTGTATTCAGTCGGCAACAGATTGCCAGCAGTACACTGAGGGCACGGAAATAACACTGAGGCTTTATGGGATCTTGAGCCTTTCCTCTACATAGGTGCGTACCTATGAAAAAGCCACCGGGAGACTTGGGCGCAGGATGTTAAAAAGTGGACTGAGGAGGCCAAGGGTCAACTACAAGCCTACTTTGATAGCACGGACTGGTCGGTTCTCGAGGCTCCCTGCCTAGACGAATGGACGGAAAATGTCACCTCCTATATCCGCTTCTGTGAAGAGTCATGCATTCCAACAACGAACGTCAAAATCTTCCCAAATAACAAACCTTGGTTCAATGGCAAGCTACGCCACCTACGGAAAATCAAAGAGGAAGCACACAAATCCGGCACCCCAGAGGAGTTCAGGGAAGCCAGAAACTCCTTAAACCGAGAGCTGAAGGCGGCAAAGCGGGACTTCTCAAACAAACTAAGACAGGACCTTCAGTCCAACAACACACGGGATGTCTGGAAAGGCCTCAGGGCAGCTACTAATTTCAAGCCCCCTCCCCAACACACACTTCCTAGCATTGCGCTAGCCGAGGAGCTCAACAAATTCTATTGCAGGTTCGAGCACCTTTCCACCCACTCTGAGGACCTAGCAATCTCATCCTCACCCGGGAAGCCTCCTGCCACACCCCCCCAAGCTGCCACTGCCCTCCAAGCACCGGTAACTGTTTGGGAGGCTGACGTATTGCGGCACCTCCAGAAGCTCAACACCAGGAAGTCTCCAGGCCCGGACGGCATATCCCCAGCCTGCCTGAAAACCTGCGCAAGCCAGCTAGCCCCGATCCTAACGTCAATCTTCAGCAAATCCCTGACAGTGAGCAAGGTCCCTTCCTGCTTCAAGAAAGCGAATATCATTCCGGTCCCCAAGAAGCCAGGTGTTACAGAACTAAACAATTACAGACCGGTTGCCTTAACTCCAATCATCATGAAAACCTTTGAAAGGCTGGTTCTTCCCTATCTGAAGGAGCACACCGACACCAAAACGGATCCCCTGCAATTTGCATACAAGGCCAACCGGTCCGTGGAGGACACTATCAACATCGGTCTAGCACACATCATGGAACATCTGGATAAACCAAACTCCTACGCCAGGATCCTGCTCCTAGACTTCAGCTCCGCTTTCAATACCATTCGTCCAACCATCCTGTATGAAAACCTGGCACGACTTGGTGTTGACCCTAATCTGTGCACCTGGATCAAGGATTTCCTGACCAACAGGTCGCAGTTAGTCAGGATCGGCGGCTGCTCTTCCAGTGCCAGAATCACCAACACTGGTGCCCCGCAAGGGTGCGTGCTGTCCCCGATTCTCTTCTCACTGTACACGAATAGCTGTACCTCATCCGCAGACTCTGTCAAGGTCATCAAGTTTGCGGATGACACCACCATAATAGGCCTCATAGATGAAAACGGTGAGCACGAATATCGCAAGGAGATTGAGCGGATCCTCAGGTGGTGTAAGGAAAACAAACTCGTATTAAATACAGCAAAAACTGTGGAACTAATTGTGGACTTCAGAAGGAACGCTCCGTCTCCCAGTCCAGTCTCCATTAATGGTACTGTGGTCTCCAGGGTACACAGCGCTCGGTTCCTTGGTACCACCATCACGGACAACCTGAAGTGGGATGCGAACTCCTCCGTAATTCAAAAGAAAGCCCAGCAGAGGCTGTTCTTTCTCAGGCAGCTGAAGAAGTTCGGGATGTCGCAGGAGCTAATGATCAGTTTCTACTCTGCCACTATCGAGTCTATCCTGTGCTCCTCCATCATTGTCTGGTACTCCGGGGCTAATGCAAGGGACAAACACAAACTCCAAAGGGTAATCAGTGCTGCTGAGAAGATCATCGGGTCACCCCTGCCGCCCCTGGACATCCTGCAGTCATCTAGAATGAGGTCCAGGGCAAACAGGATCATTCAGGACCCCTCCCACCCGGGCAGTCGCTTCTTCGTCCCCCTTCCTCTAGGTCGCCGTTATAGGACCATTCTCACCAAAACCACGAGGCATAAAAACACCTTCTTTCCCCAAGCGGTTGCTCTACTTAATTCATGCACTCTCCCAACTGACACCCCCTAATCTGCCTCAGCCACCCCCTGCGAAATACGCGCACATAAGGAACTGTCACCAGCTGGCCACGCAGTACCACATGTCACCGTACAGTATGTCTGCTTTGCATAAGATAGTCCTGCCAACCTGAACTATGAACTGCTGCTGTCTGTTAAACTGACGTCTGGGCGTCTCTGTAGCTAAGAATCTGTACCATGTGTTGTTTGCCAATTGCTGTCACTGTCTGTCAAACTGCGGTTGTGTCTATGTAGCCATTATCTGTACCATGTTGATGTTGCTTTTTATGCCAATTGTTTTTGATGCTTTTTATGCCAATTGCCGTGTGTCCACAAAAAATTCCGGGTGCGGCTCCTGCCGCACTTGGCGAATAAAGTTGATTCTGATTCTGATACAGCCAGTATATGGCTTACCCTGCTCCTGCACAAGTCCCAGTGGCGTTAATTACTATTTCCCCTCCAGGTCGACGTGGATGGTAGGGAAATACATAATTCAGCTTCCATTGATTGCTGACGGACGAATTACAGTGTTTTAAAAGTAACTTCAGCTCAGTCCTCTGACGGCGCCGAAGTCACTCAGTGTGCGCCCCTATAGCCGGAATTCCTATTATGGTCTATGGGGGCACCGGCTACACCCAAACCTCCTGCGCTGGATTTCTAGTGTTTGTATATAGGTTATCTTTTATTCCCAGTGTCGCTTCATTATTGCCTTAAAGTGGAACTCCAGTGAAAATAACATCATGAAAAACAGTGCTTAATTTTTTAAATAATTATTTATAAATGACATGGTGACATCTTTACTGCTGGCAGGTGGTGTCTGTAGAAAGAGATGATGCATTTTTGGCAGTTGGAACCAGCTGTTAATACCCACAATGCAACAAGGCTCCCACAGTTGGATATCAGCCCCCTCTGGGAGTGGTTTCATCACAATATCAGCCATACAGAGCATCCTGATGATCCATTTGCGAAAAGGAAAAGCTTTCTCATGGGAAAAGGGGTATCAGCTACCGATTGGGATGAAGTTCAATCCTTGGTTACAGTTTTTCTTAAAGGGAACCAGAAACAAAGCACCCTCATGTATTTTACCATATAGATCAGTGGGAACATTAGAGAAAACACCTACCAATGCTTTCTGTTTCATTCTGCACTGCACAGTTTGCTTCTAATCAGCCCTGATAACATCCCCGACTGAGCATTCAGTCTGGCTTTGCTCAGGAATATTTATAGCTCAGTCTGTGTTCTCTCATGTCTTTTTAAGTCCAAGCCTGCCCTCTGCTGGCTCTGCTAGCTCTGCTCAGGAATCATTATAGCCGAGTCATTACAGCAAAGCCAGACTGAATGCTCAGTCGGGGATTTTATCAGGTCTGATAAGAAACAAGCTGTGCAGTGCAGAATGAAACAGAAAGCAGGGTAGGTGTTTTCTCTAATGTTCCCACTGATCTATATGGTAAAATACATGAGGGTGCTTCGTCTCTGGTTCACTTTAAAGCTTTTGCCTTTTTTCCTCCAATTTTCATACTGTCCCCCTTTTGTTCCTCAACTTCTTATATTGTTCTTGGTGGTTAAGCATTTTTTTGTATGTACAATTATTTGTATTTCAGAGATTAAAAAAAGAACAATTTACAATAAAAGTTAGTACAGGTAGTTCCCAGTTTACAAAATAAATAGGGACTGTAGGTTAATTCTTAACCTAAATCCCTTCTTAACACCCAAAAATAGGTAACACAATGAGCCAAAAAAATAATGAGGAGGAGGGATGTGTCTTTACCACTCCAGATTTAAGAACCCAAACCACAGGGTAAAAGTAAAAAGTAATTGAATGAGTTATTTAGCAGGATTAAAAGGACAACACGTTTCACGGGTCTCAGCCCTCTTCTTCAGGTCAATACAAGTGCCTTTAAAATATGGTCACAAGCATGGCCGCCATTGTCTCATTGCATTACCCATTTTGGGCACCTCCACCCCCCAGTACTATACATTACATCTCCTTTGGAGGAGGTGTTCACCTTCCGGGTGTGGTATCTACAACCAAGAAGGACCAACCAGGAGTGCGGCCATTCACTACCAGTAGGACATGGAATACCAAGCAGGGACGGTTATTTTCACGTAGGCGATATACGGTGGTTGCAGAGAATGGAACCCACCTTTGTGAGTATAAATACTCATGCTACAATCTAACATCTAATACCCTGCAATACTTCACCATTTGGCTCCTGGTCTCTCCTTGTCATAGAGGTGACCGTGGTATCCCCATAGTGACCACCTTTTTTTTTTTTACTTAAAGTGTATGGCTTGCTGACCATGTATGACCAGAATGACAACTATCTCGGTGATACCAGGTGTTGGCCCAGCACAAGGATCTGATGGCAAACTCAGAGAAAGCCTGCAGCTACATACCAACTCCTTCCACCACCTGCCCAGACATTATAACAGGACAAATAAAACTCTTATAATTTGCTGGCTGCCTGCATTCCTGAGATTAATTGATATTAAACAAGTACTAGTACAACCTGTTATACTAACTTGAGATATGACATTTGAGACACCCTACAAAGCCCAGCCCCAACAACAAAGCAAGTGTGATGTTTGAAAGTGCGGCTGTCATGGGAGAGAGATAAGGAAACTGCTTTTGCTGACCTACTGCGGATGCCATGTGCCCTGCTCACTTTTTGTATTGGGCTGGGCCCTTTGTGGGTATTCCAGGGGACTGATAAGCAGATTCCAAAGCATGTAGTAATCAATTTGGCAAGCCTCCCATCTGCTCAGCCACAGACAGATGTAATAGTTGCATTGCAAACCATTCATGTCAATGGGAAATAACACCAAGCATCAGGAAATGCTGAGGTAGGTAGTGGAGAAGCAACTAAATTCTGAGCGGTATCACAGCTGCTGCAGTCAGTACTGTGCCATGGCTGACTACTCAGGCAGCTGGGAAAATGTGGTTTCGCCACCTGTGCACTAAGCAGCCTAAAGCCGCAGAAATGAAATGATAGTTTGTGGTTGTTCTGGCTGTCAGTTTTCAGGCATCAAGTAACCAGCTGAGATTGTTATTTTCTGTTGATTGCTGTACAGACTGAGGGGTGGAGTCTGGAGAGCCAGGAGGCTCTCAGGGACAAAGTAGATAATGCTCACACAATTTCCTTGTGTACAAACTGTCACTTTCCAACTCCAAAAAGTTGGCTTAAACCAGGGGTCTCAAACTCGCGGCCCTCGATAGAATATATTGTGGCCCTCGCCGGCAAAAGCTTCCTTATAGTTCGCTTCAGTGCTCCCAAGTAATCTTCCACATCCCCGCCACTAAACGAGGGCTGCAGAGCCCCCAAATCACCCGGGGGGCAATCTGCCGGCATTTCCTGGAAGGGGCAGAGCTTTCAGCTTTAGCTCTGCCCCTCCTGACGTCAATCGCCGCACGGATCGCCGCCTCTCCCTGCCCCTCTCTGTGAAGGAAGAGTGAGAGGGGCGAGCAGAGGCGGCGATGCACCGCGATTGTGAAATTCCTTATGCGGCCCAGCCTCATCCTGACTTTGCCTCCTGCCGCGCCCAGGTAAATTTGAGTTTGAGACCCCTGGCTTAAACAGTTTGGAATGCAAAAGCAGTTTCTCTGTATGGTGCATAAAGCTATGATTACACAAACAACTTTAAAGGACCACTAGCGCAAAAAAAAGTATGCAGTTAAAATCCGTCAGAACCTCCTCATGGAGGATTCTCAGGGTTTTCTTTGTTTTCAAAAGCATTTCCTGCACTGCAGTTTCACTGCCAAAATAGTAAGATGCCAGCCAGCCTCCCTACTCACTTCCACACTATTTTGGCGGTTAGACTTATACTGCGTACACACTTACGATAATGATCGTTCGTAACACCTAATTAATGATCGCTCGTCCGACAATTGCCTAAAGTTCTTTCCGTCGCGATCAGAAGTGATAGTTAAGGTGAGCGAGAAAAGTGCAATCGTTGCACGAGCGAATTTTCTAAAACATTGGATCGTATCGCGCGATCATCACTGTAAAAGAAAGGTGTGTACAGCACTTGTGCGAGAACGATCGTTACTGAAAGCAGTGCGCAACTGCGCATATAAATGTAACCTACGTATTTCCTGTGGTGTGTGTTTCGTAACGATCGTTCTTTGAAAATTAAAAAAAAAAAAATACACAATCTTGCTGTGAATATAAATGTTTTTTACATTATTTGTTAAACAGCATGCAATCCACTTACATAGGTGTGTATATATATATATATATATATATGTTTTTGTTTTGTTACTTTTATAAAATGTACACACTTCTTTTGATCCGCTTCGCTGCGTAACGATCGTTTTTTAACGGCCAAAGATCGTCACTGTGTGTACGTTCGTCGTGCGACGTTCGCTAGCACGTCATATCCGTGTGCGCACGCACCTATTCTCTACTGATCGTGGTTTCAGCGGTAACAATTGCTGCACTACGTTCTCGGTTACTAATTTGCATTTATTCCTTTCCTCGTGCAACTATCGTTCGTCGCAGAACTATCGTTCGTAGTAAACGATCATTATCGCAGGTGTGTACATAGCATTAGTCATTGCCATTCATGAAATGCTTTTGAAAACAAAACAAAACCCCCCGGAGAATCCCCCAATGAAAGGATGGACTAGTCTGAAACATGTTGGTTGTCAGATACTATTTCTGCTGGAGTGGTGCTTTAATACCTGCTCAACTCTTATTTACAGCGCTAGGAACTAACAGTCCTGTGATTGAAAAATCGGGGACTTTTTAATTTTTATTGTAGATCCAATGACACAGCTACCTCTGACCACCAAGTGATGTAGAAAGCTTCCTTTATTTAAAGCAAACCTGAACTGATAAACTTATGAGATAATTGTATGTGTAGTACTAATGTTGAATAGAACTTTTTGGCTGTCAGATTTGTTTTCAGTTTAAGGGCTGAATTTCTAATGGTGCCAATACATGGTACAATTTTTCATTTTTTTCAATTAGATCATTTTTTCCAACATGTCTGATCAGATTTTTACAGAAAAAAAAAAATGGTATAATTATTCATTTTTCTTGAACGAAAAAAAGATGAATTTTTGACTTGATTATTTTGTAAAATAAACAGGAAAATCGAAAGTTTTTATTGTATCGTGTATGGACACCATCAGACTAAATTATTAACTGAAGCCATGTCATTGTGACGTAAAATCCAATTCAGTTAGCTGCAAAATAAAAGTCTTTTGAGCTTTTCAGCACTTTTGTTATCAGGATTCTTTCCTCAGGCAAACAGAACTGTCTTGACTTCTATTTACTTTTCAGCAGACTGTGGCTGCATTCTACTAATAATGCACTAATAACCGCACTGGCTTATTAACTCTTGGAATGCATAAAATATTAACAAACAGGGACCTTAGACAACTTATTGGTAGGACTAGTATTCTTTCTATGCTTATCTCACCACATCAGTTCAGGTCCATTTTAGATACAAAAAAAACCCCAAAAGAAATAAAGGCAGTTACATATGCTTGCTGCCAGAAAAACACCAGGCCCTGGCTGGCAAGAAACATGCTTATAAAACTACTGCATTCCCTGATCTTGTGCCAGCTGGGAGGTTGGCACATGGCCATTTTTTTAGAGCAAATCAAAGATGCACACCTATAGAGAAGACACAGGATCATTTGACAGGTGTCTTTATTCAGCATATATTGACTGGTCACCAGTGCAGTGCAGTAAAAGGAAGGAGACAGTAGTGGTTGCTTGTGGATAAAGGAAGGGGGCACAATTCATGGTTCAGGCTGAGTCTCACTCCATAAACAGTTGAACACATGTTTACTTTATAAAAAAAAAAACAAAAGTGAAAAGAAAATTGAGGTTTCCATCTTCATTCACTAATA
Organism: Hyperolius riggenbachi; assembly: GCF_040937935.1. Taxonomy (NCBI): domain Eukaryota; kingdom Metazoa; phylum Chordata; class Amphibia; order Anura; family Hyperoliidae; genus Hyperolius; species Hyperolius riggenbachi. The sequence goes on along the minus strand of NC_090649.1, from coordinate 412,612,773 downwards.
AGCAATGCAGATTGTCTGGCTGTCATGCTGAGCTTTTAGCTTTAGTTGTTTTAGAGTCACACACATGCAACAAGCATGCAGCCAGTGGAGTCAAAGAATCTGATCTACATGCAAATTCATGTTTAAAATGAACCTCCCCCTAATGGTGGCCATACATGGTACAATTTTTTCATACAATCTTACCATTTATATGTAATATAAGGAAACTGCATAAATTATCCTTTCAGTATATTCACTTAATTTACCCTTATACTACATAGAAATGGTAAGATTGTATAAAAAAAATTGTACCATGTATGGCCACCATAAGGAAGATGTAGAGGCATCCATACTTAGAGGAACTCCAGTGAAAATAATGTAATAAAAAAGTGCTTTATTTTTACAATAATTATGTATAAATGATTTAGTCAGTGTTTGCTCATTGTAAAATCTTTCCTCTCCCCGATTTACATTCTGACATTTATTACATGGTGACATTTTTACTGTGGGCAGGTTATGTAGCTGCTCCTAGCTGTTTTGGCTGTTAGAGACAGCTGTAAACAGCTAATTCCTGTCTGTGGGCCAGATTTATTAAGAGTGTCTGAGACAAAATATTAGTAGGTTTTCAGAAATCCATGCAGAACTGTCTCAGACAGCCTAAGAAATCACTAGATAGTGCAGATTCCTTCTTAAACTTTAAGGACTAGAAGGAGCTAGGAAGGTCTCTCAGGCAGTGCAGTGTGTGAGGGGAATTGCTGTTGCTGAGGTAACCAACACACCTGCTGTCAGCAAGCTCTGAGTGAGAGGGGAGGAGCCCTTCACAAATCACATGTAGCCTACACTGTAGAACTGGTAATGAGCACTTCTTAATCTGCAGCAGTTAAGGAATGGATTTGCACTTTTCTTAACTGTAGTGTAGCTCTAGAAATCCACGCTGAACTGCCGCTATTACATAGGCTTTGGGAAGTTTCTTACTATCATGCAGAACTGTTCTTCTGCTGGTTAGAACAGTTTTAGAAAAAAAAAAGGGTCAGAAATGCTTTGATAAATCTGGCCCTGTGAACCTTGTTACATTGTAACAAACTGCCAAAAGTACCGCGGCCCCAGAGCTTCTTGTGGGAGGGGTTTCAGCACAAAATCAGTCGTACAGCGCCCCCTGATGGTCTGTTTGTGAAAAGCAATATATTTCTCATGTAAAAGGGGGTATCAGCTACTGATTGGGATACATTTCAATTCTTGGTTGGAGTTTTTCTTTAATGCACACTGTTACAAGGCACTGTGTATTGACCTGAGGAAGCAGGCTAGTACCTGTGAAACGCATGTCTGTGTTTTGGATAAAAAATGTTTCCAGTTGAACTAGTGTCATATCTTCTGGAGAGGTAAGAAAATACCTCTTTTTTTTGCCAAAAGAAAACGGTTATTTAATATTCGGGGTACCACCATCCTCACAGATTTCCCTTTAAGGAAAGTTCCTAACCGATGGTGGCTTTGTGTGGGGGCAGCTGTAAATAAACTTACCTACAGGATCTGTTCCGTAGCCCCCTCTCCACAAAGGCGTCCATTGCAGCTGTCATGGCGGCACTTCAAAGTTGCCTCGTGCAGAGCGCGTTCCTAGTCCCTGGTGTATGCTGGGTGATGTGGTGCTCCCGGCCCAGCTGCATGCCCAGATGAAGGCTTTAGTGTCTCTACATTTCCCTGCATGCACTAGGGGGCCTGGCGTGCCCATCCCTCAGCATGCAGCAGGGCTGGGAGCACATTATCTACTAGCATACACCAGGAACTGGGAACACCCTCTGCTTTCGGCAACTTTGAAGAACGACCACGATAGCTGCAAGATGGATGCCTTTGTGGAGAGGGGGCTACGGAACAGCCTCAATAGAGGTAAGTTAATGTACAGCTGTCCCTGCACAAGCCACTAGTTACAAACCTCCCTTTGGGGGTTGTTCATTATATATATATATATATATATATATATATATATATATATATATATATATATATATATATATATATATATATATATATATATATATATATATATATATATATATATATATATATATACATACATATGGTTGCTTTAACGTATTAAAGGGACTCAAAAGCTACAATTAAAAAACAAAAACATATTTACCAAAGGAGAGGGAAAGTTCTGGGTCCTAATGAAAATGTTCCTTTCATGGTCCCCATGTTCCAGCACTGGCTCTTCCGCTCAAATCTCCCGTCGCAGGAGGCTTTGGAAGCCCAAGTGCTTCCAAAGATGGGTGGCTCCATACAGCGCATGCACGAGAGTGTGTTCACACATACGCAGTATGGACCGGCCGTCTTCGGGAGCACTCGGGCTCCCAAAGCCTACAGCAGCGACAGAGAACAGTCTCTGACCCAACGGTTAGAGACTGCAAACGGGGGAGTCAGCGGTGGAACGAGGGGACCAGGAAAAGCACGGAAAGGCTCTATCAGACCCACAGCCTTCCCTCTCCTTAGGTATCAGGAATGATCAATGCGATGCAAATATATTTGTAAGTTTTTATGCAAATATACGAAGCTTGAAAACGAACAAATCAAGTCCCCCCAGGTTTAAATTGATTGGTCCATTTTCAAGCTGCATATACTGCATTTCCATCTCATTGATCATCCTTCGTAAGTATTTGTAAGCAACTGATAATCTAGCATGTATAATGGCTTGCAATCCCCCTTGGTCCATCGACTCGACAGGTTCTTTTGAAGCCCACCTCCAGGCACAAATGTTTCCTTAGTCCTACGTTGGCAGAGTAGATGCTCCTTATCACAGTCATTGCTATAGGCTCAATATTCTCTGCAATATTCACTCTCTTCCTTCAACCACTGCAGCCTGCACCAAATGATGATGCAATCCAAGCAGCAGCCCCAACCGCAGAGTCTACTTTCCTGCTTTTGTTGTCATGGGACCAACATTTCAAGAAATATATTTTTAGGTACAGAATCCTCACTTCACACATAAGAGGTAACATTTAAGCCCCATGGGTACGAAGGTATTAGATGGTATTTTTAGGGCTTTAAATTCATATCATTTCAAAATTCTCTTCACCAAGTTGCTCAATTTTTTGTAAACATTTTACAGGTCAGTCTTACTGGTCATCCCATAATATCCATATGTTGCAGCTTGATTGCTGGAGAAGCTTTTCCAATACCTGAAGCAGCAATCACTCCCAGAAAGAGCTTGCCACTGCGCTCGTGGTATGCAATGTCCTGCTGTGGCAGGTGGATTGGAATTTCTAAAGAATAATGGAGGAATAGTCACAACAGTACAGCTATTTTAGGAAGGAAATGGTGTGGCACTCCCTATTTTGTTACAACAGATAAGTCCTGTAATATTCAATGTAAGTTTCAGGCTGTAGGATTGAGGACCCGGCCATCTGTGATCCAGTGCAGCACACATGGATTTAGCTTTGAAAAATAAAAATGTTTCCACTACTTTTCAGTACATTTCAGCATTCAGCATGCAAGACACTGTGCGGCTCTTTAAATACCCAGCCTCCCCTCTATGCTGCCACAATAGCCCCTGTTCTTAGCTTCAGTGGATGCTCAAGAGCACATGTTCTGCCCACTCCATGTGCCTCTTTGAGAGCTTCAGCACAATTAAGTGTAGCAGCCGCTACTGGGACCGTCCTTCGCATGCATGGCTCCGAATGTATGCGGGGTGGACAGGACATGCTCCCTGCTCCACCTGGAACCAATCAGAACTGTGAACAGGGCCTACAGTAGAAGCACGGAGGGAAGGCTGGGCACAATAAAATGCCATACCGTGTCTTCGGAATTTACAGACTAAGCAGATTTTTTTTGTTACCATTTTAGTTGTAGAGAGCTGAAGTATTATTTTAAACAGAAAATAAAAAAACAAACTCCTAAGATGTAGGAGAAAACGTGATTTACCGTATATACTCAAATATAAGCCAAACCCCCAACTTTTACCTAAAAAACCAGGGAAAAATGATTGACCCCCATGTAAGCCGGGGGTAGGAAATGCTGAATTGGTGCAGGCCGCGTGATCCCCCCAGTGTGTCCCAGTATAGCTAGTATAGTGCCCAGTATAGGTAGGTAGTGCCCCAGTATTGGTAGGTAGTGCCCCAGTAGAGCTAGTAAAGTGCACAGTATAGCTAGTATAGTGCCCAGTATAGCTTGTAAAGTGCCCAGTATAGCTAGTAAAGTGCCCAGTATAGCCCGTATAGTGACCCAGTATTGGTAGGTAGTGCCCCAGTTGAGCTAGTTAAGTGCCCAGTATAGCCTGTAAAGTGCCCAGTATTGGTAGGTAGTGCCCCAGTATTGGTAGGCAGTGCCCCAGTAGAGCTAGTAAAGTGCCCAGTATAGCCAGTAAAGTGCCCAGTATAGCGCCCAGTATAGCCAGTAAAGTGCCCAGTATAGCTAGTATAGTGACCCAGTATTGGTAGGTAGTGCCCCAGTAGAGCTAGTATAGTGCCCAGTATAGCTAGTAAAGTGCCCAGTATAGCTAGTATAGTGCCCCAGTAGAGCTAGTATAGTGCACAATATAGCTAGTATAGTGCCCAGTATAGCCAGTATAGTTCCCAGTATTGCAATACACATCGCCGTTACCAGGGGAACCGCTCTCTCCTGCCTCGTCACAGCAGCAGCGCCGGGCGCGCTGCTGTGATACAGTGATACGCATGATGGAGAGCAGAGCGAGAGGGGCAACCGGATTAGAGGAAGCGTCCGGCGGCTGAACAGGTAATAGCGGCGGCCGCGGAGGGAGCGGGCGGGTTGGGGGCCGCGGAGGGAGCAGGCGGGGGGGCCGCGGACCACCACCCACCCCCACCCAAGACTCGCATACAAGCCGACCCCTAACTTTTGGCCCCCTTTTTGGGGGTCAAAAATTCAGCTTGTATGCGAGTATATACGGTAAATAAGGGCCTAAAATGTGAGTGGATAATTCAACCTAGGAGTGAAATGTATGGCTATGGACTAACTTCCACTGATTACCAGCCAGACGTAACAGAAGTAGATGTCTGAAAAGCTGCGAGGAAAGGAGCTCTGTGATTGCAAATCTGCTGCACTTTTTATAGTCCTGAGGAAGCAGGCTTGCACCCACCTAACGTGTTGCATGTGCATGACTTATTGAGATCCAGCCAGCCCGCCTTGGTTTGCTGATGAATGCGGAGGAGCGCACTTTGGAACGCACGCTGATCCACACTCAGAGGAATCTCTCTCTTGCACCTGCAGAGTCCTGGATGTTCACCTGGAGGGATAGACAGTTACCAGCGGCGGTACATCCTGCAGAACTAAATGGCGATACACACTAACAGTGTGTAGGCATGTTATGGTTCTGGGATTGGATGTCTTACTCATGACTGCAATCAAGTTTATATGATATTTATGAAGAATTAAAAGATTGATGCTGTTCCTTTAAAACCCCTTTGTGGACTGTTTTGTATATATTTAAATATGGATTGGGGTGGAACCATTTGGAGACTTTTTATCTGTCATTTGCACACAAACAGTGTGACCAGCCCCCGATAACTGACATCTTGTTTCCTCACCACTGAGAGGGAACTTCTTAGTGGTAAGACAGAAGGGCTGTGACCAGGCCACAGCGCCGGTACAGTTTTCTTTTGTACTGCACCCTCTGGTGGAGTTGGAACTGGGTTTACTGTACCTGCCAGCTAAGCCCTATTTGTGCGCTAGTGTCTCCTGTTTTTGCATGTGCAGTGGTAGCACTGAGTCAGCTGCACTGAGATTTTAATCACCAGTTGTTTTCTTTGTACAATACAGTGCAGAAATACCCTGTGGTGCAAGATTGTGCAAGCCACCTACATTTTCGAGAGTGTACCAAATAATTCTACTAGTCACAACCTTGTGGTGATCACCTTGGTATAGCCCTTTCATCAGTCCTCCATCATAGTAATTGGAACACTCCCATATTCTGGCCAGAACACTGTTGAATAGCACACTAGGAGGAAAAAAAGGTAGCCCTCTCAAACACAGGGAGAACATGCAAACGCCATGGAGGTATTAACCTTGGACTCCAGCACTGCAAGCACAGTACATGCTCTGTAGGAAGACTGCTACAAGTCTGCTGTTGTGAAGTGTTTCTGATGCTGGAGACAGAATAATTACCCTAGAGGTGGGTATCCTGAATAATTTATAGCATTCTACTATACTGTATATCACTACAGTGCTTCTTTAACCCATAAGCAGCTTCAATAGAATAATTTTGTTTTAGATAACTGCGCTGCTTTTGACCTCACTTAGCAGAACTCGTTGTGCTGTAAATTCTTGGAATGCTTTGTTCTCACTCTGTTAGCAGAAAATATAGAAACTGAAAGCAAAAGTCCTTTGTGAGGGCCCGTTTCCACTTGTGCGGTGCAAATTAGTCGCAAAACACAAAACGAATTCACGCACGGATGCGAATTTTACCGCGAATTTGCGGGAATTTTCGCATATGTTAATGAGTATGCGAATTTAACCACGTCAGTGTCTGTGTGCTTTTATATTGATTTTATGCGAAAACGCTCGCTGTAAAATTCACAGTGAAATTCGCATACAAAAGGCATGCGAAATTCCTATTAAATACATTGTAAGGATTCTGAGGGCTCTGCCGTGCAAATTTTTTTCGGCACAGAAAAACACTCAGAAATCCTGACAAGTGGAAACAGTCCCATCCACTTGTATTGTCTATGCGAATCTGCATGCAGGAAATGCATGCAGATTCGCTCTAGTGGAAGCAGGCCCTTATTGTCTCACACTGCCCCCTAGTGACAAGTGGCCATAAATACACATTACAGCAGCACTAATTAGAAGCAAAGAAAGATAAGTATATATAAGAAAATAAAAAGTGCTAAAATAAATTAGCCTGGAGCACTTGCAAGCCTCTAAATTGGCTGCTAAAGGGTTAAAGCAAATCTGTAGCAAAGAGTCTTATGAGATAATGAATTGTATGTGTAGTACGGATAATAAATAGAACTTTAATAACAAAGAAAGGTGTCTCATACGGTTTCCCATTACAGGAATAGTTAAAAAAAACTTGACTTATCTATACAAAAGTGGTTCTCTGAGAAAGAACTGAGTTTGATCAAGTTAGTTGACGGTTTTCTGAACAGCTTAAACAGCTCAGAAACAGTGAGAGGAAGCTTGAGATAAGGTTTTACTGCAGGAAAGTTCAAAGGGTCATTAGCTATGCTTTGTTTTACAGTTACTGTATATTCCTGCGTATAAGACTACTTTTTAACCCTTGAAAATCTTCTGAAAAGTTGGGGGTCGTCTTCTACGCCGGGTGTCATTGATGCCGGGTGATACGCCCTGTCCTGTTACCGCCTCTCAGATCTCCCTGCTGAGGGAGCGCAATCTATTCTTCCATACCGCTCTGATAAACAGGTAGACAAGGAGAGCTGACCAGTCAAGTTGACCAATGCAACAAGTCAATTGACTATATACTGTTATATACTGGGTAACACATACAGTACAGCACCAGTATCTGTTCATACACAGCACCAGTACATGAATTTTTTTTTTTTATTTCAATTTTGTGTGCGTTGGAAGAGGGGGTAGTCTTATACGGCGAGTATATCCCAAACTCTATATTTTAACAAGTTGGGGGGTCGTCTTATACGCCCAGTCGTCTTATACGCGGGAATATACGGTAAACTCAGAGTCTGGATTCTGAATTGCAACTGTAAAAATCTGAGGCAAGGTTATAAAAGTTCTTTGCTACTAATGTTTTATTCATTATTTGTACTATACATACAATTCATTATTTCAAGTTTACTTTTGGTACAGATTTGCTTTAAAGGATACAACCGGGGTATTTTAAAAAAGCAGATCTATTACCTGAGGCTTCCTCCAGCCCCTGGCAGCCTACGTGTCCCTCGCTGCAGCTCCACTCCCATCCCGTGGCCCCCTCTGCAGCCGCTGACCTGACGAGGTCAGCAGCCTCTGCACGACAAGCACGCTCCTGAACTCAGAAGTGTTCTGTGTAGAACGCTCCCGACTACATGAGCACGGCTGTGCACTTGTACAGGTGCAGAGGCTGCCAACCTCGCCAAGTCAGCTGCTGCAATGGAAGGGACCCTGGGCCACCGGATGGGTGCGGAGCTGGGGCAAGGGACTCATAAGCTGCCAGGGGCTGGAGGAAGCCCCAGGTAAGTAGATCTGCTTTTTTTTTTAAACACCCCTGGTGTATCTTTTAAACTCTATGTACTCTGTATAGAATTTAAGTCAACGTGTCCGCACTCAATAAATGCATAACAGTAAGGATAATAATGAAAGTGCACACTTACAGGAGAGTGTCAAGTTTCACATGATTCATTTAATATGCAAATATACTTTAGATTTCTCAGTAATGGCCCCATTTATGGATATCTTCGATGTAGGCTCCATACACAGTATGCTTGTCTGCACAAAGGGCACCAATTATGGCTTAGCTTTACAGAGTTTGTTTTGTTTTTCTCTTTTTGAAGAAGGAATGCTTTATAAATGCGTGAAATCAAAATGTCCCGCCTAATACAGAAGATATTCCGGATATCTCTCTCTGAGTGTGTGTGTGTACACATTCACCAATGTACAGGCTGCAGCTGTAAACCAGAAACAAAAAGGCATACTAATGCTGACCAGAAATTGCATAATTTAACATACATCTCCAAAGAAGTCGCCACAGCCGACACAAAAAGCAAGAGAAGATGAGTTAACAGCTACAATCACAATCTTTTATGCCGTAAGTAAATGCATAGTAGACAATTTTTTTTTTCCTTCGAATAGTGTTTTTGTAACATCAGGTCCCCCCAAACCCTTCTAACCCACCCCTCCATTAAAAAAAAAAAAAAAGTATAAGCGCTTTAAACCTCTTCTAATACTTCTCCCAAAAACATCTGTAAGCCAGGATTCCGTCTCAAATTGAATAAATTATGCTGTAAACCAAATAAATCTAGAATTTTACAGAATGGACTCTTTACATACATATATAAAAACATTTGCAGGTTATTTACACGTCTTAACACAAAGCAGCTTGGGTGTAGGAAGGGATCCTAAAGTGTACCTGTCATTTAAACACCATATGTGGCCAGTCTGAGTAGAGGAGTAGGTCTGGCATTTCCTCTGCTTATAAGGGACAATCTGCTAATAACCTGTCTCCAGAAAGAGCTCTGACAGTTATTACTCCTGATAAAAACACAATGAAATGTTCCCCAAGGAATATTCACAATCACAACTTGTTTTTAAAAAATTTTCCTTGTTAAAGCAGGACCTGAACTCAGAACTTCACCTAAAAGAGAAGAAACAGCATAATAGCTTTAAAAAAAAAATATTTCTTTGTTACAGCTGATACAAATCCTGCAATAGATCTGCAGTGTGTCTACTTCCTGCTTTCATGGAAGCAGACAGACCCTAAAGCACCATACACAATGCCTGGTGGGCCACAATGATTATTTGTGGTCACATTTGCTCATAAAAGACCCCACAGCTGGTGACAGCCATGCATGTATGCGTGGCTGAGTGATAATTACTGCTCTATGAAGAGGAGAGGGGAAGCAGAAGGGCACAGGGAAAACCCAGCCTGGCCAACTGCCCATCCCCCACAGGGGATACGGGCTGCCTTCACAGATACCTTACTAAGGGCTGGTACAATCACAATCATTTCAGCTACTACCTGTATGTAGCTTAAAGGAAGCATCAGGCAAAACATAGAAAATGAGATTTACTTACCTGGGGCTTCCTCCAGTCCCTGGCAGCTAATACTTCTATCACCACTGCGCAAGTTTCCCAGGATACCCTCCATTAGAGATGCTGACCTCACCAGGTTAGCATCTACTGAGAGCAGCTTGTGGTCGCATTGACATGGTTCGGGGTGTCCTGCGCAGGCGCTGTAGATGCCAACCTGGCGAGGTCGGCATCTCCAACGGCGGGGATCCTGGGACACCGGAGCTGCGATGGACGTATCGGCTGCCAGGGGCTGGAGGAAGCCCTGGGTAAGTAGATGATATTTACTGTCATTTGCCTGATGCTTCCTTTAATGCCAAGGCATTTGAGAGAATGAGAACGATACAGCCTTAGGAAAATGTGGATACATTTTCAGTATAAATTAAAATTGGTTTTCCAATTCAAAGCATGTCTAACAAAATGTAATGACATTCTCCCCAGTACTGTGATTGAAGTGTTTGTGTGGGGTTGCCCCAGCAACACAAACATACAGGTTGGAGAACTGACACCTGACCACATTTAGCTGTAGTAGTGTGTGCATATGTGTAAAGTCATTACTTTGTGAGCTCTGTTATAAGCAGGACAGATGTGGTTAGAAGTACTCTGTAACAAGTGATAGGTATATATGTCGGAGCCATAAAAATCCACGGGAAATAAATAATAAATAAGGCTTAATAATGCATAGGGACACACCATAAGAGTGTGGGGAGGATGATCAAACAGTTTATTGAGAAAGCGAGGAGCGGATGTGCATATCTCTGTTCTGAATTCAACCTACAGTATGTGTTTATTCCGTGTTTTGTTTACCTTTTAACATAAAAGCCCTCTTCTGGCACAAATCTAAGTATACCATCTAAAAGCTCAGTAACCTGAGTGCGCAGGTGTTTTTTTTGCATGAAACAAGGTTTCTACTGATGATTTTGATCATATGATAAGATGGGGCTATGTACAGCTAGATCATAAATAGATAAATAAATCCCTAAACTTCATATGTCATTTATCACACTATTCCCCTTCCTCCATTTTAGTTGCTAGGGTCCCTTCTAACAGGTTGACCTCATCACGGTGGACGGGTCTATCCTTTGCATGCAAATTATTTTGGAAGCAAATATCCTCCATTGTTTAGCACTTTTCTCAGCTATTATGAGAGCAGGTGTGTATTTAAGAGGCCCTGCAGCTCTATGCAGATAGTGTCAGCCAAGTGCCACTTGGTTTTAGATGTGCTGCAATTCCTTTCTACTGAGATTTGTCATTAGCTTGTCAAGGAGCTTCTAAGCAAAGCAAGGTCAGCAACCGGGAGTAAACTCGGGCCTCAGAAAACACTGGTACCTCGAGCACTGGCAGCACACAAGGCTTAAATTAGGCTTTGCTGCAATCATTTATGAATTAGCCAGGGAGGCAAGAGGAGTCATTGCTATGCAGCGAAATTTCCAAACCAGACAGGCCAGCCAAGCTCAGAGAGCTGCAGGGGTACTTGGAAACACCCTCGTTAGTGATAACAGCCAGTGCTGCTGAGGTAGAAAGGTTGCATAGTATGCAGCCTAACCTCTAGTTAGGTGTGCAGCAATCCATGTGAGGATGGTTTTAACTTGCTCTCTATGCTCCTTAGGTATGTGTTTGAATAGCATCAGTGGAGAGTTTTAACATTATTGATGCAAAAGTTAAAAAAACTAAAGGTAAGGAAAAACAGGTGGCAATATTTTACCACATAGCATATGCTTCCTGCACCTGTAAACTAATGCAGGGATAGCACAGGCTGCACCTGTATAGCAATCCAGCCAGTCTGTAGATTTTCTAATTCATGTTTTAAATCTCACATGGAGCAACAGGAAGCCTGTGGCTCTGAGCCCTGCATATGTCAGTGCGGATGCGAAAGTCTAACCAAAAATATAACGGCTTGTTATGGGAAACAAGCATTACACAGACACAAGGCCCCAATATACAGATTATCTTACAGGAAGAGAGGTTCTAGATTAGATTGTGCCCACTAATTCTGTTACCAATATTGCATACAGTTGGACAAGAGGAACAATGTAGTAAATTGGGAATGGTCAGGCTGAATTTTTTGCTCAAGCCTTAAAGTGGCTTTGAACCCACATTTATTCATATAATAAAATCATTCTTCAGCTACAACTGTGTTATGTTATTTTTCCAGCTCACCACAAGGTGGCGATGGCTGCTTACAAGTTTCACTGTTTGTTTAACATTCTCAGGTTGGGTCTGTAAACCACCGTAATCGCTATATTTTCTCGGAAGCTGACAAAGGTGGTGGGGCTAAAGCTGTAAGTGGGATTTCTTAAAGGTAAAAATACTTTTTTACATGTAAACATTACTAATTTCTGTGTAAGTCATTAACTGGCATCTCATTGGAAATGGAGTAGACAGACTCAATTTCCTATGAAGTAAATAGACTTCAATTGCACTTTAAGCCTCGTACTGGATTGCTCTCGGCGCATCTCTGTTTAAAATCTAACACTTGTACAGCCTTTTCTGATCCTTTGCTGGGCAATTTGGAGTGCCTGACTGTGTCGGCTGAGCATACCGTTCTCTCCCTTATTCTGCTTGGTGGAAGCTCTTGTGTGCCGTGCTGCTGTCTCTGTTCCCCTTCAAATCAACAAAACGAGTCAGGAGGCTGTAGTTTTGGGACGCGTCTGTACAGGATTCAGCCCCAAACTACCACCCGAGTACTGAGTCCCGATCCTTGCGGGTGACATTCTTCATGCGTGTGTTTGCACCTTTAGTCTCATGCCATATATATTTAAAAGAATCACAGCAAGCCAGACATGGATAAACTGTAAAATTACAACCTGTATAAGGTTTTCACAGCAAGTTTGCCTTACTTTACAGGTTCTGGACACACTTCATGTACTTTCCAGTCCTCCTCTCTAAAAAGCTCCAATACAATTCTGAAGCACAGCTGCTGAAGGTATATGTTGGTCCTGTACATTTTTTCTTCTTCTGCAAAACTCGGGAGTAGAACTTTTAACTTGACTGAGGATTGACTATCAGCAGATCGATTCAGTTTAGATAGTAAAGTTTCACTTTACCAATGAGCATTACACAATATCAACACTGAGTTCATAAGGCAATCAATATCTTTGTCTCAGTCCTGCCTCCATTTATGCCTAGCTTACATAACAAGGAGGTAGGCCACACTGTGAGCAAGTGACAGGTACACTTTACAATCCTTACAATGCTTATCCAGGTTTCTGTGTAAAGAAAAAAAAAAACAAATGAAAATAGCCCCTGAACACATCACACAGAGTTCAGTTTTGCTTTCTGAATATCTGCTGCCTATGCTAAAAATCTAAGCTGTTTTAGCTACCCTTATAGTTAGTTTTCCTGAGTGTGCACAAAAAGAAAAAGAAAAGTTGCTTTTATGTAGATTTCTGTGAAAAAAAGCCACAAGACACTCCGCCCATAAAATAGGTGTTTCACCTACTCAGCCGTGAACAAGCTGTGTTAAAGCTAAGGCTACAATTAGAAAACCATGCAGGGGTTAAAAAAGAAAAACAAAACAAAAAAAAAAAAAAAAAAAGGAAAAAAATAAGAAAACTCTAAAAACAAAAAACTAAACTACTACGACTTGCTTCTGGAACACAAATGTTACCATTTATCACAATGGATGGAGGCGCCAGAAAAAATACACCACGTCCCCCCCAGAAAAATACAATAGTACAAAACATTCTAATCTTACCTGCTGAAACGTGTTCTGTGTTTTAATGAAACCCTAGAAATGGCTCAAAAAAGGATAAATACATCATGTCACAAGCAATATTACTTTTGGAAATAAAAATATGAATTAAAATAAACAGCGATAAATAAAACCCTGAAATGTATGCCAAAATCATAAAAAAGATAAGACTAGACAGACGACATGATTGAACTGCGTATTTACAGACCCCTCCGACCCAGCCTACAAACTCCTAGCTGGTCACATGATTCAGCGACAGACTGGGCCGACGTTGTGAACATGGAAAGGAGACAGTAAGGACAGACTGTCCCATACTGGTGGTTTTCTGATCCTGTCCCCGGGCTACCTCAAGCATCCAAAGTACGTGGGTTAGTTTGTTTATAGAACAACGCTATCAAGTCATTGGCCTTTTCCATACTAAAGTTAGGTATAAAACTGCTTTTTGCCTTATTTTACAATGCGTGTTGAGCTGTAAACTAATGTAGTTTGAACTGACTATTCTCCCCAGCTTCACAAAATAATTTAATACTGAGGTGGGTCATTCAGAAGTATTAATGAAGGCATTTAAATCAAATCTGCATAATCCCATTTGGAAACATCTGTTTGCGGACAGAAGAGTAACGTTGGTTTATCTTGTGTGTCGCGATCCTCTGAGCTTCAGCAGCTCTATGCTCTGCGTTATGCAAACTTGCCAATACGTCTTGATGACTGGAGAAGACCGGCCGGCAGGAAGCAAACCAAACCTTTCTTAGCTTATGCGTTCAGTGCAAGCCCTGAAAGATGCTAGTCTAGAGGTCCTTGGAAAATAAGTCTGATGTATCCTTGTTCACCTGCCAGCTGGTGTGCACAGAATGGACATGCTGCATGGAAAGTATGAGTACCATGGGGAAGTGGAATCTGGGACCAGTAGGCAGTTGTTTTTTCAGAGCAAACATGTCCACAAGGGCTGAAGGCGTGAGTTGGTGGGCCTGCATCCACGTAAAATCCAGCTTCACAACCCAGCCATAGAGGAACGTAGGGCCCCACAGAACGGCACATTGGACACTCCCGATCCTTCCCATCCCGCTCTTCTTTGTTTCCCCAGTTGTGGAAGCCATGGACATGGCCACAGTTCAGATACACCCATGGCTGTTTCTCATCAACAACATCTTTCCGTTTCATACTGGGAAAGGCCAGTGTATTAAAGCCAACAGGACACTGAGGCCTTGCTGCATTGATTTCCTGTCTCAGCGCTTCCAAGTGCTTTACGGTTGGAGTTCTGGACAGCCCCTCGGCAGTGCGCCATAACAATGTAGCTCCACACAGGTCGATGAGGGAACCATCTTGAAGCTCATTGCTTTCATTTTCCACCTGCAAAATATAAAGATACACATCAGTCAGGAGATAAACAGCTTACCAATGTACATAACCGTTTCGGGACCGGCTGTAGTTGTAGTTAAAAGTATGCTGGACTTGTGGCTGCCTAAGCCTAAAGCAGCGTAGTTTTAGCGCCGCCCGAACTCACGTAAGGGAGGCAAACGAGTCTGCCGGCATGGAATGTAAAAGGCAAATAATATACGTTAAAAAAAGGGGAGGGGTGGGGTTGGGGTAGAGAAAATTCACATAACATTTGATCCATTTCATAAAACAAAAACACTCCAAAGCAAACCTGAACTGAAAAACACATGCCATAAATTTTAAGTGACGTAGTAATGATGAATAGAAATTTCCTGAAGTCGAATATTCTTATTTTCAATTTAGGGGATAATTTCAACTCTGAAATGTGCACAGCATCCATGTTAGTGAAATAAGAGTAATAATTAAGTTTCTGCATTGTTTGTTAAGTCGTATACAAGGATTTTGGCTTATATTTACTTTTCAGGAGAGCAGCTGCGGTATTTAACTGCCTCATTTGAATGCATATAACAAGTCTTTGTTTAACCCTTGCAAAGAGCAAACAGTAAACAGCCAAGTTCTTAATAGGATCGGTAAGATTCGTATCCATGTTTACTAACTCATGTCACATTTCAGTCCAAGTAGGCTTTAAATGTATTCATTCCGCTAATAATGAATGCTTGCAAAGTGTCTTTATAGAATCTTGGAATTTTATAAAGGAAGGTTTCAAACTAGCCATGGGAAATGTAACACAATGAACCAGCTAAGCTTTACTGCACTGCCCAATGCTATTGATCTAACTCTAGGAGCTTTCTGATATAGGGCAAGCAGTGTGATGATGACATGACTATGCTTATGCTCTATAGTGCTTAACCAAACTGCAGTGTAACCTAACCGGTAGGATTTAAAGGTTGTGTTTACACAGACCACGAGGGAACAACACATGGGGGTGCAAACGCTTCATATGAAGCCGCTGTACATTGGTGGTTGTTGGGTGGCTGAATCAAGATTTCACAGTTATCCATTTGAGTGAACCCTAAAGGTGGCCATGTACTTTTCCCATGTTTCTCAACAATACTTCAGTACATACCCTTTTATAAAAGATGGTGTTTACCATGTACCTCCCTCCATAGGTACGGTACTCCTTGAAACATATACGTTTGTAAGAATACGCCATAATTGTGTCTGAAAGCTTTGCAAACAGTACAGGTAGTTCCCGACTTACAAACGACCCGCCGATACGCACAGCATGGATTCTGTGTTGCCAAGGGAACAAGTAAAAAAAAATTTCAAATTGGACTTATAGTTTTTGAGAAAAGCAATTTAAAAAACAAATCAAAGAAAAAATGTCTTTTAAACTTGTGTAAGCAGGTGCAGAGGTGACACGGGACACTGGAGGCACAGGGGGGCACAGAGGAGGTACAGGGGACAAAGTTGGCACAGTGTTGCGACTTAAAGCGGATCCGAGATGAAAAACTAACTATAACAAGTAACTTGTCTATATATCTTATGTAAAGTTTAGATGGTTTACACAGCAAATCTAGCTGCAAACAGTTTTAATAGAATATGATTATTTATTCCTGTGATACAATGACAGCAGCCATGTTGTTTGTAAACATTACACAGAGGCAGGCTTATCTGTATCTTGAGTCATCAGCCTAATCCCCTCTCCTCCTCCCTCCTCCCCTCTGCCTCTGAAATCAATGGCTAGTAACACCCCCCCCTCCTCCTGCCCAGACTGAGCTCCCATGAGCCCTTGCTACTGCCTTGGCTCTCTGAAAACCTGTGGGCGTGGCTTTTTTAGTTTATAGGGAATTAGAGTATTAAAACAAAAACAAAAAAGTATTTGGCTTGAGGAATGCCCTATAAACAATAGGAAAGGAACACAATTATGCAATGTGTAAAAGTTCACCTTGGATCCACTTTAAGAACAGATTCAGGTTAAGAACAAACCTACAGTCCCTATCTCGTTCATTAACCGGAGACTACCTGTATCTGATGTTTTTAATTAACTATAATAATACATAAACTTTGTTCTTGTTTATGTAATTTATATCTTTGAATCTCAAAACTTCTTGAACTAGTGCTAGTCAACTTAGTTTAATAACATCCTGAACCCAACATAACTAACCTCAAGTGTTGAGGTTATTTATATACAGGAGTTATATCCTATACAGGAGGCTGGAGTTCATTTTACTATCTTACTACTCAACGATTTCAGCAAAAAATGTTCAACTGATTAAATTGCTTCACCTGCTAGCTTTGTAATTGATCAACAGCACACAAAGCTATGAGTTTGTCAATCTCACCTGTTACTGCCTGATCAATAATAATCGATCTGAAATCGATTGGAAGCTTAGCAATGGCTTGTATGAGTCAAGCAGATTCAGTCAATGTGATTTAATCCATTAGAAAGTCGATCAAATATTAAGGCATGGCCTTTAGCGTCTGATCTAATTCCCTTTTCCGCCTAAGTTTCCTCCTAGGAGATCATTTTTCATCTTCTGTTTAAAATAACTTTTTAGCACTTTGCAATTTAAAAAGTACCACAAAGTAGGTTAAAAAGTACTGTCAAAATTATTCTGAGTAATTTCTTGCTTGCTGTTGGCTTGAAAGGCATTTTATTGATAAGGTGTGAAAGTATTACGGTACCTGGGAGAAAAGTGAATTAGAGCAGCCCCTTCATGTCTTAATGCTACTTTATGAGCCTCTCAGAAATGCAGGCTGACCCCGACACACACACTTTCAAGCATTACTATATGAGAACGTATAATAGACTAATGCTGCAAGATTATTAAAGCTGTCATCATTGACCTCATTCTACAAGATTGGTAATTGCCAAGTAGCCATGCAGTATTTCAACAAACAGCATTCTGAGTCACGTTCACACCACAAGCATGCAGACAGAATGGAGTCAGAACACCTGATTTACATACTCATTCTGGGTCAGTGACTCCGTGGGTTAAAGTAAATGAGCATTATTTATTACGGAGTAAAGATGGCAGCCTCCGTGCTCATCTCACTTCAGGTTCCCTTTAACCTTTTAGCAGCCAATTCATTTAAAGCAGGGGTAGGGAACCTATGGCTCGGGAGCCATATGTGGCTCTTTTGATGGCTACGTCTGGCTCACAGACAAATCAGTAGGTAATGATTCACTAAGCTACACTGCTCAAGCAGCGCAGCTTAGTGTGGCAGCACAAGTAAAATTTTCAAAGTAGGCACGCTACTGCTGTAGTGTGCACTTCTAACTTACTCGCGCTACCCAAAAAACTAACAGCTGCTCCAATTGTCCCACCCTGGACCCTGTCAGGTCCAGTGACTTTGCTGGATGAGATCCTTGCACTTTCATTGGCCCAATAGGCTGTCACTTGACAGGCAGCCAATTGGGCCAAAGTGCAGGGATCTTGTTTTACAATGAATAAACCTCCAAGTCAGCTAGCTAATTGTACAAGCTGTTAGTCGGTATTTCTCCTGTCTGGCTCTCGGGGAAATTGCTGATGTTGCTGCAACCCAAGAGAAGCTGAAGACGTGTCTGACACTTCCGCTGCTCGGAGGATCAACTGTATACACATCACAAAGGGACGTGAGCCCTCTACTGCGCATGCACACTGTGCCATTTTGAAACATATTGTATGGCTCTCACAGAATTACATTTTAAAATATGTGGCGTTATGGCTCTCAGCCAAAAAGGTTCCTGACCCCTGATTTAAAGGCTTGCAAGTGCTCCAGGCCCATTTATTTTGGCACTTTTTTCCTTATTTGTTACATTTCCCTGCTTCTAATTAGTACTGCTGTAATGTGTATTTATGGCCACTTGTCACTAGGGGGCAGTGTGAGACAGTAACAGAGGGCTTCTGCTTTCAGTTTCTATATTTTCTGCTAGTAGAGAGAGATCAAAGCTTTCCAAGAATTTACAGCACAACGAGTTCTGCCAACTGAAGTCAGACGCAGTGCACTTATCTCAAACGAAATAACTCTATTCCACATCTGTAGAACTGCTATCAAGCACTTCTTAATCTGCACCAGTTAGGGGATGGATTTGCACTTTTCTAAACTGTAGTGCAGCTCTAGAAATCCACGCTAAATTGCCACTATTACCTAGGACTTAAGAAGCTTCTTATTATCATGCAGAACTGTTCTCCCTGCTGTTCAGAACAGATTAGGAAGAGAAAACTGTTGGTAAGGCGTTGATAAATCTCCCCCACAGTCAAGTAAAAGCAGCCTGACCCAGGAGCCCTGGCAGAACATCTGCTATAGCTTGCTGTCAGGTGTTATATAGGGTTAAGAGATAAAACAAAAAAGTGGTCTGCAGCAACATGTGGATGTAAATTGGGTAAAAATGTTCCGTCATTTCAGAACTCACAAGCAGCACCAGAATGGTTAATGGAGCTGCTTTTACCAGCCAGGCCTCTGCGACTCAATCTGTCAAAGAACAGCCCAGTTTTGTAAAGGAAAACATGTTAAGATGAATCATCATGCAACATTCAAATTTTTTTCCATGGAGGAACAGTATGTTCTGAGCTTGCCGAGATGAAATTCACTTAAAAAAGTGCTATAAATACATTTAAAGCATGAGAAAACACATTGTGAATTAAAAGAAGGCCATCTAATCAAATAAACATTGGGCTTTAAAAGCCTGAATCAAATGGATGGTCAGCAGGAGAAAAAGAAAACACTTCATGAAATCTCAGCACTGCACAATAGGCGAGAGACCTGCCAGGGGAAGGTTAGCGGGCGGGACGTACCATTTTTCCCCTCTGCTGTGCGGAGCGGGTCTCTCTCAGGCTGAACACGTTGCCGCACACAGATATCTCCCTCCACACCCCTGGCTTAGAGTCCTCAGTGAATCCGTTGCGTGGATGCATAACAAGGACTCCATTTGTCGTTAACCCATCCATCTGCCCATCTATCGTCTTCCATTTGGCAGCCTTCTCCTAATAAGAGGAAAGAAGCCAGGAACAATCACACATGGTTTACAGAACATCACATACTGTAGAGAATTAAAAAGAAAACTCTGGTCCAATGAAAAATATTGAGTTAATATTAAAGTAAACTTGTAAATTACAAAAAGAGAGAAAAAAAAACTTCATACGGTACTTACCTTGGTAGAGGGATTCTCCAGAGGCTTCCCACTTCCTCCTCCCAACTACTGATCCAGCGCTGGGATCCTCTGGACTCTAGAAATTTGCGGCTGCGTTCCCCTCTGTGAAATAGTGCGGGCACGCAGTGCAGGATGGAAAAAGCCAAGCCCAATCTCCCCTGTGCTACTGCGCAGACACGAGGCGTCCTGCACTGTGTGCTCACGCTTCCTCATATCGAAGAGGATCTGTGGTTCCAGCGCTGGATCGGTGGAAGTGACGGGATGTTAAGTAGCCATCTGGTGCACTTTTTTCTTAGAAGTACACTTTAACCACTTTACCCCCGCCCGTACGGATTTCTCCGTCCCTTTTTCCATCCTTTAACCCCCAGGGACGGAGAAATCCGTACTTTGCGCACTCCCGCCGCTGCCCGCGCTCCCGCTCGTAAACACGCCGCCCGCCGCTAGTAAACACGCCGCTGCCCGCTCGGAGATCAATGAACGGGAAAATCCATTCCTGTTCGTTGATCTAAGCCCCACAATGATCCGCTGCTCTCCTATGGGCAGCGCGATCATTGTGAGAAAAAACAAACACTCACAGCCTCCTTGTACTTCCTGCGAGCGTCCGGAAGGACGCTCGCAGGTCGCAATAAACAAAAAGTTACTGTTGCCATCTTGTGGCCAAACAGTAAAACTACACCCTTAGCATTTTTTACATAGAAATAAATTAGTTTTACACTAAAAATTAACTCATTACCTCCCACACTCCCCATTTTTTTTTTGTAATTAAAAAAAAAATTAAAAAAATTTGCAATTAAAAAAAATACATAAATAGTTACCTTAGGGACTGAACTTTTTAAATATTTACGTCAAGAGGGTATAACACTGTTACTTTATAAACTATGGGCTTGTAATTAGGGATGGACGCAAAACTGAAAAAAATGCACCTTTATTTCCAAATAAAATATTGGCGCCAAACATTGTGATAGGGACATAATTTAAACGGTTTTATAACCGGGACAAAAGGGCACATAAATTTCATGGGTTTTAACTACAGTAGCATGCATTATTTAAAAACTATAATGGCCCGGAAACTGAAAAATAATTAATTTTTTTCCCACATTTTTCCTATTTTCCCATTAAAACACATTTAGAATAAAATAATTCTTGGCATAATGTCCCACCTAAAGAAAGCCTAATTGGTGGCGGAAAAAACAAGATATAGTTCATTTTATTGTGATAAGTTATGATAAAGTTATAGATGAATGAATGGATGGAGCGCTGAAAGGTGAAAATTGCTCTGGTGGTCAGGGGGTAAAACCCCTCAGTGGTGAAGTGGTTAAAGGACAACTGAGGAATATGGAGGATGCCATGTTTATTTACATTTAAAGGAGTTCTTTTGCATCCTAAAAATCAAACAAGCTGCCACTTACCTGGGGCTTCTATCGGCCCCCTGCAGCTCTAATGTCCCAAGCCGTCCTCTTCCGATGCTCCGTTCCCTGCTGCCGGTCCCGGTGTAATCACGCAAGTGATTACACTGCGGCTGCGCGTGTGCTCGCGCTCGCTCCCGTGTGAGTCATCGGGAGCTTACTGCGCAGGCATAGTACAAGAACACTTCATATTTCGCCTGCGCAGTAAGCTACCGATGACGCGAGCGGGAGCCAGCATTATTCGTCTGTTTAGACGAATATTAAACCGGGACTGGCAGCTGGGTACGGTTGACGGGAGGAGGACGGCGCGGGACATGCTAGCTGCAGGGGGCCAATAGAAGCCCCAGGTAAGTGTCAGCTTGTTTGATTTTTAGAATCCCACAGAACCCCTTTAATACCAGTTGCCTGGCTATCCTGCTGATCCTCTGCCTCTAATACTTTTACTCATGGAACCTAAACAAACATGCAGCAGATCAGTTGTTTCTGATGTTATTGTCAGATATGGCAAAATTAGCTGCATGCTTGTTTCTGGTGTTATTCAGACACTACTGCAGCCAAATAGATTAGTAGGGCTGCCAGGCAACCAGTATTGTTGAAAAGGCAATAAATATGGCAGCCTCCATATCCCTCTCACTTCAAAAAGTGGCCGTAACCCGATGTTGTGTGATCAGAAGGACTACTTTCTTGGTCACCTCAACACAGGCAATGTTACCTACAGAAAGATCCGGTTAATTTCAGATTCTTCATCTGCGGATCAGCGAACAAGCTGGAAATTAATAAAAATGATGATAACACCCCAAAATGTTATGAATCTAGAGTCCGTTGTTTTGCATAACATATACATGTTCCAGGATTTCAATGTCATGTTTATCCATTTTCCATTTAGTACACTAGCTCGTGTACTGCTGTGCACAAATGACAGTCGGTTCTATTTTCTATGCGATTCTTAACTCATTAAGGACCGCAGTGATTGAGATTTACACCCTGTTTTGGTGGGCTCCTGGCTGGCAGGGCGTAGATCTCAATCACTGTCCGCAGCGCACATCCCCCGTTTCCACCACTCGCGCCGCTCAAACCCGACGATTCTCGCCGCATCTCACAGGCTCTGCCTGTCTCTACGACAGCAGAGTCATGTGAGCCGGTCAGGAGCAGATTTCATTGGCTCCTGGCCCTGTCTTTCAATGTAAGCCGTTCCCATTGGCTTACATTGAAAAACAGGGTCAGGAGCCAATGAAAGTTGCTCCTTCCCGGCTCACATGACTCTGCTGTCATAGAGACGGCAGAGTCTATGTCCTGGGGGTCCCGGTGAGCGGCGGGTATGTCCGGCGATTCGTCGGGGTTGGACCAGCGGTCTCTGGTCTTTAAGTGCCCAGAGACCGCTGGTCCTTAAGTGGTTAAAAATGGTCTCTTTTTTATGTACCTGTTTTGTAGTGTCCATAGGGAAGGAAGATAAATAACCCAGAAAGGTAGCTGGTACAAAGGTTAATATGGGAAACTGTATTTACACTACATTTCTCTGACTGACAAGGAGACAAAAGTCTGACCGAATGGGTACACTGTGAATGTTTGCCACTCCTTTGTGTAACAAGTGCTAGAAATGGGCCGGGGGAGAAAGCTGGTTTTAAATATTATGTGTAGGGATCAATAGATTAACCACTCCTTATCAGTGTAACAAGCTAGTATATTAAATGGACATATGCTGGACTGTTTAGGCACGAGGCCAGTGACCGGGCCTCTCGTATTTGGGCAGTCTAGAAGCACTTTGTGGAACAGATGTAACAGATATACTGCATCTGCCACCCTTTGTAGTTCTCTGCAGTGTTGTGCATGTGCCGATAATGCATGCTGAGATATGTAGACTGCGTGTAGATGTTCTCGCATGCACGGACTACATCTGCCGGCGTGCATGACACTGCCGGATGCTACAAAATTCGACAGATGCTGTCCGTTCAAGAGAAGATGAAACATACGACCCGGGCCGAGGGACAGCACTCCATAGGCAAGTGGTGTGGTGAGGTAAGATCCCCCCCCCCCAGCACCATCTACATGATACGATTCTTTGTGCGATTAGATAACCATTCTATTTACGTTCCAATTAAATCCGACATGTCGGATCAGGATTCGATTCAATTCCATAGCAAATCCTGATCGGACATGTCAGATTTAATTTTAATTATATCGTAAATAGAATCGTAATCAAATCGCACAAAGAATCGTATCGTGTAGATGGGGCTTAACCACTTGCCGACCGCGCACTCATAACGCGCGTCGGCAAAGTGGTAGCTGCAGGACCAGCGACGCAGATCTGCGTCGCCGGCTGCAGGCTGATTAATCAGGAAACAGCCGCTCGCGCGATGTTTGATCTGTACTGGGGGCTGTAGAGCCCACCCAGCACAGATCTCTGTAATCAGCGCTGGTCCTTAAGGGGGGGGGGGGGGGTAAAGGCTGGGTCCTCAAGTGGTTAAGACCATAGTCTTTTGCTTTACCTTTGCTCTCAGTTGATCTCTATGGGCAGCTGTTCGCATGTTACAATTTACTGAACCTCCCCCAAGCCTCCTCCAATAGAATTTCAATTTCAGTTGCTGATATTGTGTGTAATCCCTATTATCAATTTCAGAAGTTGACAATCTCCTTTTTTCTTTTTATATGCTGCACTCAATGGAGAACTGAATGTCTGACAAACTATTTGTTCTTGACCGTTTCGATCCACTTAAATGATTCTACAAATATATGCTTGACTATATAAGAAGTGTGTGTACCAGAAGCATTTCCATTAGCACTGGGGTAATCCTGCTTGGCTAGTGTCAATGCAAATAGTCATTAATTAAAATGAATGCTTACCCCAAGAAAGATATTCTTGGATGAATCGAAGCCTGCGGCGTATATCCTGGCTGTGAATGGGGGGTTTCTTTCACAGATGATTCTGCAGGCGAATCTCGAGATGGTGCTTTGCACGGACTGTGTATCGGAGTTGCTCTGGCTTCCTGGAACTGTGTCAGTTACCACAAAATCAATAGGGCTTTCTGTTGACCTTCCAATCTAAAAAACGCATTAGGAGGGAGATAGGCATCATTGTACAGAGAAGCAGCAATATACAGAGAATGACTTGTCAAGACAACGAGGTCATTATCATGGCGGAGTGTTACTAAGAGGAGATCTCTGTGGACGATCAAAAGGAAGTCTACTATATCTCAGCATAATGTTTCATTCATTTACTGAAGCTGTGAACTAAGCGGTGGTTTAAAGAGGGAGAGAGGCTTCAAATGGCTGCTTTTCTTCCAACCGTATTATTATACTGCACATCTCATCATCACCCTTTAATTATAAGGCTCCGATAAATTACAGGGAGCTGTACATCAGACCTGAACGTATAGTGTCACATTCACCATGCACATTTTATTATGTTCAGTGCTGAGAAATAGGTTGCTTTAATTGGGGAAATATGAAATGCTTACCATACGTCACCGCAGATGGGCTGGCTTTTTGACACCCAAAAAGAGAGAGAGAAGGGTGCTGACCTATCCGTGGGTGATGTCTGGGATCACTAATATGCATTAGAGGACTCTCCGCAGCACATTTTGCACCTGCTAGCATGCTCCAAAATGTGCTCCGCATAGGTAAACAATGCTGGCATATTGGGGGAGGAGCGGCAGGGTGTGTGCTTGGCATATCCGTGGGGGTGCGGTTGCATGGGTATATGCAGCATTTCATATTTACCCCCTTACAGCAAAAAGGGGGGCAAACTTCCAAGAACACTCTACCATGCATGATCTCTAGAGAGATCAGTAAGCCTTCAACATTCTATTTGTGAAGCTTTTTAGTAGAAACAGGAACCCAATAAGAGAACTTCAAAAAAAGCACCTGAACTGAGTGTGATACAAAAGCTGCCATTTTTATTCCCTTATAAACAATGCCAGTTGCCTGTCTGTCATGCTGAGCCTCTGGCTTTAGTTGTTTTTTGAGTCAGACACCTGCAACAAGCATGCAGCTGGAGGAGTCAGACAAGAGTCTGTGCATGCGATCTGCATAGTTATTTGCATAAATTTGCAACCTTATATGACCATTCAAGAAAAATACAGTCGCTTATAACCGCTGTGAAGCCTCAATGCTGTTGTGAACAAAGTTCACTCCTTCAGGAGTCCAATCAAAAGAAGGGAAAGAAATGTTCAAGCAAGGAGTCCAGCTATGGGCAAGGATTGCATTAATTGTGGTGATCAGAGTCCTGCCCATGTGATATTCTCTCTCTTGAATGTACATATTGTATACAGTTGCAAATTCATATCATTTGGTTCAAGATGACCTTCAAGCTTTGTAATGGACCTGAGCGCAACTGTTCATCGTCATATGCTACTGTTTACAAACATTGATGATGAAAGGTCCTGCCGAATTATTGCATGAACAGTCCTTTTTTGATCTTTTTCTAACTTGATTTGTTTACAGACAGAATATGTATATTACAGACCAAGCAGACCAGGCGCTCTGACTACAGTTTGGCCACGCTAACCACATGCTTGTTTTGGGGTGAGATACAAGCAATACTAAATCCAGAAAGATCAGTAGGACAACCAGGATGCTAGCACTGTTCAAAAGGAAATAACTATGGCAGCCTCTCATTACAGGGTCACTTTAAGGTCAAGCTGTAAAGATTAGGATACATCATTTCCAAGAATAGACTACTGGACATCCAAGTACCTAAACTGAGAGCTGTATTGTTCTATTTATGTGGATGGGTGGGTGGATACACACAAGTGAGTGATCTATTACATCACTGAAGATCTTTTATAAAGAGAAACCCATCTTTTTGAGCAGCAAGTTATTAACAAGAAGCATTGTGATGTCTGGAGGCTCATCATTCTGTATAGAGGCCTAATTTCCAACAAGAATCTCAGTGAGGTCTGTAAAATCACTGAACCCAATCTATACGGTGTCTACCATATAGATCTGTTAACAGAACGCTCACCTGAAACATGTCAGTGTTGCTGTCATGAGTGTACTCCACTACAACAGTCTGTGCCCTTGATAACGTGTAGGATATACTGTGCTGGTCCTTATTACTTATTGCCTGAAATAAAGAGACGATATACATTAAAGAGGCACTGTAGTGACATGGAGTATAATGCAGTAAATTAATCAGGATACCCACTGCCCAGCCACACTATAGGGGCCCATTCACACTTGCTAAACGGAAAAAAGCTAGCACTTTTGCTAGCGTTTTGCTTTGGCGATTTATTCCTTTGAACACACAAAAAAAAAATCATCGCCATTCACACTTTCCGATGTTTTAGCAATCACATTTAGCCCTTCTATAGCACTAAAACGTGACCACCGGGAAATCGCCTGAAATTGGCGCAGGCAACACGTTTGTGTTTGGCGATTTGCGTTAATCGCCAGTGATTAACGCAAATCGCCCAAGTAAGAACGGCCCCATAGGGTATTATTCACTAGCACTTTAAAAAGGGCTAGCGCTTGAGCGTTTTTTCGAAATCGCCGGCATAACGCTCTAGTGTGAATGGGCCCTAAGCGCTTTTCTGAGCGCTTGTGATTGATTAGCGCTTTTTATAAATTGCTCCCATTCACTTTCATTAAAATCGCGGCAAAATTTTTTACACCATTTTTACCAAGATTTTAATGAAAGTAAATGGGAGCGATTTTTAAAAAGCGCTCAGAAAGCTCTATTCAATCACAAGCGCTCAGAAAAGAGCTTATAGTGTGGCTGAGCCCAAATCATTTTCCTGGTTTCAGCATCAGAAACATTTCCTATAACTATATATTGCTGTAAATACCTATACTCAAATACAAGTCGACCTCAGGTACAAGTTGACCCTCTTAAGCTACAATTTTTTACTGACTCAAGTATAAGTCTACCCGTCAAAGTTAATCGCTGCACTTGGGGCCCAGGAAGAATTAACAGCCACACTTCGGGCAGGGGTTAATGGCTGCACTGCATACAATGTTGCAGCCATTAACCCCTTCTATCCCTTAAGTGCAGTCAATAACTCTTCCAGTCCTCCAAGTGCAGCTATTATTCACTCCCTTTTCTGCAGCCCAGTACCTTTTCCTTACTAAGGGCCCTTTTCCATTAGCTCTGCCTCATCTCCCGATGTGAAAGTGAATGGAGGAGACGGGACGCGGGAGGATGCGGCACGCTGCAGATTCTTTGATCGCTTTGCACTGCTCTGCATAACTAGCACGCAATAGAAACTGTTTCATTGCCGTGCATTGGTTACAGAACAGCTTCAATGCGTCTATGTAGTCGAACTGCACCGCGTCTAATGGAAACGGGCCCTAATTGTTGTGGCCAGGACTTTCAGACCTGTGTTTTCTTGGCATTTCCTTTATCAAGAAAGTGTCACTTACTACTGCAAAAGGGAATGTCACCAATAGTGCACCAATTGCCTGTGACTCTTGTGTAAGTCAACCCCTATACTTTTATTGAGTCAGAAGTACATTTCTAGACTTCTACTCCAGTATATACGGCACATATGCAGCCCAGCCCTTCCAGCGATGGCCTAGGCTGCTTAGAAATGCAGTATTCTCCTCCCAGAATACTCTGGGAGACTGACTTTGTAATTCTCAGAAACAAACATTCCGCTAGAGCTGCATCTGTCAGGGTTTAAGATGTCGCCACCTGTGATAGATTTTAGAATGTAAATTAGGATGAGGAAAGATTTTTCAATGGCCAATATGACTAAATGGCATTTAAATAAATATTTGAAAAAAAATGATTACATTATTTTCACATCAGTTCCTCTTTAAATAAGTACTGTACACGTTCAGAGGTCCAGCTACAGGAGGCAAGTAACAGTCCAGGCTTACAGGGAAACCCACTAATTATTGGTAATCCTTTTTGGAAAGATGAGGTCATTCTATGGTAAGCTGTGATAAGGGAGGAAATCTCCAGCAGTTACATCTTCTAATGAAGGACTGAAATGGACTAATGTGATTTCTTCCTGCTTCTAGGATGCATCAGGAAATATACATTTTAGAAGCACGCTCTGTGCTAGTAAATGGGCTTGTTATCAACACATACATCTACCTGCATAATGATATCTTCAACTGATCAGTACAATATGCAGAGTCTGTACTGCATTAAGGGCTAGTTCACAATAGAGGCGGTTTTTGGAATTTTTAAGCGCAGGCGATACGTACAAATCACCCTAAAAGCGCTTACACTATGCTTTTCAATGAGATAGTTCTCATTGGGGCGTTCTGTTTGCTTGCCGCTGACAAAGACGCTGCATGTACCATTTTCAGGGCGATTTGCCCTGAATGGAAGGTATAGGGTAATCGCAAAGTGATTGAAAAGGTGCTTTGTATAGCGATTTCCCCAGCACTTTAATGAATAAATACATTGTATTTATTAATTTCCGGGGGCAAAGTAATCACTCCTGACTGATGTCAGGAAGTGATTTAAATAATTGCTCTGCTAAAGCGCTTACAAAATTGCTTATAACATGCAGAGCGATTAGAAAAAAATAAATTTAAAAAAAAGTCGCTCAGCGCAGCGATACCAACGCAATGTGACCAAGGCCTGAGAGGGTATTTAAACTGTTCACTCACTTCCTTTGATTGGTCGAAGCTGTATAAAATTTGCATCAACTCATAATTAGTAGTTTCTCATTGACCATCCCAATTTTCGATAATAATTCTAGGCTTAAATGGCATTAAAGGACTACGGATGTGAGAGGGATATGGAGGCTGCCAGCCAGGGGTCGAGTCCTGCGTGAACGCGGGGGGACGACGTCCACTTACTATTATTGCAGAGTGGACGCCGTCCCCCCTAGCACCCTGGAGGGGAGCAGCGCAGCAGAGAGGAGCATTGGGCAGAGCAGCGGGGAAGGGCGGACGTTTCTCCGCCCTTCCCTCACCTTGGGGCTCCTCTCCCTGGCTCTCCCCTCCATAAAGATTGTGTCGGTGACTGGCGGCGGCATCAGTGGGCGGGACTTACCTCCTCCAGTGTTTCGGCGAGTGGACGCTGTGCGTGCAGCTAGTCTGGTCAGAGCAGCGGCACGCACAGCGTGCACTCGCCAGAACACTGGAGGAGGTAAGTCCCGCCCACTGATGCCGCCACCAGCCACCGCCGCAATCTTTATGGAGGGGAGAGCCAGGGAGAGGAGCCCCAAGGTGAGGGAAGGGGGGGGGGGGGAGAAACGTCCGCCCTTCCCCGCTGCTCTGCCCAATGCTCTCTGCTGCGCTGCTCCCCTCCAGCTGGGGGGGCACCTATACACCTAGCTAAATATACTGGGCTGGGCCACTATACATCTGGCTACATATACTGGGGACACCTATACACCTGGCTACATATACTGGGGACACCTATACACCTGGCTACATATACTGGGGACACCTATACACCTGGCTATATATACTGGGGCCACTATACACCTGGCTACATATACTGGGGCCACTATACACCTGGCTACATATACTGGGGCCACTATACACCTGGCTACATATTCTGGGGCTACTATACACCTGGCTACATATACTGGGGACACCTATACACCTGGCTACATATACTGGGGACACCTATACACCTGGCTATACTGGGGACACCTGAACACCTGGTTACATATACTGGGGACACCTGGCTATACTGGGGACACCTGTAGACCTGGCTACCTATTCTGGGGACATCTATACATTTGGCCACCTATTCTAGGAATATCTATACACCTGACCACCTATTCTCAGGACATCTATACACCTGGCTACCTATTCTGGTGACATCTCTACATCTGGCCACCTATTCTGGGGACAACTATACACAAGGCTACTTATACTGGGACACCTATAGACCTGGCTAGCTATACTGGGGGTACCTATTTTGGGAGAACTGCTGTCAGATCTGTATTTTTGGGGAACCGCTGATGCCAGATTACGTGTATTTTAGGTGTTACATGTATTTTGGGTGATCCACTGCCAGGTTTCACGTATTTTGGGGAACTGCTTCCAGATTATGTGTATGTTGGGGGAACTGCTGCTACAAGATTGTCTATTTAGGGGGAACCACTGCCATATTATCTGTATTTTGGAGGAACCTCTGCCAGATTATGTGTACTTTTGGTGAAATGCTGTCAGATTGCATCTACTTTTTGGGGATACACTACGGCAGAGCTCAAACTTCCCCTGGCAGACCTTTTATACCACTGCTAAGGCCATGTATATTTGGCCCCACCCATGACCACGCCATGCTTAACCACGCCCACGGCGCAGAGGTTTTTGGAGTGAGTCCACTCACTTTTTTCCAGGACTAGACCACTGCTGCCAGCTATTTCTTTTTAACCACTTAAGTACCAGTGGTCTCTGCCCCCCTTAAAGAGACTCCGTAACAAAAATTGCATCCTGTTTTGTATCATCCTACATGTTCCAAAAGCTATTCTAATCTGTTCTGGCTTACTGCAGCACTTTCTACTATGACAGTCTCTGTAATAAATCAATGTATCTTTCCCCTGTCAGACTTGTCGGCCTGTGTCTGGAAGGCTGCCAAGTTCTTCAGTGTTGTGGTTCTGCTATGAACTCACCCTTCCTGGCCCCTCTATGCACACTGCCTGTGTGTTATTTAGATAAGAGAGAAGAGAGAAGCTGCTCTTATCAGCTGGATAAATCGTCCTCTGAGCTGGCTGGGCTTTCACATACTGAGGAATTACAAACAAGGGCAAAGCTGTTTGCAGGAAGAAAAGAGCAGCCTGAAACTTCAGTGCATGGGGGAAAGAAACACACAAATGATCTCTTGAGATTCAAAAGGAATGCTGTATACAACCTGCTTGTGTATGGATGTATTTTCTATGTGTGGACATACTGTACATCGACCTACTTCCTGTTTTGGTGGCCATTTTGTTTGTTTACAAACAAACTTTTTAAAACTGTTTTAACCACTTTTAATGCGGCGAGGAGCGGCGAAATTGTGACAGAGGGTAATAGGAGATGTCCCCTAACGCACTGGTATGTTTACTTTTGAGCGATTTTAACAATACAGATTCTCTTTAAGGACCAGAGACCACTGGCACAGAAACGGCGGAATCCCGACGGATAACGACAAATCGCCGCACATACCCGGCGCAATCGCCGTCACCCCGCGCACGTCGGGAACCTGGGCCACCCACTCTGCCGTCTCTATGACGCCAGAGTTCCTATGAGCCGGTCAGGAGCCGCTTTCATTGGCTCCTGACCCCATCTTTCAATGTAAGCCAATGGACGTTGCTTACATTGAAAGACAGGGCCAGGAGCCAATGCAATCGGCTCCTGACCGACTCACAGGGCTCTGCAGTCATAGAGACAGGCAGAGCAAGTGAGCTGCGACAGGATGCAGTGGGGATTAAGTGGCGAGATTGGCGGAAGCGACGAAAACGGCGGATGCAGATCACGCAGTGTACAGCATAGCTAGTGTGTGAAGGGTCCCCTTTAGATGAGTCACAGCAGTCCATCCCTTACTGCATGTGTCAATCACAGCAAAGCAAGGTTCATTTTAAATAGGGGACGGAGGACAAAGCATTCGAGGGGACTTGTTCAGGAGTTCGGCCTTTCTTCAGCCAGCCTCACTTACATTTATATGTAAGCGTAGGAACTGTAGTGACAAATAACGTAATTAATATACTTTTTTTTCACTGTGCATTTAGAACTTGTAAAATCTTTCTGGTCCTCTATTTACATTCTGAAATTTATCACAGGCAGCAGAATCTTTACTTCTGCCCGGTGATCTCTGCGGAATGTTGATTTACTGAGAGTTCTATGCACAGAGGGAGCTATTTCTTCCTTGGCAGTTAGAAACAGCCATTATTTCCCACAATGCAACTAGGTTCACAGACAGCAAGTGATTAGGGCCACTGTGGGAGGGGTTTCACCACAATATCAGCCATACAAAGCCCGCTGACGATCCGTTTGAGAAGAGGAAACAATTTCTCATGGGAAAGGGGGTATCAGCTACTGATTGGGATAAAGTTTACCGACTTGAGCGGTAAATACCTCATGAAATGTCAAGAAATTGCAATTCACAAAGATTAACGCATTTATTAAATCAAGCAAAAGTGTTCGGGAATTTTTCTCCAGCTCTGACCAGCCGATAACTCACAATCTCCATGCTCTCTTCATGCGGTAACACTGACAGACAGCCCATAGAGAGAGCCAGGCAGCCAATAGGGAGATCCACACAGCCGATTCTCAAGCTGATTTGGTCTGACACCCTGGAAGGCGGGACTTCACTCTGGTAGAGCAGGGATGGTGACATTTTATGAAGCTTTTCTGCATCCCTTTAGATGTGAAAATTTGTATACTCTTATACAGAAGAGCTCCCGCTGGTGGCTGCAGCACATCTAAAGGGATGATGGGGATGCCCTAGACAGAAAACCCCAACTTATACACACCGCATCTGGCCTCAGCACTGACCTGATCAACAGTTGGTAAGTGAAACTTACCGAGTAAATTACCGAACTTCTACCTCATGTGGAAAATCTTTGGTGAATTTAGAAAAAAAAAAGTATAAATTACCAAATGCGCTATTTTACCAACCTAAATGACTGGACTGTACCGAAATGCCTTTAGTGAAGTGAGGCCAATATCAGCTATACCAGTGATGGCTAACTTTGGCAATCCAGCTGTGAAAAAACTACAAATCCCATCATGCCTCTGCCTCCCCGACTTATGCTTAGAGCTGTCAGAGTATTGCAAAGCCTCATGGTACTTGTAGTTCCACCACAGCTGAAGTGCCAGGGTTAGCCATCACTGAGCTATACAGATGTCCCTGAGGAACTATTAGAGAAAATAAAAGATTTCTCATGGGAAAGGGGATATCAGCTACTAAATGGGATGAAGTTCAATCCTGGGTTAAAATTCCTCTTTAATAGGTTTTTTTTTTACATGTTCTCGCATTTTTTACAACCATTGATGCTTCTTCCTATGTAACAATTGACAATAATAATAAAAGATGGACGCTAGTCTACTCTTCTTCAGCACTTCAGCTTATGTGTCACAGCTATACAGCTACATATAGAAACAAAAGGTGTCCAATTAGGTGTCTGAAGTGCAGAGTCCCATTTTAATTTCTGTATAAAAGTTGGGGGGAAAAAAAAAAAGAGTGCAGAGTGTATGATTTACCTTTGCTGCCTGTGGGGTACAGGCAATATGAACAGTACTTGGCTTCACCCCATTTGCTTTGAGTCTTTTCAATAAAGCAAACCTGCTTTTTCTCCTTCCTCTGTCGCCATTTGGTAGAGAGCCATTGTATCTGGGAAAGATAAATGCCGAACTGTAATGAGCAGCTTGCTACAGAGTAAATATGAATAAAAGTGCTTGTGTGCCTTTTATCTGCACGCATTCTGTACCGTGAGTCAGTGCTGAGGAAACCACAGACACACAACAAGAAGGTGGCATCACAGGTTTTGTGATATATATGGATCCTGAAGGCAGCCATGTGAAGAGAAACAGCTAATTTTACACAACAGTTCTGTCATGATTAACCAAATTCACACCACACTCCCACCACTCCATGCTCACTTTCACTATTTTAGTAAATACTCATTCTTATTCAAAATAAGTGGGTTTGTTAAACAACCATGTACAGCGAGTACAACACACCATAACAAGTCTGTACGAAATGACCTGCTCAGTCACAGGAATGGGAAGTCCAGACCATAAAAGACATTTCAGAGCATTAAAGGACCACTTTCACAAAAAAAGTATAACATTTCCAAAGAATGCGTACACTCAATATGTACATTTGTCCCATAATAAAATGCATTGTAAATAATTTTTTCCTATGTTTCTTTCACTTTTCGCAAGTGCGGTAGTTTTAAAAGCACTCCTTGGAAAGGACCTAAACAAAGATGATGTCCAGCCTACATGCTTGTGTGCACACTATTCTGGCAATTGGACTGTGCCACTGCAGTCCAGGGAGTGCATTTGAAAGTAAACTCCACGAATCCCGACATAAGAAGATAGACTAGTCCTGAATTTGGCAGTAAAAGGCTCAGATGACAGAATAATACTACCTACTGTGACTGCTACATGGGGGGGAAAAGATCACTTACAGTGCATTTTACTATAGGACAAATGTACATCTTAAATGTATGTTTACACATGTATTTACGTGATGGTGGCCTGCACTTAAAGCAATATCTGAAGTGGAACACAATCCCATGTAGTGAGGTGGCCATGTGTGTTTAATAGGTTGAGTCAGGGGTGGGCAAACTACAGCCCGCGGGCCATTTAATCTGGCCCACCGATGCAGGGTCTAATGGACACTGCGTCAGTTCACCGGCAGCAGCCCGCAGCTCTCCTCCAGCCTGCGGGATTTAGTTTGCAGCAGACAGAGCAGGGCTACAGAAAAATGGAGTCTGAAGCCCTACACTGGAGACTATTTGTGTCTCCAGTGCAGGGCTTTGGGGGGCATCTTCCTGTAGCCTGTGTTAGCGCGGGAGTTTTGCAGCAGCTGGCTGGAAGAAGTTCGGGGTAGCTTTTTTCTTTTACAGGAGCCCACATTCCGTGTATTTACTGGTGAAAACTGCTCGCATTGCATGTATTTACTGGTGAAATCTGCTCACATTCCGTGTATTTACCGGTGAAAGCTGCTCACATTCCGTGTATTTACCGGTGAAAGCTGCTCACATTCCGTGTATTTATGGTGAAATCTGCTCACATTCCATGTAGTTACTGGTGAAATCTGCTCACATTCCGTGTAGTTACTAGTGAAATCTGCTCGCATTCCGTGTATTTACTGGTGAAATCTGCTCACATTCCGTGTATTTACTGGTGAAAGCTGCTCACATTCCGTGTATTTATGGTGAAATCTGCTCACATTCCGTGTAGTTACTGGTGAAATCTGCTCACATTCCGTGTAGTTACTAGTGAAAACTGCTCGCATTCCATGTATTTACTGGTGAAATCTGCTCACATTCCGTGTATTTACTGGTGAAAGCTGCTCACATTCCGTGTATTTACTGGTGAAAGCTGCTCACATTCTGTATATTTACTGGTGACAGCTGCTCACATTCCGTGTATTTACTGGTGAAAGCTGCTCACATTCCGTGTATTTACTGGTGAAAGCTGCTCATATTCCGTGTATTGCTGAGGGGGTCTGCCTGCTGTCCCTGGGCCTTTGTTGTTTGTGGGTGGGAACGTTGTCCAATTACCTTTAGGGCCCTTTTCCACTTGCAATCGCTAGCGTTCACGCTGAACGCTAGCGATTGCTGAATCGCAATTACCAGCGATTCCCCGACGTTCGCCGCCGCGATTTTGCTATGCTATGCACTGCATAGCAAAATCGCGGCAATTATCGCTCCGCCGTGCGTTCGCGTTCCCGACAAAAGCGAATCGCGGTAGTGGAAATGACCTACCGCGATTCCTATGTTAAAAAGCAAACCGTAGCGATTGTAAAATCGCTAGCGGTTTGCGGTTTTGCGATTCAGCCAGCGCAAACGCGCTGGTGGAAAAGGGCCCTTAGGGTTACTTTGCCCGTGTTTTGGGAGAAAACTTGGGCCCACTGTCTTTGCGTTGCACTGTTAAATTACAGTTAGCTCTGCCCTCATCCGGTCATGGCCACACCCAGAAGCAGGCCGCACTCCTGTTCTGTTCCCGCCCACATCCTGTAATAATCACACCCATTTTTTCCACGGCACATTCCAGCTCCCCCCCCAGTTCAACTTGAGAACCCAATGCGGCCCTCGAGCCAAAAAGTTTACCCACCACTGGGTTAGGTGGGTTGTGAAGGCTATAAATGAGGGTTGTGGGAAGATTTCTTTTAGAGTGACACCATCTGTGATGAGTTGTAGGCCCTTGATGACTGCATATATCCTCTAACCCTACTAGGCCGTATGTGGCTACTAGCGGTATATGGTACGGGTTTCTCTCTTTGTATTGTAGGCATGTTTCAATTTTGCAATGCTGCATTTATGCTTTTGTTGATTTTGGGCCTGTAGCCTTTTTGCTACAAAGATTCTGCTAGGTGGTGCTTTTTCCTCTCTTCTAGGTCAGAACATGTCCTTTGGCCTGGCTGTGTATGGTACCTCATTCATTGTGCTAGGGGCGGAAGCTAGTAAATCTGGAGGTAGCTGCAGTGAGCCTTCTTTTAACTGATCTGTGCAATCTGTCATCCTTAATGGACACATTGGTAGCTCACCTCGATTTTTAACCTGACTGACTGAACAAACATGTGGAATAATGATTGGTTTTATTTTTTTTCCTCTGCTTTTGTCCACATAAAACTTTAAAAAGTATGATACTACACTGGTCTTGGCCATCATTTTTCTCAATTAAATAATTTGACTGAAAGCTCCAGAATATCCAAATTGCTCATGGTGACCCAGAACCCCTAAGAAAGTATAAGCTATAACAGACAGAAAATCCCTCCCACTAGAAAGCAACACAGTGTAATTTGCCTTTATAAAAGAGAAAGTATTTGCAATAGTTCAATTGTGCAACTGTGGTTTCCCATGATGCATCACTTCTAAATATACAAATGATCTCTTAATGGGATAGGGCTTGGACCAATCCCATAGAGGCATATAAATCCCTGCCATGCACCGACGAGTTCCAGAAAGTCCAAAACGGGAAGTATGTTGGGTAGATGTGGCTCTGTAAAAATGTGTAAGCTATACTGTAGGCTTGCTATACCCCAGGGGATCTGGATGTGAGCCTGACTTCAGGGGCATAAAGAAATCATTTACATATTTAGGAGTGATGCATCATGGGAAAGCACTTGCAGCTGAATTATCACAAATATCTTCTGTTTTAAGAAGGAGAATTACACTGAAAGCCTGACTGTTAGGGTTTTAAAGGCCATTTCAAAACTGCACATGAAAGTCCTTTGAACTAAAAATTATAACTCTACTTGACACTAGGTCAAAGACAAGTTTTTATCTCACATACAGTGATGTGAAAAACTATTTGCCCCCTTCCTGATTTCTTGTTCTTTTGCATGTTTGTCACACTTAAATGTTTCCGCTCATCAAAAACCGTTAACTATTAGTCAAAGATAGCATAATTGAACACAAAATGCAGTTTTAAATGATGGTTTTTATTATTTAGTGAGAAAAAAAAACTCAAAACCTACATGGCCCTGTGTGAAAAAGAAATTGCCCCCTGAACCTAATAACTGGTTGGGCCACCCTTAGCAGCAATAACTGCAATCTAGCATTTGCGATAACTTGCAACGAGTCTTTTACAGCGCTCTGGAGGAATTTTGGCCCACTCATCTTTGCAGAATTGTTGTAATTCAG
Source organism: Hyperolius riggenbachi (assembly GCF_040937935.1). Classification (NCBI taxonomy): domain Eukaryota; kingdom Metazoa; phylum Chordata; class Amphibia; order Anura; family Hyperoliidae; genus Hyperolius; species Hyperolius riggenbachi. Next base: position 412,575,327 of record NC_090649.1, on the reverse strand, counting down.
CTTTATTTGAGGGTTTTCTAGCATGAACCGCCTTTTTAAGGTCATGCCACAACATCTCAATAGGATTCAGGTCAGGACTTTGACTAGGCCACTCCAAAGTCTTCATTTTGTTTTTTTTCAGCCATTCAGAGGTGGATTTGCTGGTGTGTTTTGGGTCATTGTCCTGCTGCAGCACCCAAGATCGCTTCAGCTTGAGTTGACGAACAGATGGCCAGACATTCTCCTTCAGGATTTTTTGGTAGACAGTAGAATTCATGGTTCCATCTATCACAGCAAGCCTTCCAGGTCCTGAAGCAGCAAAACAACCCCAGACCATCACACTACCACCACCATATTTTACTGTTGGTATGATGTTCTTTTGCTGAAATGCTGTGTTACTTCTACGCCAGATGTAACGGGACACGCACCTTCCAAAAAATTCAACTTTTGTCTCGTCGGACCACAAGGTATTTTACCAAAAGTCTTGGCAATCATTGAGATGTTTTTTAGCAAAATTGAGACGAGCCTTAATGTTCTTTTTGCTTAAAAGTGGTTTGCGCCTTGGATATCTGCAATGCAGACCGTTTTTGCCCAGTCTCTTTCTTATGGTGGAGTCGTGAACACTGACCTTAATTGAGGCAAGTGAGGCCTGCAGTTCTTTAGATGTTCTCCTGGGGTCTTTTGTGGCCTCTCGAATGAGTTTTCTCTGCGCTCTTGGGGTACTTTTGGTCGGCCGGCCACTCTTGGGAAGGTTCATCACTGTTCCATGTTTTTGCCATTTGTGGATAATGGCTCTCACTGTGGTTCGCTGGAGTCATAAAGCTTTAGAAATGGCTTTATAACCTTTACCAGACTGATAGATCTCAATTACAGTACTTTTGTTCTCATTTGTTCCTGAATTTCTTTGGATCTTGGCATGATGTCTAGCTTTTGAGGTGTTTTTGGTCTACTTCTCTGTGTCAGATAGCTCCTATTTAAGTGATTTCTTGATTGAAACAGGTATGGCAGTAATCAGGCCTGGGGGTGACTACAGAAATTGAACTCAGGTGTGATAAACCACAGTTACGTTATTTTTTAACAAGGGGGGCAATCACTTTTTCACACAGGGCCATGTAGATTTGGAGTTTTTTTACTCACTAAATAATAAAAAACATCATTTAAAACTGAATTTTGTGTTCAATTATGTTATCTTTGACTAATAGTTAACGGTTGTTGATGAGCAGAAACATTTAAGTGTGACAAACATGCAAAAGAATAAGAAATCAGGAAGGGGGCAAATAGTTTTTCACACCACTGTATTTATAGCTACCTCCTTGTTCCTGAACTTTTGTTTATGAATCTTCCTTTGTGATTGGTCAAGTGCTTACTACATTCTCATTAGTGACAGAACTACCTCTATATATTCACGTGTTACTATTTAGTGTTGATTCAGATGATCTAACTAATGGAGTGACTTCAAAAAGCTAATCTTATAATAACTAAACTTGTTAAATAGAAATTGGGCTTCTTAAAACAAAAGGCATTTGTAATTATCAAGCTCTATGTGAGAAAGAGTAAACTCCCATGATGTATCCGAATATGCAGATCAGCCAAACGCACATCCAGATTCGCTGGTCACAGTATGTCAATAACCTCTTCATTTTACACAGCCATTCTAATCCAACTTCCATACAGCTGTTTAAAGTTCATTGGCTCTCCCCTGGGCAAGGCACTACTGGCAGCATGAGGCGATACCCGGGCCCTACAGAGGTTGCACGAGTAGTCCAACTCTGAGGATGGCACATCTAGAAGATTTGCTCCCATTGGTCTGAAGGGCATGGATGACATTTCAGGTAAGAGGTAATAGATGTAGGAGACATAGACAGGGCTATAGAATGTCTTTAACCCATCAACAGGACTAGTATCTGCTGTTTTGGGCAAAGAGGAACAGGATCATCACTGCCAGAGCCCTACAAAATTTCCACAGAAGGTCATTGGTGTGAGTGCCCCTGACCAAATAATCAGAAACAGAGTTCACTAGGGTCACCTGAGGGCCCAACATCCTCTGGTAGGCCCTTTGCTCACTTCCTTACACCATGAAGCTTGATTGCCACTTGCCATAGAATACCAGAACTGGCAGGTCGCCCACACAAATTTAACAGAACTCTATAGAGAATACTGCCCAGTCTGAATTGTCTTCTTGAGTGGATCAATCACATAAAGGGATGGACATCAGTACCCAATATTAATCTATCTCAACAGTCCTCTGCTGAGAGGTTAAAAATGTTCCAGATACATGCAGCAATCCTTTGAATTTCTAGCTCTGTCATTCAGTCCTGCCCTAAAAAAACAAGAATTGCACAGAAGATTCTGGGAAAATGGAGGGAATGCTACAATAAGGAAGTAGCGGGCTATAATCATGATGATAGGTGTTCTAACAAAAACCAAAGGAAGGGAGCACCGTTCCAATATGAGAAGGCAGTGCGCCAAATCTCCCCCCAGTACCTCCTGGGGAGTACAAGCCAAGCAAAGAAGACCGGCACCTCTGGCTGTATTTAAAGCTCTTTGATAGCACCCAGTGGCAGAAGTACTGCTGCCACTGGGTGCTATTAAAGAGCTTTAAATACAGCCAGCAATGCCGGTCTTTTTAGCTTTTTTTGCTTTGGTAGGCGTTATAACCACATTTAAGAACTTGCAAGGCAATATCTGGATTAAACAAACCATAGATAGTGTAAATTATAATGAGATAATGCGGAAGACATGGCTTCGTGAAGAACCTACTATAGTCATCCGTAAGCAGAACCCAGGTCAGCACAGGAATAATAAAAAAAACAAAAACAAAAAACATACTTCCCGAAGGACCTCCTTCTGAGTCCAAAGATCTGTTCCTCACCATCATACTTTGCTTTGTTTTTTTTTTTCAAAGGCCACTGCCCCAGAATTACTCGCAGGATCATGACGCTGCACCACCTCAGTTCTCTACTTCTCATAAGACAGCAAAGACAGACAGGGAAGGGGCTGGGAGAGGCAGTAAAGGCAGGAGCGCCCTTTTCTGCAAAGAACGCAAATCCACTATTAGGCTAAAGACATGCTGCTGTCGGTGATATGGGGGGGCCGGGGCAGAGAGCAGCACTAAGAGGACACAGAGGCATGTCACTGAACATGGAACATGCCTCTGTATCCCATTTGTCCCCTAAAATCTGCCTTGGGTACAGTTTAGGTTTATATTGGGGACATTACGCCAGTGTGATCCATCTGATTAATTTGCGTAACTTGGATGCAGAGGGGAACTACTTTATATTGACTGGTGCACACTCTAATGTAGGCCAACTTAATGCGGAATATCAATAGTATTTGTAAAATGCACCTGTATATCCTTGTGCTTATATCTTGTGCTTATTATTTATGTTTTGGCAAGTTGTGGTGCCACACCTACAGAACAAACTTCTAAACTACACAGTGATGAATACATGAGTAACAAGTAATACATTCATATCTAGTGACCATCAGGAATGCAACCGACTCGTGTGACTGGAATGAGACAATACTCCAATAAACAGAAACCAGTTTAAAAGTAAATTAGCAATATAAAAATCTAACAGGTTCACTGCAAGGCTTTAAAATGTTTTGGCAGGAAATCTCACAATCATCCTAGGTTACAGCATGCTGCAAGCAAAATACTAAATAAGCTCAGGTACTGACTATTAAAACAAATGTGTATTGAGGAAAAAAAAAAGTCAGACACTTCGCTATGGATGGAGAGGGAAGGTACTGGATCCTATTGAGACTTCTCTGCCCCCTCTTGGTGTTCTCAATCCAGTGCTGGCCCTCATTTAAATTTTGCAGCTTCCAGAAGCCCTCATGCGCAGTTCGGAGCCATCCATTTTCGGAAAGCACTCGGGGACACCAGTGTTCCCAAAAGGTGTATTTGAACCAACTGAATAGTAGTCCCCGGTTAAGATCGGGACTGTAGGATCGTTCTTAACCTGAATCTGTTCTTAAGTCAGAACAATGTGCCATCTCTGTCCCTGTACCTCCAGTGTCCCCCTCTGTGTCACCTCTGCCCTCTGTGCCTGCTGATACAAGTTTAAAAGCCATTTTTTCTTGTAGTTTTTGGGAAAATCAATTTTTTTAAAAATTCAAAGTCCAATTGGAAAAAAAGTTTTGGGCTTGTTCCCATGGAAACACTGAATCCATGCAGTTCGTATCGGCGGGTCGTTTATAAGTCGGGACTACCTGTACATGGCAAGGGGGGTGACAGCGCTGGAAAAGGGGTACCAAGAGAGGATCAGGAAGGTTCTATAGGATCCAGTGCCTTCCCTCTCTATAGGCGAGTATCTGACTTAATTTCTTGCTTCAGTTTTACTTTTAACTGTCAGAACAGTACAGTACTTACCCCAGTACAATGAGCTCCCCATACTTCACAGGTGCCTTAGCAGGGTGGTTTTCTTGGTCAGGAGAAAACATGAGCGTGGCTGTACTAATACCCCAATCAGTCTTATCAAGAGTTTTGGTGCACTTTTTTCATTATTTTGTCTGTAATAGAAAAAGAAAAAAAACATACACAAGATGAGTATCTACTGTACAATATTAAAAGCAAGCTTTAAGTACATATCAAAGACGAAACAAGCCTCCTCCAGCAATTACTGTATTTCAACATGGGTTAACACTTTTGCATTAATTCAGTTTAGGTCAGATGACCTAAACTAGGAGTTAACCCCCCTTTTTTTTTTTTAAATGTTTATGATGAGTGTTCAGTTTGTATTTAGCGTGACCAGGGATGGACTAGTTAACATGGGATTCCAGGTCCAGACAATCCAATCTAGGAGCCAGCAGAAATATTTTAGAAGCCAGGTCCATAAACAAAAAACCTAAACAGTAATGAGTCAGCTATCTGTTTTAAGGAGCCCTGGCTCCTGGTCAGCCCCGATATAGTACATCTGCTTTTCTATCTGGTAAGTAAGAATTGCTTGGTTTGATTTGCCTTCTTAAAAAAGAAGGGCTTTTTGATCTCTTTTAGTACCCTATACTTTCCTAGTGGTTTGGGTCTCCCTGAGCTGCTTGGTTACTCTGTTGTAAGTAAGAATGTATAGTACACTCACCTAAAGGATTATTAGGAACGCCATACTAATACGGTGTTTGACCCACTTTTGCCTTCAGAACTGCCTTAATTCTACGTGGCATTGATTCAACAAGGTGCTGAAAACATTCTTTAGAAATGTTGGCCCATATTGATAGGATAGCATCTTGCAGTTGATGGAGATTTGTGGGATGCACATCTAGGGCATGAAGCTCCCGTTCCATCACATCCCAAATATGCTCTATTGGTTTGAGATCTGGTGACTGTGGGGGCCATTTTAGTACCGTGAACTTATTGTCATGTTCAATAAACCAATCTGAAATGATTCGAGCTTTGTGACATGGTGTATTATCCTGCTAGAAGTAGCCATCACACCATACTTTGTAAACCCTAGAAATGGTTGTGCGTGGTGAAAATCCCAGTAACTGAGCAGATTGTGAAATACTCATCTGGCACCAACAACCATGCCACGCTCAAAATTGCTTAAATCACATTTCTTTCCCATTCTGACATTCAGTTTGGAGTTGCGGAGATTGTCTTGACCAGGACCACACCCCTAAATGCATTGAAACAACTGCCATGTGATTGGTTAATTAGATAACTGCATTAATGAGAAATTGAACAGGTGTTGCCAATAATCCTTTAGGTGAGTGTATATAGGTTGATTTACTACATCAGCCAGAAAGAGGTAATTACTGGGCCTCAGCAAGTCCCCGTACATGCATCAGAATTTGGCCACGACTCAACATAGATGTCCTTTCCTTCTTGACTAACTTTTGTACTGGAGTAAGGGCCAGAGGATGATTACATTGCCATAGGGACAGGGGGGGCCATGGCTAAAACAAAACAGCATTACATGATTAATAGCACACAGGATCCTAGATACTTATTGACCTGAAGAAGCGGACTCACACCCTTGAAATGCGTCTTGTACCATTTTTTATATAGTATTTATAAAGTATTTATTATTATCTCCCCAGAAGTAAGTCTTTTTTTTTGCCAGTTTAACCAGTTTTTTTTTTGTTGAACACCTACCTCCTAATATCCACATCCCCTTCTGGGGGGTGGGTTTTTATACTGTAGTTTGCATTACACCTTAAAGTGGACCCAAATTAAAAATACAAGATTTCAGAAATAAAATCTATTTTCTAAATTATAATAATAAATAGCAGCCTTTTTTCAGCTGCATGATGACAAATATAAAATATTTTACATTTATTGGAGAAACCCCTCCCTTCCTTTCAAATTGCTGGGATTTTTCCGGCAAACTGGTGGAGTAGATGGTGACCGGCAATGGAGGAATTGCTAATGGCTGCCCCCAGTATAACCCTAGCTATGAAAAGAGAAGGGTGAAAAGCATGCACTGAAATGCTCATAGGCTTGAAGGAGTGTTTATTTATATTTGTATGTGTCAGAGTGGTGCAACTAAATATTTTTAATTAAAAAAATGTTTGGTTTGGGTCCGCTTTAATAATTATTTCACATAAAAAACGACCAGAGGGCTTTTGCATCCTGAGGATGGGTGTTCTTCATCTGCTGTTACTAGGGTTGGTGGACTTAGCAACAAAGGTGTGTGAGTACCCACTTATATATTTTTCATACCTTTTAAATACTACACCATATGGGGCTCCCATTCTGTTTTTTTGTTTCCCTGGTAGGCTTCTTCACCGACCAGACTCGCCCTTATCCCATGGGCAAGTTGAGGCATGGCACGGGTGGAAGGAGCCATGACTGGGTATTCAAACCAGGAAGTCCAGACAGACTCCTGGGCCTCTCTGAGGCTCTGCAGAGCCTGGTTAGTGATGAGAGCTGAGTGCACTGCTGCACATTATACAATCTTACTGCCAGATAGAGAAGCACTGATCTGCTGAAAGCATGCTTTAATTAGTTAAATGTGGATGGAGATAATAAAAATTTCAAAACCAAATTGGTAGTGGAAGATGAAGATTGTTTTATGCATTTGCAGACCAGCAATTTCAAAACCATGATGTTCACATCCCACAAGACAAAACATAATGTCACGTTAAGAAATGTACTGTATGCCTCAGTCAGTGGCATTGCAGGCAAAAATCACCTGCAAGATTCAACATTGTGGGACCAGCAGTTCTTCAGAAAATGGACAACTAAAGCGCTACCAGTCGAGCACTCCACAACTACATGCACCAAAGAAGCCCAGAACAATTGTTCCATGTAAGATGAACTGGTTTCTTACATATCCAAGATTTCAAAAAGATGTTCATAGTCTGTCTTGCAGGTTGGCTTCTTAATGCACACCTGAACCAAAGGGGATATAAAGGCAGCCATATTTATTTCCTTTTAAACAATACTAGTTGCCTGGCAGTTTTGCTGATTCTTTTTGGCTGCAGTAATTTCTGGACCCCCCCATGAAACAATCATGCAGCTAATCTAGTCAGATTTCAGTCAGAAACATCTGATCTGCATGCTTGTTCAGGGTCTAAGTATCTAAGGCTAAAAGTATTAGAGTCAGAGCATCAGCAGGACAGCCACGCGACTGGTATTAGGAAAGAACTATGGCCTCCATATTACGCTCAATTCAGGTGTGCTTTAACAATTTGTTCTTTCTTAGTCATAGAGAAACCATCAAGAACTCATAGAGCTTGGCTATGGCAGAGACATACCAACACCAATAGTCATGTCAAATCAGTATATCATTAAACAGTCATAACACTCATACAAAACCACAATATTGATTAAGAGATGGCCTTTACAGTGACACAGATGTTGAATTTCTGCCAGTGAGTAATTACTACTGTTTGCCATCAGATACATATTAACTATAGCTATGTCAGACATCTCTAAGGTATTGAAAATGTTAAGTAAGAGGCAAGCCTTCTATCATGCAAAACTAAAAAAGGACAACTGGAAACCCACTGGTTGCTATGGAGAAAACCTACACTTTTTCATTGTCTTAGTAAACACAATAGGCCCATCACTCTACATCTTTAAGACTGAAGTTGTCAAAATGTAATTCTCCTGTGTAATTTAACTAAAATGTGAGCGGGACAAATATGGATGTTAGTGGCAATCAGTCTTCAAATGGCTTTGGTTTGTGAAATGTAATTTTCATGCTGGCATTTATAATTCATGTTTCATTAGAAAGTCTCGGAGCCAAGATTTGCACCAGAGACCCTGTAAATGAGGAGCTGTGCCAATGGCTAAGTATGCGTGAAGATCATGTGACCACCACGTATGGACAAGTAATGCTGCACAATGACACAGCATACGGTACACACACAACGAACTGCTGTCATCACTACTACGTAGGCACATCGAGCCACTGGAACAGGTCTGTGGAAAGACACAAAAGCTACCGGGAAACTCAGAAAGTGGTTCAGAAACAAGATTTTCAAAATCCAAGACAACGTGAAACCTCTTTCAGATTTTGTACTTGTATTGACTTCTTGACTAGGGAGATTACCTGTCCCTGAAAGCTCTACGGCCTTAAAATGCTCCTATAAACAGATTTGGGGAAGACTTTGTCATGCTGGGGATACACGGTATGTTTCTGTACCGTGTATCGACCAGATGATCCAGCCAGCTGATAATATTCAGCTGGCCCGATCAAGCCGCTCGACCCGCGCCCGCTCGATTCCTGCCGGCGGACAATGGCAGGGAATCGAGCGCTGATAAGGAAGCGCCGGCGGGGACGAGCGGCAATCGATCCGCGCGCATTGACCCGTGTATTCCCAGCATCAGGATGTAGACAAAGTCAACAATAAAGAGTGGCTTGGTTGGGGGGTATGGGGGTGGTAGGTTACAGTTCTTCATACTACCGAAATCTCTATTTTTATTTACACAGTGCCATCATCATCTCTGTCACTGCACTGACCATAACGGCTTTAATGACTGGTTTCATGCCTAGTAAGCCCTGCACAACAGGAACATAAGTACCGTATTTTCCAACGTATAAGACAACCCCCCAACTTTTCCAGTTAAAATATAGAGTTTGGGATATACTCGCTGTATAAGATTACCCCTCTTTCCAACGCATACCAAATAAAAATTAAAAAAGCATCATAAACAGGTGCTATGTATAAACAGATACTGGTGCTATACTGTATGTGGTACCTAGTATATAGGGGACTGACTGGTTGGATTGGTCAACTCTCCCTCTCCTTAAGCAGATTGGTCAGCTCTCCGTTTCCCTGTTTATTAGAGGGGTATGGTGAGCTCCCCCCAGCATATGCGGCAATGCTGAACCTCCAGCACCTGGTAATTAAACATTAGCATGTCGCGCATCATGTATCAGCATCACATAAACATCAGCATGTCGCATATGCGCATCGCGTACCACCCGGCATCAATGACACCCGGCGTTTAAGATGACCCCTGACTTATCAAAAGATTTTCATGGGTTAAAAAGTAGTCTATACGCCAGAATATACGGTACATGAAAACAAGCATGTTATTTTTATAGACCCTGTAACACCACTTACTTATAACAATAGAGGAAAGGCCCTACTGATGCCGGCCGTAAATCCTCGCATACATTTACAAGGACTGTCAGCCACGGATGACCACTGACCAAGGCAAAGAGGGGCATCAGAGGCCGCTGTCCACATGCTAGACTCTCAGTGATGCAGCCCTGATCAGATGCCTCAGTCAAGGACTAACTAGCGTATATACAATGTCTCAGATGTACTATTTAAAGGACAACTGTAAGGAGAGGGATATGGAGGCTGCCATATTTATTTCCTTTTACATAAAACCAGTTGCCTAGCATTCTGCTGATCATTCTGGTCAGTAGGGTCTAAATCACACACCTAAAACAAGCATGCAGCTAATCTAGCGAGATTTTTGTCAGAAACATCTGATCTCCATGCTTGTTCAGGGTCTCTGACTAATAAAAGTTTTAGAGCCAAAGGATAAGCAGAACAGCCAGGCAACATTCATTGTTTAAAAGGAAATATGGCAGCCTCCATATCCCTCTCCTGTCAGGTTCCCTTTCAGGGTATGGCTGGAGGTCTCAAGGCCTGAAGCACAAAAGAAGAGAGTTCTAATGGAGGGATAAAGCTTGTAAGAAGTCTTGATGCAAGAAAGACTTTGATGACGCGATCAGGTTGTAAGATAGGAGTGTTATATTCACTACACTGCCCAAGGTAGAAAAGGAATCTTAACTGTGCTAACTGTACTAAAAGTCTCCTACACAACTAAAATACTCGCATCTTAACATGGACATGAACTCTTGTACAGGACAGAAGGAAAGCATAGAGAAATGCACCCTGTATGTATTTAGAGAGTTTAGCCTGTCTAAGCTCCTCTCATCTGTGACTAAGCACAAGTTGTAATGTAATACCTCAGCTGTGTCAGCTAACTGCCAAGGCAGAGAGCTAATAGGTAAAAACAGGATGTTAACAATATGTTTGTTTCAATGAAAGCAGGCAGTAAACACTGCAGGATTTGTATCAGCTGCAAAGAAATGTTTTTCTTTAAATGTTATTATGATGTTGCTTATCTTTTACAGCAAAGAGGAATTTCTGAGTTCGGGCCGCTTTAAGAAAACAAGTTAAGTCATAACGGAAATGAATCCATGCATGGATAAAGCCATTTACTTACAGAACAAGCACAAAATAAAGGACAACTGCACTATAGGCATATTAATAAATGCTACAATTATAGTGTACTCAAGCAGGAAAAAAATAAATACTGCATTATGTTATTCCTGAACGGAATGTACTGAACGACCAGGACACGGGAGCTAATCTTTCTAGCCTGCCGAGGGCACTGTCATTTATCCCCATTGCCATTCAAAGGGTTAATATTAAAGTATGGACAGCAGAACATGAATCTGGCAAGGGAAAGTTTAGGCTCATATTTCCTCTGTGCTGTGTCAAACCCACGTGCAGAATATAGCAACAGTATCTAAGGGCAGCACGACTCAGAAGACAGAAACTTAGCTGGTAGCAATAAATCAAAGAGCGATGGAGAGGTGGGAGTCGCTGCACTATCATTATATGCGCCTGTGAACTATGATTCAGACCTGACTTTGCACCCCACTGCTCCATTACAAATGGCAAGTTTCATAAAAATGAACGGAGGATGTGATTTGTCATTCAATTACATACCTGTGATGTTAATTCGCTAAGAGAAGGCACACAATGCTGCGGAGAACATTACTGGCTGCAGCGGTACAGCACAATCATGTCTCACATCAGCCTGCCACAGTGAGCCCATCACTTACACAAAGGCTCCTCTTACAAAAGGCAAACCATTACAGGGTTTCTATTTTTTTCCATGAGAAATATTGATGACGACTGCTATTGGCAATTTTGCTACTGCTTCCACCTACCGTAGTTCAAGGGTGGGCCGAAATTGTACACTAGGACCTAGTAGTGGGCCAACCTCAATGTCTAGTGGCCACCTTCCTCCCTTATAAAGTTCCCAGGTGTCTAATTGCCCTCCTCCCTCCCCTATACAGTTCCCTGGTGCTTAGTGCTTCCCCCCCCCCCCCCCCCCAACTTATATAAATGTAAACTCTATAAATATATACACACAAAGGTGGGTTGCAGTTCCTGCAACCACTGTATAGGCCTGCAGGGAATTAACCATCCCTGCTATGTACTCCGGGTCCTGCTAGATACTGGATGGTCGCTCTCCTGTAGTACAATAGACTTTCCAGAAAAACTGCAAAGCTATTATCTCCAAAGCAGGTCTGACTGGTTATGGGTAGGATGAAGGCACCCAATGTGCGGTCTATTTTAGTATTTCTAAATACAAATAAAAAAATTATATAATTATATAATAATAAGAGGTAATTGCTTACCTCCCTAGAAGACATAGACACCTGTTCAACTGGAAATAAGTTTTTATTCAAAAAGCAATCTGACAAAGCGTTTCACGGGTCATGTCCCGCTTCCTCAGGTCAATACAAAATGCCTAAAACAATAAATAGGTGTGTGTGTGTATATATACACAATGGAACATGTACAGATAATCATTTTACATGAACTTTTGTTGCAACATTATAAATGCATGTAATTTACATGCATTCATAATAAGGTGGTTTTGGCACCCCATAGCAGTAATGTTATACTGCGCGGGGCGCGTAAGGGTAATTCGGGGCTTCTGCGATTGACTGACCCCGAATTACATCTCCCTCCAAGTTGTGACGACTTGGAGGGGGGACAGTATTTTATGCCGCCGGGGATTTGAGCGGCAGCAGGGTGAGCCGACATTCGTCTCACCGGCGGTGCACATACACAAAAAAATGACCTAAACTTATACACCGGGATTTATAGGTGGCGGCTTGTTATCTTCTTGTTTGCATATACTCTGTTAGGCCTTGTTCATATATATAATATAGATTATTGCAAGCGCTGAGTGATTTATACTGTGTTTTTAAAGTGCTTTTCCCAGCGCTTTTATAATTGCTCAGCAATGACATCAGTCAGGAAGTGAACTCTTAAACCCGGAAATGTATATGCACAACGTATTTATTCATAGAAGCACTCAGGAAATCTCTATTCAAAGTGCTTTTTCAAGCGCGTTGCGATATCCCTATACTTTCCATTAAGACAAAGTGCTCAGAAAATGGTGCATGTAGCGCATTTGCAATTTCAATAAACTCGAAACGCTTACATGTAAAAACTCTCATAGGAAATCATTACACAAGTGCTTTTAGGGTGATTTGAAAAATCGCCAGCGCTTAAAAAAAAATAGCTGGTAGTGTGAACCAGCACTAAAGCCCTGCTGAACTGAAGATGTCAGAGCTACATCAATGCACACGAAAAATAACAAATATGACTATAATGACAGCATTTGTCATACAGAGGGGCATATTGTCAGCATTTGCTACATGGAGAAAAAGATTAGTACACTTGCAGTGGCGTTGCTAAGGAGCTGTGGGCCCCGATGCAAGTTTTACATTGGGGCCCCCCAAGCACTTTATACATAACGATTGATACGGCGCACCAAAACCTGCCAATGGCAACTACAGTGTCAGAGGTGCAAGAAGGGGACGGGGAACAGCTTGTTAATGATTAACACTATTCAAAGTATCTATAGAAGTGATTATTATGAGCACAGGCCCAATAGAGAGCTAATACTGTAGTTGAGGGAGGGCCCTTAGGGGCCCCTCTGGCCCAAGGGCCCCGATGCGGTCGCTACCTCTGCACCCCCTATTGCTACGCCCCTGTACACTTGTTATAGAGGAAGGCATATCCTTTTTTTTTTTATAACATAATAATGTTAAAACTTGTTTTGAGTTCCAATGACTGCAGTTCGGGTATCAGAAGAAGGAGAAACGCTTCAGACAGAAGATTGTTGCCTAATTCAACCGAAGTTAGTCAAACCATGAATTAATCAGATAATATCCATACCCCTGGGTATGTCTAGTCTTAGAGTGAAACAAACAACTTCATACATATGATTATAGCCCCATCCAACCAAAAATGGTTGAATCAAGTGATCACCATAGACAGTCCATAGGGCAAAGACATAAGGGCCCATATGCAATTCACTTTTTCTCCTGAATTTTCTCCTAGGAGATAATTTTCATAGGCCTCAATTCACTAAGCTTAACTCCTGTCTTTAATAACTCTTCTGAGCTGTTTTACAGTTATCACCATTACATCGCCATGGTGATAACTGTAAAACAGCTCAGAAGAGTTATTAAAGACAGGAGTTAAGCTTAGTGAATTGAGGCCATAGTCTCTTAAATAACTGTTAAGCATTTTACAACTGAAAAAGTACCTAAAAGTTGGTGAAGAAGTACTATCAAAATTATTTTGAGTATTTTCTTGCTTGCTGGTGGTTTAATAAGCAATTAATTGTAAACTGTAAAAAGATCACCTAGGAGAAAGGTGGAAAAGAGAATTGCATATGGCCCAAGCTGACAATTGCGCAGTTTTCCATTTTTGGTAGGATTAAACAATGGCTGAAGTTGGTTTCTCCTTCCTTTGGGACCAAAACTACTCTAGGAAATCATGATTGACTCTACCAGTCATTACTCTATACCAGGCACGGGCAAACTTGGCCCTCCAGCTGTTAAGGAACTATAAGTCCCACAATGCATTTGCCTTTATGAGTCATGACTGTGGCTGTAAGACTCCTGCAATGCATTGTGGGATTTATAGTTCCTTAACAGCTGGAGGGCCAAGTTTGCCCATGCTTGCTCTATACCCTTACAGTGAGTGGAATGTCCTCTGTCTCTCCTCTCCATAGGAATAAAAGGCCAATACCACTTAGTAATGTGTTAAGGGTACCTATAGACAAGAAGGGCAGGCATGGGTTCACAAGTAGTTACGAATCCCTAAGGACTTGAATTTAGTGATTTAAATGAGGCTTAATTGCCTCATTGGATGAGAAGGGGTTAGCTACCCATATGTCTGCCATCCTCCCTGCGCTCCAAACAGCAATAGGATGCGTTGCAAGCCTCACTATGCACACTTCCTCCTTCAAGCTGGAAGAAGGAAGTGAGTGGTGGTGAGGCTTGCAACGCGTGCAAGCTGTTTTGAGCGCAGGGAGGACCGCAGAGTTATGGGCAACTAACCCCTTCTCATCCAGCCGCACACCTTAACCTCGTTTAACCACTTTGTCCTCCTTGACGTATAAAAACGTCGAGGACAGGCGCGCTCCCGCGCGCTCCGGCGGCCGATCGCGCGCGTGCACGCGCACTCCCGGCCGCGGAGTCGGTAGCCACGGAATCAATGTGTCGGGCTATGGAGCCCGATCATTGATTCCTCTCCCCCGCTGAAAAAGCGGCAGCTTCTCTCGGAAGCTTCGCTCTTTCTGAAGCTGTGTCCCTCTAAGCGTACATTGTACGCTTAGAGTGACGTCATGTAAAAAAAAAAATCGAGATTGCCATCTTGTGGCCAAAAAGTAAAACTACAAGTAAATACCCAAAAAGATTACACTACACCAATATTTCCCCAAATAAAACACTTTTATATCCCACCCTCCCAAAAATGCCCACATAAAATGTTTAATAAAAAAAAAAAAAAAAACATTACTATAAAAAAAAAAAAAAACACAAATATTTACCTAAGGGTCTAAACTTTTTAAATATCCATGTAAAGATGAAATATTTCTCTGTATTTTTTTTTTATAAGCTTGTAAATAGTGATGTATGCAAAACGGAAAAAATGCTTTTATTTCCAAATAAAATATTGTCGCGATACATTGTGATAGGGACATAATTTAAATGGTGAAATAACCGTGACTAATGGGCAATAACAATACGTGGGTTTTAATTATGGAGGCATGTATTATTTTAAAACTATAATGGCCGAAAACTGACAAATAATGAATTTTTTCATTTTTTTTCTTATTCTTCCTGTTAAAATGCATTTACAATAAAGTGGCTCTTAGCAAAATGTACCCCCCAAAGAAAGCCTAATTGGTGGCGGAAAAAACAAGCTATAGATCAGTTCATTGTGATAAGTAGTGATAAAGTTATAGGCTAATGAATGGGAGGTGAACATTGCTCGGATGCATAAGCTGAAAACGACTGAGATGTTAAGTGGTTAAATCATGAATTTGAGTCCTTAGGGACTCATAACTACTCGTGAGCCCATGCCTGAAGAAGGGTATACAGTACTTCTGCTTGTCCATAAGCCAGCTAGTCCCACTCTAAACCATGCACAACTATGTTGCCTAATTTGAAAGTTCCTGTTTATATATCACCCAGCAGACTGACCAAACATTTAAGGTCTATGGTAAGCTTTACACTTGTGTTTGCATGATTTAAACTGGGATTATACTCTCAAAACTAAAATTTCTGTAGCTACTCTTAAAGAGTAACTGTCAGGCTGCAAAAGCTAATTTAAACCTCTATTCTCCTGTGTTAAACAGTTTAGAAGGAAGCCAAAAAGGCAATACTGAAGTTAAAAATCTCTCTTACTTGTGATGTGTGCTGAACAGCAAGGCTGTTATTCTCAAGCTCTTAAGTAGGATGACAGGCCGCATAACATACTGCAAAGCATTCTGGGGCTGCTTCTCCCCACCTTGGGTCATCCCCTTCATTTCCCAATCATGCCCTAAGGCTGCTAGTGAGAAGTTACAGGCTCAAGTTACAGCAGCTTGTAACGCAGCTCAGCTCACAGCACTGAAAAATCACAGGGCACATGTTCCATTAGAGTATACTGCATGAGTCCGCTATTGTTCCTAGCCACATGGCTAATTAATATTCACTGCACAGTAGTGTTGTCCATTAGGATCTTTTTTGTGAGTGGAATCATCAGGAAGCAGGGAGGACATGACGACACAATTGGCTTCATAGGAGACAGACAAACATGGAACCTGCCATGAGCTGTCAGGAGCATCATTCTCTGCAAATACTATATAAAAATTCTGTGAAATCCAAACGTGGACAGTGAAATGCATATGTAATGTAAGTACAGCCAATATTTAGCTGGTATATGTGCTTTTTTTCCTCGAGACCTTATACCTAACAGCTCCTCTTTAAAAGAAAGCTTTCCCTGTGTAAAAATGTTTATTTTCATTCAATGCAGAGAGCAGTAGAAGTTTGGTTATCTCTGGTCATCAGCAAATGTAATCATTGAAGAAGAATCTCCGTGCATCCCTCTGCCCCCTCTGAGTCTTCTGGTCGGCAATTATAACATTTGCTGATGACCAGCATTAAGCAAGCTTCTACTGTTCTCTGCACTGAAAATAAATGTGTTTATGCTGGCTACACACAATGTCATTTCCTGTCTGATCGATAAGTAATCTGACAGGAAGTAGCATCCAGGGCTGTGGAGTCAGAGTCGAGGAGTCAGAGCAATTTTGGGTACCTAGAGTTGGAGGTGGTTTCAGGAACTGAGGAGTCGGAGGATTTTTCTACCGACTCCACAGCCCTGGTTGCATTATGTGTACATGTCCAAACTGCTACCGATTTATTTTCCTGTGATAGCTTCGGAAAATCGATCTCGTTATTGAACAGTAGGAAATCAGATATGATGGAAATAATTCCCTGATTCCCATTGAATCAAATGTTTCACAAAGTACTGCGGTCTGCCAGTCCCTATATTGCCAGTCACTGCACAAGAATGTCAATAAGACAAATGTGCCTAGTTAAACAAAAAAATACTGTTTGCTTCTTTTTGATGACTGGAATCTCACAACGAGCTACTTACAAGGCCACAGAGGTCTGTAAGACAACAAAACCTTTTAGAATTTATTTTATCCTCCAGAATAAATGATGCATACAGCCCAGGTGCAAAAAGGGCTTTTATAACTCATTCCAGATAATTACATTCATGAATAATTAAAATCCAGATGTACCGGATTTAAGCTGCCTTTAAACAACGTGCTGGTTTAACCACAATGCAGAGTAAAGTCTCACTATAAAATCCAGTGTCTGGCACACACAAAAGCAGCATTTGTTAAGATCCATCAGTCACATGCAGGCTGCAGACCAACTAAGGTAAGGATGCTACAGCAATCCTAGATAGAAAACACCAATTCCTGAGGACAGAAGGATACCCCTGTGGGAGGAATGCCTGCACGGGGCGGTCCTGCTAGCGACGCAATCTTGCGATTTGCGTCCAACTGAAGCCTCCCACCTGAATGCTAATGGCTGCTAGATGTGGTATGGCAGGTAAAGGGTGTATGACAGTGCATCCTGATTGGCTGACGAGCACCTGCTGACGACTTAAATGTAGCTGCATGCATGTATTGCTGTGTTCTATTGCTTGTGTGTGTCGACAGAAGGATATTGGAGGCAGTATAGCAACTCTTGGTTCACATTAGCGTCCGCTATCCGGATTTTCCGGATCTGATCCGGACCGCATACTGTACAAACGGAACGCACGTTCCGCATAGCAATGTAAAGTCTATGCGGACGTTCACACGCGTCCGTTCCGTACGTATCGGAGCCGGATCGGATCCGGACTCTTTTCCAACATGCGCTATATTTTGGGTCCGGATCTCCGGCCCACGCACCCGGACCGGAGCCGGACCTGACAGCACCATCTGGAACACAGAAACCAATGGGAAACGGAAGGCACAGAACACACTGCCTACAAAAACCTGACATTCTACCCCACTTCCTATGCGTATCCAAGTGGCCATTTCGGATGGGGACACATGGGCCAAGCATGTCTGGAGTGGAGCAGCAGTGACAGACGTGCTGGAGCTGTTTGGCAGAATATCGGAGGTGGAGGTGAGGCCTACAGCGGAGGAACCTGATTCTACAGGTGCACCTTCTGCTGACCCCAACATTTTTTTCTTAAAATTTCGCTATTTTTTGCCCACGGATCCGGGTGGCAGCCTGATGCATGCCTGATGCAAACGGACCGGATCCGGATTGGAACCGTACGGTTCCGATCCGGATCAGGTCCTGATCCGATCAGGATCCGGTCCGTTTGCATGGCAAAACGCAAGTGTGAACGGGGCCTAAGCTTAGGCCTATACAGATTAGTTTAGATCCCACCTTGCTCAGATATGTATGAAATAGTTGTTAAATTCTGGGCAGGAAACAAATGGGGAGCAAAATTGCTCAGTGTAGAACTGTACTAAACTCAACAAACAGTTCAGTGTCTCACAAAATGTATACATGGGAAAAGAGTGAGGGGAAATTTGGGTGTAGGAAGAAGCAGCCAGTAGAATATCAGCAGTCTCACTCACTTCTCACACACTAACTCTACCCCTACCTATTCCGACCACTAACTGTCCCCTACCTACTCCTAACCTTTCCCCTACATATTCCTACCCCCACCCACCTCCACCTACCACTAACGGTCCCCCTACTTACGCCTAACTCTACCCCTGCCTCTTCCTACCACTTACACTCCCTCAACCTACCCCAATACTAACTGTCCCCTACCTACACCTCACCTTTCCTCTACTTATTCCTAAAAGTAGCCTACCTGTTTCCCTATGCCCAACACTAACCATCTCTTCCTGCACTTAATCCCCTACCAGCTATAAGTCCGGTGTCCAAATTACACACTGAGAGTCGCTATAGCTGCAATTAACATTGCAGTTTTTGTTGGCACCCAAAATTAAAATGTCAGAATTGATCCTGCATCGCCTCTTGCTAGTAATGCTGAATAAGTTTCTCATTCGAGACAGTTTTAAACCTTATAGTTTGGTATACTGAGCGAGCAGTCATGATAAAAACCCACAAATGTGTTGTATGTGCGATCAGGCTTTATTAGATCAGTATTCTTCAAAGTGAACCTAAACTAAAAAGAAGAAAAAGAGTTTCACTTACCTGGGACTTCTACCAGCCCCCTGCAGGGGTCCTGTCCTGCGCCACACCAAACCGATCTTCCGATCCACCGCCGCGGCTAAGCTTTGTTTCTGCCGACTAATCAGGCGGCAGTCCACTGCGCCTGTGCGACCCTGGCTGGCTTGAATGCTAGTTTATGATACATTGTAGATTTTTACTCCACCACACTTGTGTACTTTGACAGCTGACACATTCTGGAATGAATGAGGAGCGATTTTGATTGGCACTTGATCACTAGGATCGCATAATTATCACTTTTTCGCCCCACCTGAGGACCGCGGTGTTAAATCCCGCTAAAGACCAGGCCATTTTTCATAAATTGGGCCACTGCAGCTTTAAGGCCTCGCTGCAGGGCCACACATGTCAGCACACAAGTGATTCCCCCCCTTTTCTCCTCGCCAACAGAGCTCTCTGTTGGTGGGGTCTGATCACTCCCCCATTGTTTATTTATTTATTTTTAATAAAAATGCCTATGTTTTTTCCCCACCCTCCCCCTGTCAGCCTATCACAGCGATCGGCTGTGAGAGGCTTCAGCCTATCATCACCGATCGCTTCTTTGTCCCCCAGGGGGACAGCCATGTCACACGGCTGACCCCAGTACAGCGCTGCCCTAGATCGCAGCTCTGTACAGGTATGTTAGACAGCGAACGCCGATGGGAGACTGAAGGCAGAGTGCTCTCCTGCTAGCCCCATAGAAGGCCATTCACGCCACATGGCGTGGAGTGGTCCTGGGGCCTGCCGCCGCGTTCATGCCAAATAGTGTGGAGTTAAAATAGTTTACCTCTATTTAGTGCCCTTGCATTAAGTGCACAATTGACATCTCTGCTTAGACAACATATAGACTAATCAGTTTCTGAAAGTTTTAGGCTACGTTTCCATTGTAACGTGACATTTTCGCCTGCAAAAAATCTTATAAGATTTTTCTGATTGGGGAAAATTTGCATGTAAATTTGTACGCGTTTTTATGCGAATATTCGTACGCAAAAATTCGCATTAGTTAAATATGCATAATCTGCCTAGTAACTGACTGCTGACAACTTCCTGTAACCATGGATCTAATGCGAATTTTCGGGCAAGTAACGCAAAAATTCGCATTGCCTATACAAAGCATTGTACGTGAATCGTACGCTATGTCCAAAAAAATGATACAGGACCTCAGATTTTTTTCACGCGTACGAACGCTAACGAAAATTCGCATTGAATGGAAACAGCCCCATTCATCACCATTAGTTGCAAAATAAATGCAAATTTTCTGAGAGAAAAAGCTGACACAAAACGCACAATTGGAAACCTAGCCTTACTGCTGCAATTTGAGATATTTACATATTTTTGGTTAAAAAAATTCAGAAAATTCAATTTTTTTAAGCATATTATCTCTTTAAAAGCAAGCAAATTCTAGATTTACTATAAT
This sequence comes from Hyperolius riggenbachi, assembly GCF_040937935.1. Taxonomy (NCBI): domain Eukaryota; kingdom Metazoa; phylum Chordata; class Amphibia; order Anura; family Hyperoliidae; genus Hyperolius; species Hyperolius riggenbachi. The sequence continues at coordinate 412,554,684 of NC_090649.1, read as the reverse complement.
ATAAAAGAAAGTCCTATATGTCCTGAAATAAGCAAGACTAAAAATTGCCCAAGATCTATCAACTTAAGCAAAGGCATAGCAGAATTATGAAAATTGGCTTGGTCTTGAAGGCTGCACGCACGCACACACACACACACACACACACACACACACACACACACACACACACACACACACACACACACACACACACACACACAAACACACGACTAAAGATGGCTGAGGTCAGGTGGCTGATAAACGCCTCATCGGATAGTCAGGCGTGTGTACAGTAGCCCCCAACCCCCGTGAGCAATCTACCACAGCAGACCAAGGGACAAGTTCATTCTGCACACCGATCCCCATCCTGCCACCACATACACCCTGCTCAGTCATTCCTTCACTCCCCTCCCCCGCTAAGCAACAGACCGTTGTCCACTCTACAGCTGACTTTGCTTCTGTACAGCCCAGCGATGTCGCCGTAGGGGACCGGGTCCCAAATCCCAGACGGGCGACATCAATCGAAGGTGTGTATGCATCTTTAGTTTACCAGATTATCTAGTATTAAGACAATAGCAAATGCCTCACCTTACTAGTTTCAGTAGATACTGTATATCCACAAATAAAACTTGCTTGCTTTCACTGTTGACATGCCTGTCAAACATATCCAACAATAGGTATGACCTTGCATGAAATTCCTTTAGGTTACAAGAAAGTCTAGTAGCTCACAGAAAAAGCAAAGTAAAATTCAACGGTTATTGCTCAATTCCAAATATGAGCTTATGACAATTACAGACCCAGTACAGTGAAGAGGCTTTTAATCAAGCTATCAAGCTGCAGAGGAATCACTCTCTGACTGTCCTCAATGGCCATTAGCCCTGTCTGGTGGATGAAAGGGAAGAAAAATAAATAAGTCTAGGTATTTTTAGTTAGTCCAGTTTCTAGCCTCGAAAACATTTGACCAGCATATTCTGCAGGGAACAGGAGAGCTTAAAGGGAACCCAAGGGGAGAGGGATATGGAGGCTGACATGTTTATTTCCTTTTAAATAATGCACATTGCCTGGCTGTCCTGCTGATCCTCTGCTTGTTCAGGGTTCATGGTTTAGTATTAAGTATCAGTATTAGTAATACTTAATACTAAACCATGGACCCTGAACAAGCATGCACATCAGATCGGATGTCTATGACAAATCTGACAAGATTAGTTGCATGCTTGTTTCAGGTGTGAGATTAAGACCCTACTTAAACATCAGCAGGACTGCCAGGCAACTGGTACAGCTTAAAATGAAATAAGTATGGCAGCTTCCATAGGTTTCACATCTCGGGTTCCTTGTAAGCCCAGTACACACATCCAACGATTGGCCAGAGAGCTTGCCTTCACAATCAGTTCATAGTATTCAAAATCTGTTAGCCTTCATGCTACATGGCGGTGGTAAAATTGGTCAGTTAGTCGCAAATTAAAACTGCAACTTAGAGTCCCATACAGATGCTAGATGCGTGTTGCAAGGTGGGAATCGGGACTTGATCCCTCAGTCAATATAACTGATCTGAGGATGTACAGACTGCAACATTTGGGGGGGGGGGGGGGGGGGTCAAGAGAAGTCGGGGTTGCTGTACACTTACCAGTATTAAAAAGTTACAAGCAGCTACACACTGAAACGCAATGATTAATAACATTTATTAAACCCGTGCCAAACATGACACAGTGCCCCACACATGGCATAGCTGCAATCTATACACTCATACATGGTACAGCAGAGTTACAGTTATAATTATGTGGTTATGCTGGGTACACACAGATTTTCTGGCCCATTTACTGTCAGATCGATTATTTCCAACATGTCCGATTTGCCTTCCGATCGATTTCTGAGCATTTTCCGATCGATTTCCTAAAACCGTTAACGGAAATCATTTGGAAAATGCTCGGAAATCGATCGGATAGCAGATCGGACATGTTGGAAATTATCGATCTGACAGCAAATCGACCAGAAAATCTCATCGTGTGTACCCAGCAATAGAAAGGGGGGAGGAGTCCACATTCCAGTATGCTTCACCAATCGGACTCCAAGAGGGATATTGGAGTTAAAGTGGACCTGAGCTCATCCACAGGACACAAGGAAAAACACAGATTAATCTACCCCGTACGTATTTAGAGAGTTTAGCCTGTCTAATTCCCCCTCATCTGTGATTAACCACAACTGTAATTTGATCAGCTGTGTTGGCACAGAATTCTCAACAGTCCTCAGCAGAGCAGCCAATTTGTAAACTTGGCATGTTAGCCCTTTGTCTGCTTCCATGAAATCAGGAAGTAGACACACTGCAGATTTATTGCAGGATTTATATCAGCTGCAACAAATAAATGTTTTTCTGTAAAGGTTATTATGCTGTCGTTCATCTTTCAGAGAAAAGAGGAAGTTCTGAGATCAGGTCCACGTTCAGGGGGCTATACAATATTAGATAAGTGATAAAAAGAACAATATCTTTCAGATAAGTTGCGAAAGGTCCTACCATTCTGCACCATTAGACTTCACTGCGGCAGCTGCAAGCTTTGCGGTGGCCGATGCAGTGCTAGGCAGGGCCTCAATCATGCACCACCACTGCTCAATACCCCTGCGCTCCTGGCAGGATAGTGCCCAGCAAGAATCAGCGTAATATAGATAGAAAATGTCATTGTTTCAATTATAGTAATATTCATTACATTCAATGTCCATATCAAATCTAATCTATTGAAAATATCTAGTACAGTGAAGACACGTATGGATAGCGAAAGGCGTAACTATAAACTCTTTCCACCAACGTTACTATAAATGAGGTTCCTCCTTAGCGCAGAGGCAAGTCTACTGTCTATGGTTGGCTTGGGACTTGGCTATTATTATTTAGAATTTATATAGCGCCCACATCTTCCGCAGCGCTGTACAGAGTATATTGTCTTGTCACTTAAGTGTCCCTCAGAGGGGCTCACAATCTAATCCCTACCATCGTCATATGTATGTATCATAGTCAAGGGCCAATTTAGGTGTAAGTCAATTAGCTTATCTGTATGTTTTTAGGATGTGGGAGATAAACAGAGTGCCCGGAGGAAACCCAAGCAGACACGGGGATAACGTACAAACTCCATGCAGATAGCTATATAAATATTTAAATAAAATAATAAATAGTGCTCTGGTTCGGATTCAAACTGGGGATCCACCAGCACTGCAAGGCAAGGGTGCTATCCACTACGCCACCGTGCTGCCCACAACTATGCCACTGCGCTGCCCACACTCACACCCATGGACCCTGCAATGTATGGCTACAGCCCCGTACCAGGAAATACAGGAAACCTTGACACCGCTTTGCTTTCACTTATAGGATGGATATAGGTTGCATCAGTTTTATTCATTATTTTAAAAAAATGGGTTTAAGCTTTAACATGGGCATGGCAAACATGAAATCTCAGCATGAGCTGTTCCCGCAGCAGAGCCCCGCATCACAGGTTGCTGCAAAAACTTCTAATAATCCCTATAATTGAGAGAACAGCTGATTCTCCCCTCACTAAGCCGCACTGTCTTCCTCCACATCACATCTCCGTAACTGTGTGTGGGCTGGCTGGAACATTTAACATGTTAATAAGATGGATATTTAAAGCAGCTGCCACAATTTCCCAGAACCAAAACGATAAACCCACACTTAAAAGAACAAGTAGATGCTTCAATTACGTGTTTACAGAATGCTAATATTAAAGGTCTTGGATAGGTTAAGCTGGCCATACTTGATGGATGGCCAGATCGACCATTAGATAGATCCTTCTCTGATAGAATCTGATGAAAGAGGGATCTATTCAGGGCTGTGGAGTCTGTGCAAAAACCATCCAACTCTTCAGTTTATGAAACCACCAACTCCAGGTCCCCAATCTTGCTCCAACTCCTAAACTCAGACTCCACAGGCCTGGATCTATTACCTGCCCACACACTGCACCCCCACCAGATCCATTGTTCGGCGTCACCACCAGCGCCTGTACCATGTGACTAGAGCATGAAGTGAAGGCTCAACATGTGCCAGAATCAAATGGAAAAGACGCACACCTCGTGGTAATGTCAGACACCAGAGAAGACGAGGAATTGCACCGGCGGAGTGGGGAGCCACTAACACTGCACACGGGCATGGGAGGGAGACCGGCCAGGAGTTCATTGGTCGTCACCATATCGAATGTAGTTTCCGCCACGCACCCCATTGAGCCCATGCGACCAAGATTTTCCACCATTCTCGATCAATACATTTCACCTGGATAAACATATCAACTGGGGGGCCAAGTTGCGGCACCGATTTTCTTCTGATTCAATACAATTATTGATTTGGAAGGTTAATCAGCCTGCAATATCGAGTAATATATGGGCAACCTTAAGGATTGTACCTACCTCACGATTCTTCCGACAACCAGTGATTTTTTGAGTGACAAACATTTCCATGATCTTGCGAGGTGGGTACAAGTGAGCAATTAGGCGAACAACTCTTTGCGATGCGCACCAACAACCACCACCGCTGGCTCCTTAAGATCTGACGACTTCTACGCAAAGTGATACGATCGTTTCAAGGAAATAATTATGGTAGCCTTCATATTCTTCTCACTAGTGGTTCTTAAAAGAGAGTCTGAAGCGAATATAAAATAGTTCTTTTTACCTGCTAGTTAGCTTGAGGATGAGGAGAGGTAAACCGCCGCATTCCAGCTGCAAAATGAGGGCTTTATACCCCCCAAATCCCCGGGGCAAAATGCGGGGAGGGCTTCCGGAAAGAGGCAGAGCTTTGTGCTGTAGCTTTGCCTCTACTGGAGTCAATCTCCACTGATCGCCGCCTCTCCCCGCCCCTCTCAATCTTCTTTCACAGAGAGCGGCAGGGAGAGTTGGAGATCCACATGGAGAGCGACTTCATTAGAGGCAGAGCCACAGCACTAAGCTCTGCCTCCCCAGGCAGGAAAATCCACGACTTTGAAAGTCGTGGATGTTTGTCCCGGGATTTGGGGGATATAAAGCCCTCGTTTTGCTGCTGGAATGCGGCGTTTCATCTCTCCTCATACTCCTTAAGCTAACTAGTAAAAAAAGAACAATTTATATTCGCTTCAGAGTCTCTTTAAGGCCTTTCACTGCATTATGATGCCACGGTTGCAGTTGGGCCATAAATCTTCTGCACTCGCACCTTGAAGATTAGCGGTTTGATGACAGACTGACATCATACCAAGCATGTGTTATTTTATTGCACCAGCTAGGTCTAATGACATGGCCAAAGTAAAGGAGAGCCACTTCACAAGATAAACATACCAGCACAGCACGTATGTTTAGAAAACATTTAGCTACTGTATTTACTTTGCAAATACCCTATGAATTCATTCAAGAGAATGCAAACAATAAGGATAAAGAGGAAGGCAGGTGAGAAAGCTACTGAGGCCACCATGCAAAAAAAATCCCAACCGCTCGCACTCACTGGAAACACAGATAGGATTATTGCAAAGCTTCCATTCGTGCCAAGTTAACTTAGACCTCCCTGTGCAACGTCAAGCAATGCCAAATGCTGGTACATCTGGAAGAATATGAGCTTGTAATCTCCTGACCACACCAAGTGCGGAAAGAATTGGCCCGTCAGACAAAGCACTTATTCAGCTGGGCCACTTGTGCCCTCAGCCCACATGTGGCCAGTAAAAGTTTTCATTGAATCTGTCTATAAAGATTGCTTTTATATCACACTGTTTATAGTAGAATCCCCTTATAGTCTTATAGTATTCTTGAAAGGATCTGGCCAAGTACTTTACTAGACTTAAAAATTGTCATACTCAAGCACATAAATGATACTGCAGCACTGTATCTTAAATCAGTAAGTAATAGGGAGTTTTTTTTTTCTTTTCAATGCTTCAGCAGGTGAGCACAGACAGCGTCAAAATGCACAGTGCTCAATATGCAGGGATTTGCATGCAACAATCACACAACAGTTTGCACAGAAAGCATAGGTCTCACAAGTTAAGCCAGGTATCAACAGTGTGCGGATCTGTACACGTCTGCAGCCTGGACGATACTGTAGTGTTGCAGCCAAGCACAAGCAAGTCAGAGATGATTGGCAATTCCCTCAGTAATCAGGCAGCAGCTTACACAGCAAGCATAGGTCTCACCAGTTAAAGCAGGTGCTAATAGCGTGCTGCTCTGTTCACATGTCTGCAGCCTGGACGATACTGTTATGTTGCAGCCATGCACAAGTTTTTTTTTTTTTTACATAAGTAGCAAGCATGCACAAGCAAGTCACAGAGGATTGGCAATTCACTCAGTAATCAGGCAGCAGCTTACACAGGAAGTTTAGGTTTCAGCATCTGCAACTTGTGCTCTTTAGCCCATGCAATGGCTGGTGCTTTTGAGATAATCCACATGGATACAGAGTTGCATCCAGATAGCAAGCAGGTTACAAGTGGCTGCCAGCCCACCCACCGATCTCCAACAGACGCATGAGCCCGCCTACTGTCCACTATAGCCGGCTACAAAATCCCGCCAGAGCCAAAAAACAGGTTCACTATAACCAGACTTCTGTTATATCCAGGTCAACTATTCCAGGCATTACACCTGAACATTTAGTGTACTATACCCAAATGTCTACAATTTTTTAATTTACTAGATTATACAGCAATAGTAATGTTATCTTTCCAAGGACCAGTACAACTTATCTAGTAAAAAGCTACACCGTACAACTCTTCCAGGGCGAAAATGTCAAAAGGAACATGGAAAGCGTGATGCCATCAGTTACATGTAAATGAAGCATGCAGAGCAGGTTTTCTGCTGTCTGTGTGCAATCTGGGAGATCTTCCATTCATTTTGGGCTTGGAAACACAAAGCAAACCTCATCAATGTACTAAACATTGATGAACTCATCAATACAGAAACTTTTAAGCCTGGTACACACTTTAAATTATGATTGGCCAATCAGGAATTACTTTTACCACCTCTGTGTAGTTTGAGGGTCAACAGATATTTAAATACTTTGAGCAGATTGTATAGGTCAACCCTCATACTACATGGAGGTGGTAAAACTGGCCAGTGATTGGTCAATCATAATTGAAAGTGTGAACCAGGCTTACGGCTTGGTTCTCATTTGTTACAAGTTTTTTTGCAAGCTCCGCTCATCGCAGGAAGCAAATCCTAATGTAAAAAAATAAGATCAACTTCCACTTTACAAAAAAAAAAAAATGTATCCATGAAAAGTGACCGCTTATGACTCAGCAGTAGGCAGCAGCAATAGAAGCCAGGGGCATCTTGTCACTACTTCTAGTAAAAACTAAAAGTCACAGCTGCAAAAATAAAAAAAGCAAGAAAACCCCGGTCATTAATTTTTTTATATGGCAACTATAAAGGGGCTATAGGATTATAAAGTGGACCTGAACTCATGCACCGGGACACATGGAGAAAACAGATTAATCCCCCATTTGTGTTTAGAGTGACTAACCTGTCTAACTCCCCCTCAGCTGCAAGTAATCACAATTGTAATGTGATCTCTCAAGCCCCATACACACGCTCAACAGCGGCCTTTTATGCAGCACAAATATCAAACAACTTTTGTTGTGAAACAAGTTGAAACAACCCAAAAAAAGTGCTTTTAGTAGTTATTTGAAGAAATTTATTTCAATTTTATTCCCGGAGTTTGCCTGTCCAGACCCAAGGTGGAACAGCTATCTGAGCCCAATGCTATAAACTTCTTGATTGCAGATACAGTCATATGACTATATCAGCCAACACATAAGGTGAGCTGCTCTCTAGCAGGAGCGTGTCACCTGACCCTATTGATGCACACAGGGAATGTCATCTCTCTGTTTTGTTGGGGCCAACTGAAAGGGAAACAAAATGTAAAAAAAATTGATTTTAAGACACTGACAGTTTAGAAATTGACAACAGAAGTGGCTCTGCCACAATTTCTTGCCTCTGTACTGACAACAGGATCCTTTCCCTGCCTGCGCACCACATTTGTCATGTGTCATGTACATATGCAGGTAGAGCTGTTAGGCCTGCCCATTCCACACTCTAAACCACCAAGACAAGACATATCGAACGAGCAGAGATTACGCAATCTACATAATAAATCACTGCTAACATTAGGAACATGGCCTCCATAGGTTGAACGGTGTATTATGGTATTTTTGCTTGATGTCAGGCATTGACTGAAAGGAGATTTTATACACATGCACAAGCACGTTTCATCAAAGAAGCACATTTTTAGCTTAAGGGGGAAGAGCTTATTCATGTACTGTAACAGGGGACAGCTGTGGAATTTGTGATCTTCTGCATATTATTACTTACCTACTGCTTTTTATGAACTTGGCAGAAAGCATTTTGTACAATCAGCACATACAGTTTACAATAAGCAGAGTAACAATACTGTACGCTGGGAAGCTTCCGTATTTAGAAAAATGGTTCCTGCTCCAGTCTCTGCGACTCAGACCAATCTTATTACGTAACTTGCACTATCAGATGTCACTGTACATAAAGACACCATGGAGATTAGCGGGTTAGGAGGAAAAGCTGACTTGTTAGCAGCTATTTTAATTACACAATCAGAGCAGGAGATAATTTTAGGCTGCACATACACAGAAGAAAGTAGTTGATCAAGTGGGCACATTGTGACCACCCACAGGAAATTCTGCTAGCTGGCCTGCTCAAACACTAACACTTGTCTTGGCCAAGTGTAAATGTTTATGTCCTCTTATCACAACACAAAATAGATTTCTAAACCCGCTTAATCACAGTCATCGGTTGTCTTTTTTGCTCATGGATGCAAAACTACCCCTGACGCAGCCTAGAAATGTCACAGTCAGCTTGTATCAATGGAAAGCTAAAAGGCCAACTAAAAGCAAAGCTGGAATACAGACAGCAAGGCTAGTGCTGCGAGTTCAGCACTGCCCTATCTACCTAAAGGTGTCCATATTGTGGGCAGATCGACCAAGATACAGGTCTCCCTCTCTGATCGGAGAAAGATCTGTTGGATGCCCCTACCCCACAGGCCCATTCCCGATCTATTTCAGTATGAAACCTCTCAGGAATCGGCTTTGTGACACAGCCAATTGCGTATGCCCCCCCTTCAAATATTATAAAGTCAATGGGTATCAAACTTAAAAATAAAGAAACCAGATACTTACCTAAGGAGAAGGAAGGCTTTGGGTCCTATACAGCCTTCACTCTCCTCTCCTCTCCCAGTGCCATCGTTGCAACGGCAGCTTCCCGATTTAAATCCCCAGCTGCAGGTGACTTTGGAAGTCTTCAGGAGCAGAGTCCTCCCGAAGACAGGTGAGTCCATACTGCTCACACGCTAATGCGTGAGAGAGGGCGCACGTGCGTGCGCAGTGTGGAGCGGCCCGTCTTCAGGAGCAGTCTGGCTCCCGAGGATTTCCAAAGTCCCCCGCGGCGGGAGATTAGAGCGGTATTTGACCAAATTGGTTGAATACTGCTCCCGGGAAGCCAGGACTGGAACAGGAACAGAGAGGAGCGGGGAGACTCTATAGAACCCAGAGCATTCCCTCCTTAGGTAAGTATCTGGCTTTTTTTTAAATGTTTGATTCCCACTGACTAATGTCTCCTCCGCTGCCTCCCTGAGTCACACACACATGCCTGGTGGAGCTCACGGTTTGCAGCAGGTCTCATGCCTAACAACGTTTGCGGGAGACAGCAGAGGAGACCGGGAGATGTAGCGAAGCATCTGGACAGGTGAGATTTACAATGCACGAGTACTGGTGGGAGAAGGGGGGCAGAGAGAGCGGCAGGGGTCCATCACAATATCGCATGTTACTGCCGTGCACCTGATCAGCCATGTCAGACCGAGATTTTCCAGCTTGCTCGACCGATACATTTGCCCAAATTTGGTAAAAGATATACTTACATGGTGCCCGAAACCCTTTTAGTTCCAGTTGTGCTCAGCACAGTCCGTGCAGGTGCCACAACGGAGCCACATGCTAGATCTCAGAGTCCACTAAATCAAGTGAAGCAGGGACGTCACTGTGTATAGCTTTATATACAGCACAAATTCCTTCTCAGCTGCTTTCCATTATGCTCAGAAAAGCAGCCAAAAAACTCACTGTACACTAAAGGCCCATTCACAACACAACGTAGTGCATAGCTCACTGCCTCGACTTTCAATGCAGCGCTACATGCCACCAGTGGTGCGATGGGCGCAGTATGGGGAATGCAACTGTACCAATTTCAAGCAGTGACAATAAGTATGACCTGTAAACTCCTGCCCAATGAGGCGTTTCTGCTCAGAACTCCACCATGGCAAGCAGCAGCACAGCAGTGTTCTCCCCAGCATGAAAAAGTAGCCGGTGGGGCGAGATGAGAGAATGCAGGGCCGGTGCTTTTCTGCACAACTCTGCTTACAGCAAAGAAGGAGGTGAGCTGATGACAGCCGGGTGCTCACCAAAACAAGTTGGGTGGAGCACCCGGTTAAGAGAGCCTGGGGAGAACACTGGCACAGGTCTATATGCACTGCGGCCTGTATGAATCGCTGCCTGTGTGAACAGGCCCCAAGAACGTGCAGCTGGCAGGGGTGAATGGATTCCACTTAGCTTTAGCACTGTGCTAACTACCTTGAAACTACCCTCAAAGCTTCTGCAAACAAGCGCCATTAGCAAATTACTCTCACAAAGATAATTTCTCTCTTACCTTTTGTTTGCATATCTTTATCTATTTTGGGAAGACAATGACTAATTAAAGTGTCCTCCTCCAGAGCAGTTGACACTATCAGCACGATCTTTAATTTAGCTGCTATCACCTTCTAATGTAAACATTTTTATTTCAGGGAAGCTTAATGTGTCTAAAAAAAGTCAATCAACCTGCTTAGATCAGGGCTGCCCAATAGGTCAATTCCGCCTCGTATGTTTGTTGCGGCCAGCAGCTCATAGTGTTTAGCTGCTGGTCGCTGGCCAATAAGGATGCAGGCAAGGAGGGAGGAGAGAGGCGGCGCGGCCGCTACGTCATGGCTGGGGGCGGCGGCGGGCAGCCTGCAACGTGCGTGCTTGTAACGTGCCCGGCGCCGCCCCCAGCCATGACGTAGCGGCCGCGCCACCTCTCTCCGCCGCCTCTTCTTCCATGCATTCTTATTGACCTGCCAGAGTCTCTCCTCGCCTCCTCTTCTCACCTGCCTGCCTGCCAGTTCCAGGAGTCCAGAGGAACTGGCTAACCTACGCTGCAGGTACATATACCTGGCTAACCTACACTGAGGGCCCATATACCTGGCTAACCTACACTGAGGGCCCATTTACCTGGCTAACCTACACTGAGGGCCCATATACCTGGCTAACCTACACTGAGGGCCCATATACCTGGCTAACCTACACTGAGGGCCCATATACCTGGCTAACCTACACTGAGGGCCCATATACCTGGCTAACCTACACTGAGGGCCCATATACCTGGCTAACCTATACTGAGGGCCCATATACCTGGCTAACCTATACTGAGGGCCCATATACCTGGCTAACCTATACTGAGGGCCCATATACCTGGCTAACCTACACTGAGGGCCCATATACCTGGCTAACCTACACTGAGGGCCCATATACCTGGCTAACCTACACTGAGGGCCCATATACCTGGCTAACCTATACTGAGGGCCCATATACCTGGCTAACCTATACTGAGGGCCCATATACCTGGCTAACCTACACTGAGGGCCCATATACCTGGCTAACCTACACTGAGGGCCCATATGCCTGGCTAACCTACACTGAGGGCCCATATACCTGGCTAACCTACACTGAGGGCCCATATACCTGGCTAACCTACACTGAGGGCCCATATACCTGACTAACCTATACTGAGGGCACGTAACCTATGCTGCAGGCACATATACCTGGCTAACCTACGCGGGGGGGGGGGGGGGTGCTTAGCATTTGGGACGTTGGTAGATCTCCTGGCCTCGGCAAATTTTAAAGTAGCACGCGAGCCGAAAAAGTGTGGGCACCCCTGGATTAGATCAACCAATAAAGGTGTATAACACAAAAATTTGTGTCACCTGCCATTGCCAGGATAATTCGATCCTGCAGGTGACACTGTGGGGCACAAATGTTGTACAGATGCGTCACTAGCCAACAGTCAGGAAGGATGGAGTGGCTTCTATGGGCCGGGGTAAGTAGGGGAACAATGGACTTGGCTGCCTATTGTCGCTTAAAGATCTGGCATTCCGCATCATTAGGGGACCTCGGGGGACACATTTACATGTGCTAGAATCTTGGCTGAGACTGCCCCAAACCTTAAAGAGGAACTCTAGTGAAAAATGACAAAAGTGCTTCATTTTTACAATAATTATTTATAAATGGTTTAGCCAGTGTTTGCCCATTGTAAAAGCTTTCCTCTCCCTTTAGATTATGACATTTAGCACATGGTGATATTTTACTGCGGGCAGGTGATATCTATGGAAAGAAATGATGCATTTTTGGCAGTTGGAAACAGCTGTTATTTCCCACGATGCAACAAGGCTCCCAAAGTGTGATGTCTGCACCCTGGTGCTGACATCACACTGTGGGAGGGGTCTCACCACAATATCAGCCATACAGCGCCCCCTGATGATCCGTTTGAGAAAAGGAAAAGATTTCTCATTGGCAAAGGGGGTATCAGCTACTGGTGGGGATGAAGTTCAAGCCTTGGTTACGGTTTCTCTTTAAGGCCCATTTCAGCTAGTTAAAATTTGCATCGTTTACCAGCAAGGGATTCTGTTGTCCCGATCGCATGCCCGGGGGATGGGGGAGAAGGTGAACGGCCTACAGGCTACAGATTTCCACATCACACATGCAAATCCCTCTAGCCGTGCACAGCTAAAGGGATTCACATGCGTCTCACATACAGCTGTGCCAGCATTGCGTCTTGCAAGATGCATTCCGGCACTGTGCAGAACTGGGCACTTCAGGTGAGGGAATCTGTCCTGGAGGATTGCTGAAGAAAAAGCCAACGACACTGGAGTGCAACTGTAAAATTAGCAAAAACAATTGGGAAGGATCAATTTGGCTAAAAGTGTTATGCTGGGAATACACGGGTCGATTCCGGCACTTGATTCTGCTCCTGATCGTTTTGCCGCTCGATTCTCTTATCTTTTTTCAATTCACTGTAATGACAAATAGCGCAGCAAACTGATCAAACGGTGAACGGACATGTCGGAAATCATCTAACCATCTAATCAGCTCAGAAATGACCTGTGTATTCCCAGCATTAGAGGCAGAGGATCAGCGGGACCCCCTCATCTGTGACTAATTCACAAGCATAATTTGATCTCTCAGCTGTGTCAGCTGGCTGCCTTAGTAGAGCAGCTGATTTGTAAACACAGGATGTTAACCCTATGTCTGCTTACACGAAAGCAGGAAGTAGACACACTGAAGATTGATTGCAGGATCAGCTGTAACAAAGTTTTTTCTTTAAAGGTTATTATGCTGTTGCTTATTTTTAGAGCAGAGAGGAAGTTCTGAGTTTAGGTCCGCTTTCAAAGGAAATGAATATGGCAGCCTCCATATCCCTCTCACTTCAGGTACCCTTTAACAAAGTGTGATGCAAATGGATAAAGAGTATGTTAACCTAACCTCAGTAAAACTACATTATCAAAACGACCTGAATATTATGATCATTCCAAACAGGCAACACTACAGAAACATGGCATGGCTCTGCTTCAGTATCTGCTGTGTCAGCTACCAGGCTCACATCAGCACTGTGAATCTGCAGCATCACTCAGACTCCTCGCCTGGTACTGGGGTGAACTGTCCCAGCCCACCATAATAGAGTCAGACACTCACACCAGCGCACGGTCCTGTCCTGTTTCTAACTTTGCAGCCTGATTTTACAGCAGTAACAGGTGGTGAAGTGTGGGAGGACCTAAGCATATAAGCCATCTGTCCAACTGAGACAGCCAGCAGCTGTTTGCTGAGCATGTCATGGAGAGAATTCTGCCTGCTGGTTAATTGGCAAACTGCCTCCATACAATGCACAGGAGGAGGCCAAAAGGCCAAGAAGCCCAGGCTATATCAGGACATGGATAGCTGCCTATTAAGACAGTCGCTGCTAAAGGGAACTGCATTTCATACAAACTACTCCACAGAAATTAAAAAAAAAGTTCTGGTTCTTCAAGTTTAAAGGGATGAAGACTATTAACAACCACACACAATCTCTGACTAATATATGAAGAACTTCATGGTAACAGTCTGTTCTCAAATACCCAGTTATTGCATACATGGTACAAGGCTGACCACACAACAGATATCTTGGATTACTACATCAGCTGCCTATTTAAAACAGGCCTAAAACGCAGAACCTTCCTCTCTGCTCTAAAAGATACGCAACAGCATAACCTTTATAAGATAAACATTTGTTACAGCTGAAACATATCCTGCAATAAATCTGTAGTGTGTCTACTTCCTGCTTTCATGGAAGCAGATATGGGGTTAACATCCTGTGTTTACAAATTACCTGCTCTGCTGTGACAGTCAGCTGACACAGCTAAGGGATCACAATACATCTTGTGATTAGATGAGGGAGAATTAGGCTAAACTCTCTAAATACATACAGGGTGCATTCCATTCCTCTAGGTTTCCTTCTGTTCTGTGCAAGAGTTCAAGTCCACTTTAAAATAGTGTAGATGTGAACGAAGACCTGTACACCTTTTATTTCTAAAGCACCATATACACAGTCATCAACAAAAATAAGGGGGTGGGTGACAAGCCTGTACTAAGTACAAGGACAAAACTTTGACACAGGAAGAGAGAGGGGGGACTGACAAAATGAGCTTACAATCTAAGAACAAACGTACGGAAAATACAGGGTAGTACACTAGATCATTATGTGTGACACTTCTATAGCCCAAACAACAAGGTCCCATCTCCTCTAAAGCTGTACCACTAAGCCACTCTTTAATCCTTTCAGTCAAGTCACAGGAGGCACAGAGTTGAACAGAAGAATTTGATTTACATACCTCTTTTTCTCCCATATACATGTAGCTTCAGCTCTATAGAGAAAAAATATCCACCACGAAATGTAGCAACATCCTCCTGCAATCCTGCTGGCACACACAATATCCTGATTGCCTGCTTTTCTTTTACTTATGTGTTGCATGAGGCATGCTGACTCAGACGGGTGGGAAGGTGCTATGCAAAACAGGTAAACACCATACTGCAACCAATGGGGCAGGCTGCTGTCTGACTCATCGCTCATGAGCTTCCACACACACCAACTAATCCTGTAGCTCCAAAAGGAAGAAAAGGAAGCGAAAGGATGCACGACTTTGCCAACAGCTTCTAACACACACCTCCTACATAGCAGAGAGACATTGCAGAGTGCGGATGGAGAGCAAGTCCCAATAAGACAAGACTGCCATTGTCATGTGATCTACACCTCAGACATCTTCCAGTGCCCATCTACCAGAAGGGATCTGTTTCAAGTCTAAAGCAGATAAGAATGACTAGGATTTCCAGACGGGTAATAAGATTCTGTGGATAAGAGAGCCATAAGAGAGCATATTTCGCTATCTATTGCAATGAATTTACTGGTCTGTTACCATCTACACAAAATGTCATTTCTGAATGTTATTAAAGAGGACTGTAGTCAAAACAACAATTAATAAAATGGTTTTTTTTAATGATATCAATTACAGATTTAGTCAGTGTTTGCCCATTGTAAAATCTTTCCTCATCCCGATTTACTTTCTGAAATGCATCGGTCCTGTCAGGTGATATTAGGAATGCTTGTTTAGGCCTAGTGCACACCAGAGCGGTTCGGCTGCGGTTTGCGATCCGCTTGCGGCTGCGGATACGCTTGGGTAATGTATTTCAATGGGCTGGTGCACACCAGAGCGGGAGGCGTTTTGCAGAAACGCATACTCCCGGGCTGCTGCAGATTTTGGATTGCGGATGCGTTTCTGCCTCAATGTTAAGTATAGGAAAAATGCAAACCGCTCTGAAAAACGGCAGTTCAGAGCGGTTTGCCAGGCGTTTTTTGCTACAGTAGCTGTTCAGTAACAGCTTTACTGTAACAATACATGAAATCTACTACACCAAAAACGCTTTACAAAACCGCAAAATGCTAGCTGAAACGCTACAGAAAAAGAAGAAAAAGCGTTTCAAAATCTGCTAGCATTTTGCGGATCTGCTAGCGGTTTTTGGTGTGCACCAGGCCTCACTGAGAGTTCTAAAGCCAGTAGATAAGATCTCTGTTCTACCAGAATGCTCGAGAGGGGGGGGGGGGGGGGGGGTATTTCCACATAATTAACAGCCGCAGGATATTTAATGTAAAAGTGGGTGTCCTGAAAAATTTACTGCATTCTACTATATGTTGTTACAGTTTCTCTTTAATGGACTACTGTATGAGGCAAAGGGGAAAAAAAAAAAAAAAGAGTCGAACTTACCTGGGGCTTCTAATGGTCCCCTGCAGACATCCTGGGCCCACTCAACCACTCATTGATGCACCGTCCCCGCTGCCAGTTTACATCCAAAATTTGCCACTGCGCTGTCTTCTCCTCGCTCCCGCTGATATCACCGGTAGCGTACTGTGCAGGTGCAGTACGGCCTGCGTCTGCGCAGTACACTCCCGGGAGCGTCAGTGGGAACGAAGACAAGGCACAGTAAGGCAGTGGTTTTGCAACTTTTACGTTGAAATTCCTGAAGTGAACCGGCGGCGGGGACCAGAGTATTGGCGAGTGGCTGCACTGGCACATAAACATCTGCGGGAGACCATCAGAAGCCCCGGTTAAGTTCAACTCTTTTTCCCCTTTGCCCCCTGCAGTACTCCTTTAAGCCCAATGCATGTGCCAACTTGATTCTTTGACAATGACCAATCAGACTCTCCAACAATTTTTTTGAACACATTACCTCTAGTATTGATAATTTCAGATGAATTACCAACACAATTATTCTCTCCCCATTTATGAAGATTTACTACACTACTACAGTCAGTTTTTCTGCATACAATCTGTGTGTAGTGCAAACAAGCCCTTAGCCCGATATACCAATAGTCTTCAAAAGATTCACCAAAAGACAATGCGGTTTTAGCCCACAGAGCTATTGGTATAAAAAACTAAAAGGCTATACGTAGTACTGACAGAGCATCCAAACAGCCATCAATATCCTAT
This sequence comes from Hyperolius riggenbachi, assembly GCF_040937935.1. NCBI lineage: Eukaryota > Metazoa > Chordata > Amphibia > Anura > Hyperoliidae > Hyperolius > Hyperolius riggenbachi. The sequence goes on along the minus strand of NC_090649.1, from coordinate 412,537,610 downwards.
TAACGGTGCAGTCGGTGATCAGAACTGTATTCTCTTGGTCAATATCGCTGGGCCGGGCTGCACATATGCGTCAGCTGTGTAGTAGCAGACGTGCTGTGCTGCCATGCGGGAAGACAACAAAACAGCACATGCGTGATGTCAGGCAGCAGGCGGGGGAGCAGCGCAAACAAGAAGATCGGCATTGGTGAGGATGAGTAGATCCACCCAGTAGATTGCTCGCGCATTTGGGGTTACGGACTGCCTGCACACACCTGATAATCAGCTGAGGCAGTCGTTATCGGCCGTCTCAGCTGACTTTAAAGGATACCCGGAGTGACGTGACATTATGAGATAGACATGGGTATGTACAGTGCCTAGCACACAAATAACTAACTATGATGTGTTCCTTTTTTTTTTCTGCCTGAAAGGGTTAAATATCAGGTATGTAAGTGGCTGACTCAGTCCTGACTCAGACAGGAAGTGACTACAGTGTGACCCTCACATTGTTGTCAATGTGCCTTTGTTTAAAATTTGTTTGAAAAAAAAGGTAACAACAAAAACAGTACAGTATTTTTTGCACATGGAGACAGTTTTGTATGTAGGAAATACCAGTGTGTCTCCCCATACAAGTCACAGATGACTGTGAAGCCACTGAACAATTCCAAGGTTGACGATCTAACATGTTCGTGGTTAAAAATCTCCAGCTCAGAGCATGTAGGAATTGAAATAAAACGACCTGGATAACTAAAGAAACAGCCAGCAGGTTATTATTATTTTTTATTTATATAGCGCCAACATATTCCGCAGCGCTTTAGCAACTTGGATTAGTAAAGATCAATAAAATCCCGGTAATAGGGGTCTGAAATCCTAGTATGGGTAAAGGACTCATCAGTATAAAATCTAGGTCAATCCTAATGTAACTTAATGACAGTAGGTTTGTTTAGGCTGGAGTTCCCCTTTAAGTAAATTGGACATATGCATCTGTGCAGGCAAGGAAGTCCCCTGCTGTAGGTGACCATACGGGATCATGCTGTAATTTGGTGTTAACCTCCACACCCTTTTTTTTTTTTAAACTTGGTTAGAGATGCCACGAAATAAGTGGCAATGCCTTATCCTTATATGTGTTGTAAAGGCCACTGGGACCTCTTCCATCCTTGTCAAGGGGAGTGCTAGCCTCTCCTTTCATACAACACTCCACACCCATTTTTAGCTATAATTATACAGGCTATCCAGAGAAGCCTGTTTTTGTCAGCTATTTATAAATCTGTTGTGTGATGTTTATGCAATACTTTGTGTACAATGTACATTGCAGCAAATAAATAAAAATTGTATCTGTAGTATACATTCAGTTAACCATTAAATCCATCCTATTATAAAGAAATATATTCCCAGAAGTGCAACATAATATACAGTAGTTGTAATTGCCTTATACAGTAGAATGTTGTTATAGTAAACCTCTGGACATAGTAAACTCTATCCCCAGGTCCCTACCATGTGCCTGTATAAATATGCAATGTAGGACTAATCCTGATATTGTAAACTTCTGATATAGTAAACTACTTTGTCAGGTTCCTTGGAGTTTATCATAGTCATTCTACTGTATTATTAAGTATTTTATAGCATCGGGATCTTCTGCAGCACTTTACAGAATGTGTCTGTCTGTCTATCTGTCACACACATATACATACATATATCTATCTCCCTAACTGTCCCTCAGAGGGGCTCCATATCTAATCCCTACCACAGACATATGTTTGTTGCAGTCTAGAGCCAATTTAGGTTGAAGCCAATTTATTTATTGGTTTTTGGGCTGTCTGAAGAAACAGGAGTGCCCAGAGGAAACCCATGCAGACACTGGGAGAACATGCAAACTCCTTGCAGACAGTGCCCTGGCTGAGATATGAACTGGGGACCCATTCATACATGTATATATAGTATTGTGCTGTGGCTAGAGTCCAGTTACAGCAAACCTATCTCAGACATGTATATATTGCTTTCCTATGATCTAATATAGCAACAATGTATTTTTGCCAAGAAACTACTTTTCATGTCCGTGTCATGTTGTCTACCATTAGGGCCCGTTTCCACCACTGCGGAAATCGGGCCGAATCTGCAGAGTTTCCACGCAGGCAAATCGTGTGAGAAATGCTGCCACTGTCCAAATCGCAGGATGCACGGGCCCTTATGCTGGGTACACACCATGCGTTTTCCCACTCGATCAGGATCGATTAGATTATTTCCGACGTGCTCGATTTGGGTTTCGATCATTCCTGCCGTCGATTTGCATGTTAAGTATGCAAAATCGAGGGCAGGAACGATCGAAGCCCGAATCCAGCATGTCAAAAATAATCGAATCGATCCCGATCGAGCGGGAAAATGCATGGTGTGTACCCAGCATAAGGGAGCGTGACCTAGGCACAAAGCTCGAGGTCTGCCTGGAGGAGAGTGATGTCATCTATTAACATGTAAAGTATACATGGAGATTGAGGGTGGCAGGTAGGTGTATAGTACATATGATTAGGTAGATTGTTTCCTGAGCATTACGATAGCATTTTCCAAACCTGCCTTACAATCATACCAGCAGTCCTAAAAAAAAAAAAAAAAAAAAAAAAAAAGTATGCAGCTACTCCAGTCAGACTTTCAGGGTCTGTGACTAAAAGTATGTATGTATGTATGTATGTATGTATGTATGTATGTATGTATGTATGTATGTATGTATGTATGTATGTATGTATGTATGTATGTATGTATGTATGTATGTATGTACACACACACACACACACATATATCTGAACTCTTGCACAGGACAGGAAGAAAACCTAGAGATATGCACCCTGTATGTATTAAGAGAGTTTAGCCTGTCTAATTCGCCGGGCGCATTACATACAGTTTAGCCGGGCGCATCCGGCGTTTACATTCACAGTTTTGTGATTGAAATTAGCAACAACAGCGCCACCTGCCGGATGCGCCCGGCTAACAGATAAGTACCAAAAGGTGTGTACTGCAATTGCGCGAGAACGATCGTTACTGAAAGCAGTGCGCAACTGCGCATATAAATGTAACCTACGTATTTCCTGTGGTGTGTTTTTCGGAATGAACGTTCTTTAAAAATAAAAAATAAAAAAAACCACAATCAATCTTGCTGTTAATATAAATGTTTATTACAACATTATTTGTTAAACAGCATGCAATCCACTTACATAGGTATGTATATATATGTTTTTGTTACTTTTGTAAAATGTACACACTTTTCTTTTGATCCACTTCGCTGCATAACTATTGTTTAACGGCCAAAGATCGTCACTGTGTTTACGTTCGACGATCGCTAGCACGTCATATCCGTGTGCGCACACACTTATTCTTTAGTGATCGTTCATTTCAGCGATAACAATCGCTGCACTATGTTCTCTGTTACTAATTTGCATTTATTCCTTTCCTCGTGCAACTATCGTTCGTCGCAGAACTATCGTTCGTAGTAAACGATCATTATCGCAGGTGTGTACGTAGCATAAGTTCAGGTCAGCAGGGGGAAGACTGGTCTGAGCAGCAATTGAAAGGCACAGACTGCACCTGTACCCCCAGCACAAGTGCCAGCTTCCTCCACTGCTCCATGTAGGATGTCACTATAATAGTACATTAGCATTATCCTGCATCCCCTAAAGCAGTGTTTCCCAAACCTGTCTTCACACCACCAACAGTGCCTGTTTTGTATACATCCACAGAGGTAGTTAACCAGCTCTGCTGAGACACTAATTACCTCACCCGTGGTAGGGGTGGAGCACACCAAGAGCGGTTCTGAGCTTTTTTTAAAAAATGCATTCGGGCTGAAAACTGCTTTGCTAATGTATTTCAATGGAATAATGCACACCAGGGCGGTTTGTTTTTTCCCCAAACGCAAACTCGAGTCCTGCAGCATTTCTGCCTCAATGTAAAGTATAGGAAAGTGGAAAACCGTTCTGAAAAAACGCTAGATCTGAGCGGTTTTCCAAGCGTTTTTGTTACAGAAGCTGTTCAGTTACAGCTTTACTGGTACAAAATATAAAATCGGCAACACAAAAATGCTCCAAAAAGCACTAGGCATGTTTAGAAAATCTCTCTAAACATGCCTAGCATCGCTCTGAAAAACCTCTTCAAATACCGCTAGTGGTTGCGGATCCGCTAGCAGTTTTTGGTGTGCACTGGCCCATAGTGTGTGGTTTTCTGCAAAACGTTCTGTTGGTGGGCCTTGAGGACAGGGTTGGGGAACTCTGCTCTAGAGGCTTCCCACATTCTTCTGGAGGTCACCAATGCAGCACTGGAACCCTCTGGAAGTTCACAACCTCGCTACTATCCACGAGTGCGGCGGCACTGCACAGGACTCAAAGCTGCTTGGGGTTGTGGGAAATGATTAGTCGTGCTCATTAATGAACGTATTCCTGCTAACCAATTTGAGCGGAGCAATGGGATCTGTTTTTCAAGTTAAAAGTTAATCCAATTAATCTGATCAAATTGGTTAGCAAAAATTTGGCAAGAAGGGGCATGACCAATCAGCCGTGAGGTTGTAGAGTTAATGGGCACCTTATGTAGAGGAGCGCCTGTATTGATGAATGGGTGCATTTATTTGTTGACACTGTATTGGGGGGGGGGAATTAATAAGCCTGCAGCATTTCAGTCACTGCATACATCCTGTTAGCACTGTGCTGCTGTCGACAAATAGACATTTTCTCACATATGAAGCCGTGTGATGTCCAAATAGTGTGTGAATTATGCATACGGGATTTCCACACATGTGCACCTACCCTTAGCTCACACATAAAAGCTTCCCACACAGAAAGTTAACACATTGCCAGATATTATTTTTACAAAAATGCTTGTGGTTTTTCAAATACCAGACTTGTGTTATGAAAGGTTATTACACTTCCTATGAAAAGTCTGGACTCCTGCTTTAAATGGAGAAAGACTTGTGAATAAAGAAACTACTTCACAGCCCGACGACAACTTATTTTCAGGTGTCATAAGAACTTGCATTGTTTATAAATATTACTAGCAGAAATAAATTCGGGAGAAATAATTGCTTTTTTTTCCTCCTCTTTCCGGTGGTCCAATTACTTTGCCTGCCAAAATGAGAAGGAAAAGCCCACGTACTACACCTCCTTCCCGATGAAATAAAAGTCACTGTGTCCCCAGAACAAATCTGTACATGGACTCATTGTTGGCAGACAGCCATGTACAGAAGCCAATACAAATCGTGCAAAGAATGCCTTTCTAATCCCAAAATGCCAACAAGTGATCTGAAAATGAGGCTGTTCGGTGACTCTTTGACCTAGTTACCCAGGAACACGAAGCAGAAATCCGAGTGGATGAGAAGAAACATGGGGCCTAAACACAGACAGCACAGCCTAGCATGAGCCGGGGCTAACAGGGTTAAACACCCAGCGCTGTGCTGGAGGAAGCAGAGGAAAAGCTTACAACATACATTCTGAGCCCTGAATGAATAGAGGTGCAAATCCCTGACCTGAAACATTGTGCAGGCTCAACATGTGTCCTATAAATACAGGGACGTGACAGGAGCTGATTGAAATTCCCGGATATCCTGCTTTATGTCATCTCTGGGTTTAACTGTTCTGTTTATGAAGACTTAAAGGACCAAGATCGCTAAAAATTGTAAAATGTAAAGTACATGTAGACACATACAAAGAAGAAATACGTTTTTTTTTCCAGCGTAAAATGAGCTATTAATTACTTTTCTCCAATGTTGCTGTCACTTACAGTAGTTAGCAGAAATGAGATGTAATTGACACATTTTTGACTGGTCCATCTCTTCATGGGGGATTCTCAGCATTTCATTTATTGTTTACAGAAGCACTTCCTGGAAAGGATCTATACAAATATAACACTCCCACATATCTGTTTGCACACTATTCTGGCAGTTGGACTGAGCAATTGCGGTTCATCAAGTGCTTTTAAAGATAACGAAAACCCTGAGAGTCCCCATGAGCAGATGGGTTAGTCCAAAACCAGTCAGTTCTGTCAGATTTCTACTACCTACTGTGATGACAACAAAATAGGAGAAAAGTAATTTATAGTACATTTTATTTATGTGTTATGTATTTTTGAAATAGTGGTCCTTTAACCTCCTTAGCGGTAACCCCGTGTGTGACACGGGGTAAGCCGCCGGAGGGTGCCGCTCAGGCCCTGCTGGGCCGATTTAAATAATTTTTTTTTTGCTGGACGCAGCTAGCACTTTGCTAGCTGCGCCAGCACCCCGATCGCCGCTATTCGTTGCGGCGCGCGCGCCCCCCCCCCCCAGACCCCGTGCGCTGCCTGGCCAATCAGTGCCAGGCAGTGCCGAGGGGTAGATCTGGAGTCCCAATGACGTCCCGACGTCGGTGACGTCATCCCGCCCCGTCGCCATGGCGACGGGGGAAGCCCTCCAGGAAATCCCGTTCTTGCTTATATTCCGCTCGATTCCCCGCTATTGTCCGCCCGCGGGGATCGAGCGGGGAATCTATCCGGAGGGTCATCGGACCTGTCGGATATTATCAATCAAGCCATCAGCGGCTCGATTGATAAGCCTGCCTCGACCCCGTGTATGCCCAGCATAATGCTGGGATTACACCATACAATTTTCTGTTAGATTCTTCTGTTAGATTTTTCTGTTATGCTGGGCATACACGGCACGTTTTATATTATCAATCGAGCCGCTGATGGCTCGATTGATAATATTCAACCTGTCCAATACCCCGCCGGATCGATACTGCGCTCGATACCGGCGGGGAGAACAATGGGAAGAACGAGCGGCTGATTAGCAGCGCCCGCTGGGACGAGCGGGGATCGATCCGCGCGCACGAGTGGTGACGTGCCGGCATCGAGCCGCTGGCTCGATACCGGCGCAAAAACTAACCGTGTATGCCCAGCATTAGATTTTCTGTTAGAATGCATAATTAGATTATTTTCTGTAGAGAATGGTCATTATCTCTGGTGCATTGTCTTCTTGCTATCTCCTGCTGAGTAGAACAATGCCTAATTGCTAGGCAGATAGATGGTAAAATAGATACATTTCCAACATGTTGAACTTAATGCTGGGTACACACTATGAGATTTTATGGTCGATTTACAGTCAGATCGATTATTTCCAACACGTTCGATTTGCTTTCCGATCGATTTCTGAGCATTTTCCGATCGATTTCCGTTAACTAGAAATCGATCGGAAAGCAAATCGAACATGTTGGAAATAATCGATCTGACGGTAAATCGACCATAAAATCTCATAGTGTGTACCCAGCATAAGGTAGCCATACACTGGTCGATTTGCCATCAGATTCGACCAACAGATAGATCCCTCTCTGATCGAATCTGATCAGAGAGGGATCGTATGGCTGCCTTTACTGCAAACAGATTGTGAATCGATTTCAGCATGAAACCGATCACAATCTGTGGAGCTGCCACCTGCCTTCCAGCTATACATTACCTGATCTGGCCGGCGCGACTCCCCCGGTCTCCGCTGTCTTCTTCTCCGCACTGGTCTCCGGTCCGGCTGGCTTGCTTCACTGAACTTCCTGTCCAGGGGAAGTTTAAACAGTAGAGGGCGCTCTACTGTTTAAACTTCTTGCCGGGATAGGAAGAAGTGAAGCTGCAGCCCTGAAGCCCGGAGCAGAGAAGAAGACAGCGGAGACCGGGGGAGTCGCGCCGGCTGGAACAGGTAATGTATCTCCGTTGTATTTTGTCGGACGTCGGGCATTCGAACGCCGCTATCGACGCACTCCCGACCCGCCGGCAATCGAGAAAAATCTTCCACATAGACGGATCGACGGAAATTGTTGGAACGATTGATTTCGGAAGGAAATCAATCGTTCTGTCAGCGTTTGTGCAGCGATTTCACAGCAGATTCCATAACAGTGATCGAATCTGCTGTATATCGGCGGGAAAAAAGGTGTATTAGAGAATCTAAAAACAGAAAAATCTAGCAGAAAATTGTATGGTGTAATCCCAGCATTATGTCCTTTGTAGTATTGGGATGATTTTTAGGGGGAAGCCAATTAACTCCATGCAGACACAGTGAGAACATACAAACTGTGCAGTTCGTGCCCTGGCTGGGAATCGAACAGGGGACCCAGCACTGCGATGCAAGAATTGCACAAGTGTGATCCCTGCCTGAGGAGCATCCAATTTTAGCATTCAGATGAATATTGTACCAAATCCACAGCCCTGGTAATTATTAGACTGAAGCTAGATGCACGGCATCGCAACGACAAACACAAGCCTTCAGGGAATACAGCATTACTGCACGGTATTCCCTGTCTGGCATCTAGCCAAACAGGAAGTGATGCGCACTTGCAGTCACTTCCTGCTTCGGTTATGCAGAAGTGCATGGATGCGCATTGTAAAAATACGTTTCTGCGCACGTACGTCATAACACATTGCACCAGCAACATCAACATTTTTAAAATCCCAGCAAATGGGCGCGGTAATGTAGTTATGGACCCGCAGCAAATCGAGCACTTCCGCCACACCGCTACGCCGGAAGAGACAGAGACTTTCATTACCCAGCGTTAGTGCGGTAAATTGCTGCAATGCAACGTTCCAGTGTGAAAGGCCCCGAAGGAGTTGGAGTTGAAGCCATTTCAGGTGCCTGGAGTCTGAGTTAGTAGTTTTATAAACTGAGGAGTTTGAGTTGGATGATTTTTGTACCGACTCCACAGCCCTGATGCAAAGACTCAATAATGAATAATAATATTGTTCTTTTTATCATCTTCCACCCACATGCCTATAGTAACAGTGTGGGGCACACTCGAGGACCAAAAAGTTCTATGCCATGACCCTTGCTGTGCCCAATGGGCACCAAACTGTAAGTTATGTTTGAAGCAGAATTCTAACCAAAACAGTTTTCTTTAGGATTAATAAGAATTCTCCACAACCAGCTCTGATAAGCTTATAGCTGGTGCTTCCAGAATCAGAATGGATTTTTATCAGCAACATACTGTATGTGAGTAAAGCTGAGGTCTTGGAGACCAAAGCCACACATGACAGAGACTCAATAAGAGGATGTAACATTGTGCACAAGAAGGATAGAGAGCTTCTTGTTTAGGATTTTAAATGCTCCCAAAAATAGGTTCCATATTGTAATAAACAAAAGCAAACAAATAAACCTCCTTTTACAATCCTTGCTATGCTTCAATATTATCTGGGTAAAAGGTTGCCATCTTACAGCAGAAAATCCTTATACACCCAGGTCAGGATCACTTTGGTTGTCCACTATTCTCCTGTCCAAAAATCAACCCCACCATACACTAGTAACTTGCCTTGGTAAATTCCGATGCAACTGAGGCTCAGGCAAGTATAACATTTTTTTGCAAAAGCTGCTAACAGGAATATGTGGGGAAACACCAATTTTACTACAACAGAGCTTGTACAATCTGCTCTAAGTTTGCACAAACACATAGAGGCTGAACCAGAAACAAAAAGCAGCATGCAGCATTCCTCATGCACAGAAAGATGGGGAATTCAGAACAGGAAAGACGTTTACTCCAGGGACAAAATAAAGGAAATATCACTCAGGAAGGAAAAAGGTCGCTAATGCAACCCAATGTGGGGGAAAAAAAAAAAAACATGCACGTCACATTGCATTTTACGTCGCCTCCCAAGATTATGCATCCGTTTTAATTGTGCGCTCTATAATCTTACAGAGATCTCTACCACAAGAGTAGCTTGTAGAATAGAAGAAAAAAAATGTATGTCTGCAAACACACAAAATATTATAACATTAAATTGGACTTCTTGATATAAATTCAGTTCAAGCTATACATTTTCTTCCTTTCTGTCATTTTTACATTTAATATAGAGGGAAGGGTTAAAAGATTTCAAAGGGATCCAAGCAGGTTTTCTGCAGTTTGTTCTGGTTTCTAATAGGTGTAGGAGCTGCCACCCCTCTTTCTCTCTGTCCTTATTTATCCAGGGGAAAGTGTGAATGTAATCAAGTGTGACTCTGTAAACTGTTTGAAACACAGTGTCCTATCTGCCCATCCCCCCGCTGATGAAAGCTTTTGTTTGCGCATCACTACTGCTAATTACATCAATTCTTATCTGCCTGCTCTTTCTGCGGAAGGCAGGTCATGGACCTAGAGTAATAAAAGCCTCTAAAACATTTAAATGTAAAAAGAAGAGGTAGGTTGGAATTTGTTTGAATGAACCACAGTACTGACTGATCAATGAGGGAATGGGAAAACAAATCCCATTCATTGATCTAAGTTCCCCTGTGAATGGCTGCAGCCGTCTATTCAAACGGCTCTGCCATTCATGAATCCCGTGCGCGTCGTGCTTCCGTTTCCGTACTAACAGTATGGAGCTGAAGTCACCACTGAGGACATCTTGTGGCCAAATGGTAATATTACATCCCCCTTTTTACATCCCCCATTTTTCAGTTTATCATCCCTAGTGACTTTTTTAATTAACCCCTGACCTCCCACACTCCCCTAAAAACTTACCATTTTTTTAATTTTTATTTTAATTAAAAAAAAAAAATCACAAATTAAAAAAAAATACATAAATAGTTACATTAGGGACTGAACTTTTTAAATACGTATACAAAAACTGTATGCTACAATTACTTTATAAATTATGGGCTTGTATTAAGGATAGACGCAAAACTTAAAAAATGCACCTTTATTTCCAAATAAAATATTGGCGCCATACATGTACTAGGGAAAAATTTTAAACGTTGCAGTAACTGATACAAATATGCAAATAAAATGTGTGGGTTTTAATTACGGTAGCATGTTTTATTTTGAAACTAGAATGGCCGAAAACTGACAAATAATGAATTTTTTCAATTTTGTTCTTATTATTCGCATTAAAACGGAGTTAGAATAATATAATTCTTAGCAAAAAGTACCCCCCCAAAAGAAAGCCTAATCAGTGGCGAAAAAAACCAATATAGATTGTTTTGTTCCATCCGAAGAGACTCCGCGAGTCCCAACTCATGAGAGTCAAGCATATGGTTAGTGATCCCAATACCTCATTTTGTTGATTACAGACGATGTCTAGAAAGTTTAACAGAGGTTATCACCCAAATTTGGTACATCATTTGAGGGATGATGTGGCAGGCATGAGTCAGAGTTCTCTGTTGTCCCCGAGAGTTGATTGTGAAACATCAGAGGGTAATGATAGTTTGGTTCTCCAAAGTCCTTCAATACATTATCAAATCAGATTGCTTCCTTGGTCAGGAAAAATTGGTATGTCCTATCGGCACTTAGCAAAAAAATTCCTGCTTTTAGTCAATCACCAATGATGGCATACAAGAGAGCAGGTGGTTAAGGCTAATGTAGGGCCCTCAATGGTTAGAACCCAGGGTCGTTTGGCTCCTTTGCGATTGGGCACCTTTCTATGCCTCCGTTGCATAAATTGTCAATATGTTATAAGAGGCAAAGAATTGAATCACCATATGAGAGGCACACCTATTAGGTTGCGCCATCATGCGACGTACGATTCGAGTTTTGTAGTATATGGTCTTAAATGGCCCTGCAGCAAATTATATGTAGGAGAGACTACTCGTCCGGATAAGGAACGCATTGGCAAACATTCAAATATTAAGGTTACCTTTGAGGGCAATGGTGCCCACCCCACTTTGGTTTCTCCAGTAGCTCAACATTTGTGGGAGGCCAAACACTCTGCCAGTAAACTTCGATTTTTGGTTTTGGTGGTAGTAGTTGGTGATAGTAGAAAGATCTAGATGAGGGTGTATGTATAAAGGCCTGAAGAAGGGACGTTGATCCGAAACAAATCGATGTTGCTTTCTCTATCAATTATATGCACTTTACCATGTGATTGAAGATTTCATATACAAATTTCTGCACTTTTTTGGAATATTAACCTCCTTGCCGGTTATCCCGAGCTCAGCTCGGGGTAACCTGCGCAGGAGGATTTCTCAGGCCCCGCTGGGCCGATCTGCATAATTTTTTTTTCCTACACGCAGCTAGCACTTTGCTAGCTGCTTGTAGTACACAATCGCCGCTACATGCAGATTCGCCGCTACCCACCCCGCCGCGGCCAATCAGTGCCAGGCAGCGCTGAGGGGCGGATCGGGATTCCCTGTGACGTCCATGACGTCATGCCGCCCCGTCACCATGGCGACCGGGGAAGCCCTGCAGGAAATCCCGTTCTGAACGGGATTTCCTGCTTACTCCGATCGCCGAAGGCGATCGGAGTGGGTGGGGGGATGCCGCCGCTCAGCGGCTATCATGTAGCGAGCCCTGGGCTCGCTACATGATTTAAAAAAATAAATCAATAAAAAGTTCTGCGCTGCCTCCTTGCCGGCGGGAATTAGACCGGCAAGGAGGTTAAAAGAAAAAGTATATTTTGCAATTTTTGGTCTCCCGAGTTTTTCTACTATATCCTCGAGTATACAATAGTAGGGAGGAAATAATGTCAGGATTACCTTCAAAGTTAACCAAGATGGAAACTGTCTAGAATAGGATTCTCTGCTTTTCCTTTATATAATTCACAGGAATCATAACATGGACAGTGCAATACATTGTTATTATAAGTAGAAGTGTGCGTGCGTGCGTGCGTGCGTGCATGTTCTTTATTTTCATGACTATGAACATTGTATATTCACACTGAAGGCATCCAAACTATGAATTAACACATGTGGAAGTATAGTACATAACCAAAAAGTGTGAAACAACTGAAAATGTTATATTCTAGGTTCTTCAAAGTAGCCACCTTTTGCTTTGATTACGGCTTTGCACACTTTTGGCATTCTCTTGAAGATCTTCACCTGAAATGGTTTTCACTTCACAGGTGTGCCCTGTCAGGTTTAATAAGTGGGATTTCTTGCCTTACAAATGGGGTTGGGACCATCAGTTGCATTGTGGAGAAGTTAGGTGGATACACAGCTGATAATCCTACTGAATAGACTGTTAGATTTTGAATTATGGAAAGAAAAAAGCAGCTAAGTAAAGAAAAGCGAGTGGCCATCATTACTTAAAGAAAATAAGGTCAGTCAGTCCGAAAAAGTGCAAAAACTTTGAAAGTGTCCCCAAGTGCAGTCTCAAAATGCATCAAACGCTACAAAGAAACTGGCTCACATGCAGACCGCCCCAGGAAAGGAAGACCAAGAGTCACTTCTACTGCGGAGTTTAAGTTCATCCGAGTCACCAGCCTCAGAAATCGCAGGTTAACAGCAGCTCAGATTAGAGACCAGGTCAATGCCACACAGAGTTCTAGCAGCAGGCACATTTCTAGAACAACTGTTAAGAGGAGACTGTGTGAATCAGGCCTTCATGGTAGAATATCTGCTAGGAAACCACTGCTAAGGACAGGCAACAAGCAGAAGAGACTTGTTTGGGCGAAAGAACACAAGGAATGGACATTAGACCAGTGGAAATCTGTGCTTTGGTCTGATGAGTCCAAATTTGAGATTTTTGGTTCCACCCACTATGTCTTTGTGCGACGCAGAAAAGGTGAACGGATGGTCTCTACATGCCTGGTTCCCACCGTGAAGCATGGAGGAGGTGCGATGGTGTGGGGGTACTTTGCTGGTGACACTGTTAGGGATTTATTCAAAATTGAAGGCATACTGAACCAGCATGGCTACCACAGCATCTTGCAGCGGCATGCTATTCAATCCGGTTTGCGTTTAGATGGACCATCATTTATTTTTCAACAGGACAATGACCCCAAACACACCTCCAGGCTGTGTAAGGGCTATTTGACCAGGAAGGAGAGTGATGGGGTGCTGCGCCAGATGACCTGGCCTCCACAGTCACCAGACCTGAACCCAATCGAGATGGTTTGCGGTGAGCTGGACTGCAGAGTGAAGGCAAAAGAGCCAACAAGTGCTAAGCATCGCTGGGAACTCCTTCACGACTGTTGGAAGACTATTTCAGGTGACTACCTCTTAGAGCTCATCAAGAGAATGCCAAGAATGTGCAACGCAGTAATCAAAGCAAAAGGTGGCTACTTTAAAGAACCTAGAATGTGACATTTTCATTTGTTTCACACTTTTTGGTTATGTACTATACTTACAACCCCTACAGTAGCGTGGATCGGGGGGGTTCCCTAGAGCAGCGCAGCCGCGGCCAGATCAAGCGGCCATTTTAGGAGAGGCAGGAGAGCCCGACCCGGGCCGTGGGGTCGGGAGCCGGCCCGGGGGGGCTAATGAGCAGTGGGACCCGGCGGATCGGCACGGAGGGCACGGACGGCGTCCTCCGTGCCTTAAAAGATGTTGCAGGTATTTAAGTTTTTTGGTCATTTGGCCTTGTAAGTCCTTTAACAACCAGACAACTTCCACATTGACTCGGGCAGCTGACTGATCACCTCGGCTCCACACCCTCACAGATGCAACACACTGCACATGTCCTGGATCAACACATGCGTAGTACGCATCTCTATAGAGCAGCTGAACAGAGCCTGCAACAGCTAAAGTGAGCTTACTGTGGGGGGACCTAGATGTGTTACACTGCCATACGGGCAGCGTTGCAAGTTGTAAAGGAAGCTGTAGACTTAGATGCTCCTGTAAAAGCTATGGTAGATGGTGGAATAATCCAACATTATTTCCACAGCCTCATGGGGGATTATACTGTCACTAGTCCATCGGGAACTTTATTTCCCATCGTAATGATTTGTAATGAAATTTGGCAAGACAACTTTAGAATATGATTTTAATTTATAAAATATACTCATTTTACTGTTCCAGTTTTGTTATGATTTATGTTTTACATTCCCACTCTATTGCCACTTGAAATGATCTTTTTAAACCTCATTGGAAATATCAATGGGCCTCACAATCTGAAACACCGCACAGACAGCAGCAGTTGAAGTGATCATTTGTGATAGTTTTGGCAGACACTCAGTCTCACAAGCTGTATGTAATATACTACAGAGAGGGGAGAGGGAAGAAAAGTAGAAGCTTCCTGTTGTGGGCAGGTAACATGCTGAGAAATTAAACCACGGACGATAGGCACTTGCCAGAATTACGTCAGGTGTAGAGGATGCAGAATGCCTGTACAGAAGTCACACTGACATGACTGCACAGGCCACCAAAAGTCCAATAGCTGTAACAGGGCTTACAGGATACCTGAAAAGACATGAGGAGGTAAACACATGTACAAATAGTACAAATCCTGCTCAGAACTTGCCTGTGTTAGATTTATTTTTTTCCACTGCAAGGGTGAATAAACCAGCATTATCTGCGCAGCCAGAGAAGTTGAACCACATCAGGCATTCTCCTGAGAGAGGGA